>NC_134694.1:112117691-112490191 GCF_050947455.1 Rhinoderma darwinii | reverse complement strand
AACAGTGCCACAGAGTGACCCTATCATACCACCGTACAGTGATCAAATAGTACCGGCATACAATGGCCATGTAGCATTGACGTAATCAAATAATACTGCCAAAGAGTGGCCATGTAACAGTGCCAAATAGTGATCGTATAATACCAACATACAATAGACATGTAACAGATCATATAATATTACCATATAATAGCCATGTAACAGTGCCAAATAGTGATCGTATAATACCAACATACAATAGCCATGTAACAGTGCCATCCAGTTATCAAAAATACCACCATACAGAGATCAAATAATTTAATCACATAGTGATACAGTAATACCACCATAAAATAGCCATATTACAGTGCCATCCAGTGATCAAAAATACCACCATACAGTGATCAAAAATACCACCGTACAGTGATCAAATAGTACCGGCATACAATGGCCATGTAGCATTGACGTACTCAAATAATACTGCCAAAGAGTGGCCATGTAACAGTGACAAATAGTGATCGTATAATACCAACATACAATAGACATGTAACAGATCATATAATATTACCATATAATAGCAATGTAACAGTGCCATACAGTGATCAAAAATACCACCATACAGTGATCAAAAATACCACCATACAGTGATCAAAAATACCACCATACAGTGATCAAAAATACCACCATACAGTAATCAAATCATTTCATCAAATAGTGATCCAGTAATACCACCATACAATAGTCATATTACAGTGCCAAACAGTGATAAAAAAAAAATACCACCATACAATGTAACGGGGACATATAGTGATCAAATTATACCACCAAACAAAACAATAGATATTGTCATGTATTATAGAGGCCTGGACTCGCGGGACAGGGATGTAATATTGCCACTTTACAAAGCATTAGTGCGGCCTCATCTAGAATATGCAGTTCAGTTCTGGGCTCCAGTTCATAGAAAGGATGAAAAGAAGAGCAACAAAGCTAATAAGGGGCCCGGAGAATGTAAGTTATGAGGAAAGATGAAAAGAATTAAACCTATTTAGCCTTGAAAAGAGACGACTAAGGGGGGACATGATTAACTTATATAAATATATGAATGGCACATACAAGAAATATAGTGAAAATCTGTTACATGAAAAGCCCCCTCAAAAGACACAGGGGCAAAAAGGTTTAACCTGCAGAGACGACAAGTCTTCTTTACTGTGAGATCTGTGAATCTATGGAATAGTCACCGCAGGAGCAGTCACAGCAGGGACAGGAGATATTAATATCCTAGAACTAAAAAATATCAGCTCCTGTGTCAATGTGTAGAATTTTTGTTTCATCCCTTCCCCTTTTCGCATCCCTTGGTTAAACTTGATGGACACGTGTCTTTTTTCAACTGTACTAACTATGTCATGTAACAGTGCCATACAGTAATCATATAATACCACCATACTGTAATCATAAAATAACACCATACAATAACCATGTAATGTAACAGTGCCGTACTGTGATCAAAAAATACCTCCATACAATAGCCATGTAACAGTGCCATATACTGATCAAATAATACCACCAAACCAAACAATAGCCATGTAACATTGCCCTATAGTGATAAAAAAAAATCCACCATACAATAAACATGTAACAATGTCCTATAGTGATCATATAATACCACTATATAATAGCCATGTAACAGTGTAATATAGTGCTCAAATAATACCATCATACAGTGATCCAGTAATACCACCATGCAATAGCCATGTAAAAGCGCCATACAGTGATCAAAAATACCAACATACAGTGATCAAATAATGCCACCATACAGTGCTCAAATAATACCACCATACAGTGATCATATAATACCACCATACAGTGCTCAAATAATACCACCATACAGTGATCATATAATACCACCATACAGTGCTCAAATAATACCACCATACAGTGATCATATAATACCACCATACAGTGATCAAATAATACCAACATACAGTGATCAAATAATACCAACATACAGTGCTCAAATAATACCACCATACAGTGATCATATAATACCACCATACAGTGATTAAATAATACCACCATACAGTGATTAAATAATACCAACATACAGTGATCATATAATACCACCATACAGTGATCAAATAATACCACCATACAGTGCTCAAATAATACCATCATACAGTGATCAAATAATACCACCATACAGTGATCAAATAATACCAACATACAGTGATCAAATAATACCAACATACAGTGCTCAAATAATACCACCATACAGTGATCATATAATATTACCATACAGTGATTAAATAATACCACCATACAGTGATTAAATAATACCAACATACAGTGATCATATAATACCACCATACAGTGCTCAAATAATACCACCATACAGTGATCAAATAATACCACCATACAGTGCTCAAATAATACCAACATACAGTGCTCAAACATTACCACCATACAGTGCTCAAATAATACCGCCATAAAGTGCTGAAATAATACCACCATACAGTGCTCAAATAATACCACCATACAGTGCTCAAATACTACCACCATACAGTGCTCAAATAATACCAACATACTGTGATCAAATAATACCACCATACAGTGCTCAAATAATACCACCATACAGTGCTCAAATAATACCACCATACAGTGCTCAAATAATACCACCATACAGTGCTCAAATAATACCACCATACAGTGATTAAATAATAGTAACATACAGTGCTCAAATAATACCACCATACAGTGCTCAAATAATACCACCATACAGTGCTCAAATAATACCAACATACAGTGCTCAAACATTACCACCATACAGTGCTCAAATAATACTGCCATACAGTGCTCAAATAATACCACCATACAGTGCTCAAATACTACCACCATACAGTGCTCAAATAATACCAACATACTGTGATCAAATAATACCACCATACAGTTCTCAAATAATACCACCATACAGTGCTCAAATTGTACCACCATACAGTGATTAAATAATAGTAACATACAGTGCTCAAATAATACCACCATACTGTCTGCTGGCCACAAACCTCCTACCACACCTTTTCTCCATGTTCTCGCACCATCTTGGTCGAATTATTATTATTATTTTTTTCCAAATAGAAATACTAGTGCTAAAATAGAGATAGTTCTTCTTTAAAGGTCTTATATAGAATTAACATTACATGGCTGCTTTCTTCCAGAAACAGTGCCTTACCAGAACATAGGTAGTGTTTGGTATCACAATTCAGACTCATTGAAGGGAATCAGGCTGAGCTGCAATACCGCACACAAACTATTGGACAGGTGTGGCACTATTTTTGGAAGGAACCAGACACATTTTTCTTATCCTGGACAACCTCTTTAATATGGTCCTTAAACTTCAAGGACTCCCATAGAAACTAAGGCCTCTTTAAACAGTAACTGTGATCTGGTAGACAACCATTCATCTGTACAATGTCTCCTGCTACATCATTCTTCCCATTCTCGAAGTAGCCATACAACAAGTTTTTTGGAGCAGGAGAAGAAAGAGTCAGGGGACGTTATTATCAATATAGAAGATCTGGAAACCAATGACCAGCATTTTATTGTAGATTTGGAAGGCATTCTCTAGAAAAAAAGAACAGGGCTAAAGTGGGTCCTCTGCTAGCTCCTCTACATTACTGATTATATCAAGCAGGCGGTCTACTGAATCACCAAGGTTGACCTCGTAAAAAGACAACTTGGTGTGTGTGACCCTCAGAGACTCCTCCATAGGGAGTCATGTGAGTAACCATGGAAAGTGAGATGCACAAAAAATCTTGAAGGTACTGTCAACGTAAAGACCGCTTCACCCCCTGTAATAATGGTCCTTGAGGACATCATTGGGACCCTAATGGTAACAGAACCTAGACTGTTGAGTTGGAGCATGACACAAGCTCTAGTCATATGAACCTCCTTTATAGCTTAGACTTGGAGTGATTGTATGGATACAAGGATGTGAAAATGGAATCCAATTGTCTCATGTTGTGTCCAGAGATCGTTGTAGAATCTCAGATGTTTCCAATGAGGGATTCCATCAAGATCTTCCTCCTTCTCTATAAACCATTTTATGAGTCGTATTAATTATGGACAGAAGAAGTAAAGCAATTACATTGTGACTTTATGATGGTTTATACCGGAGTTGAGATGTTACTTGACACTGAAGTGCGAAAGGTGGAACAGAACACAAGTCATTATCTTGGTAATAAAGTTTGAGAATACCTTTATATGTACAAGTCAGAAGTGAATCATCAACTGGACCCATCCAAAGTGCCAATCAGACACTCACGAGCTGCCCTGCTATAGTGTATCCGAAGAAGAGTTGTTCTAATGTCTTTGGCTACTTGTAGTTCAATCTAGGACTTCAAAGATTTTTTTCAAAAATATTCTGCCAATAATCCCCTAAGGACACAGTTATTTTTTAACATTTTTGCCTCGCCGACATTCATAACTTTTTATTTCTGTTGTTGATGTATTGGTTTGAAGCCTTCTTGTTTAGGGATGTTGTTGGAGGCTTTTCTTTTTTTTTATCACTTGAGTGTTTACTTTACATCATTTGGGGGGGGGGGGGGGGGGGGGGTAATAGGAGTTTTACATAATCACCCAAAATAACATGCTTTGGGTGAATAGGGCTGTGGGAATACCATGAAGATTTTTGTCATAGGGAATCATAGCGGTTGCATGATGGTCAAGGTACTCCCATAAAATTTACCGCAAGTCGCATGGTAGCCTGAGCCTTCCTGTTGTTCTTCAAGTTCTTTAATGAAAAATCTTGACTCAACTTTATTAACTTTTATATGGACATTCTTGAATTTCTTCTGCTATTACATGATGAATATCTCCCTGCTTACCACTAATGCCCCAGAAGATGTAAAGGGATGGCACATAATCCACTCTAGACACAATTCAAAGACCAGTAGCAAATAAATTGCTTGTATTGTCGCCAAACTCAAATAAAAGGCCAGTTATCACAATAAAACTTGTGGAGAGTTTTTGAAAAGTCCGTGTCTGGAAACGACCTGGATTTCTCTACAATTATTACTTTTCTTTCCATTTTTTCTGATCCTCCTAATACTCTGTATGGTCATGAAAAATGCAGATATGCCATAAATGTCAGATAGATTTTGGTCCCACCTCGGGGACCCGCACCTATCCCTACAATGGGGCCCGCTAAACCCCGTTCTACGTTTCTCGGCTCCCACTGCCTCCCGGCCACTTCCTGATGAGGTCGGGAGTTCCGAAAACCGCGTAGCTGGCCTGCCTCGGTGCTTCCGTAACTGCCACTCACTTCTATTGGAGTTACGGAAACAGCATAGCTTAGCAAGCACTAGGCTGTTTTTGTAACTCCCGACCATCTAATCAGGAACTGGGCGGGTGGCAGCGGGAGCCGTGAAAGATAGAACGTGGTTTAGGAGGCTCCGTTCTAGAGATAGGTGCGGGTCCCAGAGCTGGGACCCGCATCTATCTGACATTTATGGCATATCCTGTGGATATGTAATAAATGTCCCTCATTGGAAAACCCCTTTAATGTTAGTTTCATGAAAAATGTAAGTCTGTAGATAATGTGTTTATTATTTTTCTAGTTACTTGTTTTCCCCCCGGGGGTGGCCATATTGGGGATACACGCTTCCTTACTGTATTACATGTATAGACAGGGTGTGTGCGCACTTTATAACAGCTGATATGAATAGGAGTTAATGGACAGAAAAATGTCCATAGACTAATACAGTCTTTAAGAAGTGATGGAGTACAGCCCCTCCACCAGAGATTTTGTAGTGGCAGGGAAGCTGCATACAGAGCCTTATCTGTGTATTTAATTTTACTATTCTGCCTTGTATGGACCTCTAGAAGTACAATACAGCAGAGGTCTGTCATAAAATACCCTGCCCTCAATGATACAGTGAAGGAAATAAGTATTTGATCCCTTGCTGATTTTGTAAGTTTGCCCACTGTCAAAGACATGAACAGTCTAGAATTTTTAGGCTAGGTTAATTTTACCAGTGAGAGATAGATTATATAAAAAAAAACAGAAAATCACATTGTCAAAATGATATATATTTATTTGCATTGTGCACAGAGAAATAAGTATTTGATCCCCTACCAACCATTAAGAGTTCAGCCTCCTCCAGACCAGTTACTGCTCCAAATCAACTTGGTGCCTGCATTATAGACAGCTCTTACATGGTCACCTGTATAAAAGACTCCTGTCCACAGACTCAATGATCAGTCTGACTCTAACCTCTACAACATGGGCAAGACCAAAGAGCTTTCTAAGGATGTCAGGGACAAGATCATAGACCTGCACAAGGCTGGAATGGGCTACAAAACCATAAGGAAGACGCTGGGTGAGAAGGAGACAACTGTTGGTGCAATAGTAAGAAAATAGAAGACATACAAAATGACTGTCAATCGACATCGATCTGGGGCTCCATGCAAAATCTCACCTCGTGGGGTATCCTTGATCCTGAGGAAGGTGAGAGTTCAGCCGAAAACTACACGGGGGGAACTTGTTAATGATCTCAAGGCAGCTGGGACCACAGTCACCAAGAACACCATAGGTAACACATTACGCCGTAATGGACTAAAATCCTGCAGTGCCCGCTAGGTCCCCCTGCTCAAGAAGGCACATGTACAGGCCCATCTGAAGTTTGCAAATGAACATCTGGATGATTCTGAGAGTGATTGGGAGAAGGTGCTGTGGTCAGATGAGACTAAAATTGAGCACTTTGGCATTAACTCAACTCGCCGTGTTTGGAGGAAGAGAAATGCTGCCTATGACCCAAAGAACACCGTCCCCACTGTCAAGCATGGAGGTGGAAACATTATGTTTTGGGGGTGTTTCTCTGCTAAGGGCACAGGACTACTTTACCGCATCAATGGGAGAATGGATGGAGCCATGCACCGTCAAATCCTGAGTGACAAGCTCCTTCCCTCCACCAGGACATTAAAAATGGCTCGTGGCTGGGTCTTCCAGCACGACAATGACCCGAAACATACAGCCAAGGCAACAAAGGAGTGGCTCAAAAAGAAGCACATTAAGGTCATGGAGTGGCCTAGCCAGTCTCCAGACCTTAATCCCATCGAAAACTTATGGAGGGAGCTGAAGATCCGATTTGCCAAGCATCAGTCTCGAAATCTTAATGATTTACAGATGATCTGCAAAGAGGAGTGGGCCAAAATTCCATCTAACATGTGTGCAAACCTCATCATCAACTACAAAAAACGTCTGACTGCTGTGCTTGCCAACAAGGGTTTTGCCACCAAGTATTAAGTCTTGTTTGCCAAAGGGATCAAATACTTATTTCTCTGTGCACAATGCAAATAAATATATATCATTTTGACAATGTGATTTTCAGTTTTTTTTTTTATATAATCTATCTCTCACTGGTAAAATTAACCTAGCCTAAAAATTCTAGACTGTTCATGTCTTTGACAGTGGGCAAACTTACAAAATCAGCAAGGGATCAAATACTTATTTCCTTCACTGTATGTAAATGACTGCGTTGACCTCATCCTAGTCTATACAGTAAAGCTGAGAAGTTAGCTGCTGAAAACAGGAAATGTCAGCCTATTGTGTTTACTCCAGTGTAAAAACTGGAATATTTCAGCATAATATTGAGAATAGAAAAAAATTGAAATTGAGTAAAAACTTGATACAAATAATATGTTGTTTTATGACGATTCTTTCTTAAAGGCTATGTAAACTTTAGATTTTTTTTTTTTAACAAAACAATATGCGTATCATGGTGATCATCATTTGAAGCAACTTTTTAATTGTTTTTTTTATTAAAAAATGCTTTTACTTTTTGAGATACAGCTTCTATGTATCCTATTATTGCAAACTTGAAACCATTAGGTCAGCGGGACTGACGGGTTCGGTGGCAGTGGGTGGATCCACCTATTATCGATCACATCTAAGTCGTGAATGTGTCAGAGACACGCAGGTCCCACTGTCACTGAAGCCGTCAGTCGCGCTGACCTGACGAATTCGGGTTTGAGCACAAGATACAGCTTCTATGTATCCAGGATACATAGAGGCTGTAACTCAAAAAGTAAAACTTTGTAAAAAGTAAAAAAGTTGTTTTAAACACCATGATACATTGTTTTAGGTCCGCAAGCTTTTAATGTAGGAATTAGCGTTCTAAATGATTGTTGCTGAAGACGGAGACGCTCCTCTATCTGCTCTACTTGAGATCGGGAGAGGTGTCTGTTCAGGACTTGGTGACATAGTTTACAACTGACCCAAAGCTGACTCCTATATCTTCACATTAAGCAGATTTACGGTCCTGACAAGTAATCTAACAGGTGAAACCAGTCCGGGTTCACTGGGAGAAGCTCGAAGGCCGCAATGTCAGCCGGGGCCATAATTACCTCCTGCCCTGCCAGCCTTGCATAGTGCCCGGATCCTTACCTCCTAACCCAAGCAGCTACCACGTCCAAATATACACAACATATGAGGTTCTCTTCATTCACTGAAAAACGGAAATAGATTAATAAAGCAGAATTGATCAGGGATCAGTGGAGTTTTGGTTTAAAAAAAATCGAAAAATTATTATATGCTTTTCATTTTTTTTTGCTCTATTTCTACTAGGGGACAATTAATACGCAGCTTAGGATCAGAGGCTCAGATAGCTTCTCTGTCTTTCCACCATGCTTTACACTGCAGTTTTGCTTTTTCAAAATTAACTAGGATAATCCTTAGTGTGGTATCCAAATCCTACATAGAGGGTGACAAGATTATCTAGGCAATAGATGAACAAAATCTGTGTATACTTTTGCAATTGTGAGAAAATCTTTATTTCTCCTACCCTGGTCCGCCCCCAGCCCGACATCTGATGGTTCTAACTACACTCCAGTATTAAAAACCTTGTGCAATGATGTGACGCCCAAAGGCGTAACTTGAAGCTCCTTGGTTCCTATTCAAAATCGGTAACAGGGCCCCCACCTACCATGTGCCATTTATAATAATGTTGTCCTCTTGAGGGGCATTTGGTACCCCGAGCGGGACTGCTACTTCTCCACCCCCTATAACTACACTCCTGCTAACGCCCGTAATACCGTCACATGACTGCGATGATTGGCCACTCAAGCCACTTGACACCTTTATGGACACTGTAAACGCTAGCGAAGTGAAACCCCTTGTCCGGTCATACGTACCCGCTGGGCTTGTGATTGGAGATTTTGTTCCTATATTTCTACTGCATAATGTTGTTACCCGGTGGATACCACACTGTGGATTTGATTATTGCTGTCAATACAAGTGTATGGTCCATTTCTAGGTCATCATCCTGCATGCGGTTTACATCTTTACAGGGCCTGCTCACATATACTGCTGTAGCAAAAGTGTCACCTCTAGACCCCGGACCCCACCTGATCTGGTATTACAGCCACGTACGCTATAAGAGGTGGCTGTGCAGGTACATGACTCACACTAAAGTCTATAGAATTTTGGAGACACCCGCGCCAGTGACTCAAAAAAAGAGGGAGAGGCACTCGCATGCATCTCCGCCTCTTGGCTTTGTAGAACATCAGGGGAGCCTTCTTTTCTCAAGAGGTGGGGGACCCAGAGGTGAGCAGAGGGTATACACTAACCATAGAAATAGTGACCCTATAGGTGGTCTGGTCTGGGGTCTGACATTAATATAGGGGTCCAAATATATTTAGGGGGTCTGGCCTTGGGTCTGGTATTTAAAAAAAGGGGATTGAATATGTGTTACCATGCCCCTCTTCATAAGCCACGCCCTCAAAACAGCCACTCCCATTTTTGTCGCGACCAGCTGCTCGATTATGACCCAGGTTGACATCGCTGCCAGGGACTCGTGCTCCGTGCGCCCTCCATATGTTTCGGCCTTGTATATATCTAATCAATGGGATTAGTATTAATCCATATACAGTCAGCTCCCCCTAGTGGTGGTTGTCAGCAACCTTTGTGTGAAACTTGTCTGCTCATCCTGAAGCCTCGGAGAGCTCCCATACTTTTCGGGACAATCCAGACCAGTATGGTATATATGCAAATGCTTGATATAGGCAAATTAAATGATAAGCCCCACTGATGATGAGGGGGAGTGAATTCTCTGTACATGGCTGCAGAATATGCAGGTGCCATGTAAATTAAAAAATAAAAAAATATTTAAGAAATCAATTGAAGCAAGTGATCCAGCAGCCAAGTGACAATATGACATACATTTACCATCTGACCCACAGGATCCCATCGCTTTATGATAATAATTACACCCTGTGAGCTGAGATCTTGTGTAATAGTAAACTTCAATGGTTAACGGTTACTAATTGCAAAACGTAATTATAAGAATGACATTTATTTCTTCCTTCATTCCACTCCGCAGTCATCAACCTGGAAAGACGGGGTTATTTTATTTTTTTATTTTTTTAAAGCTCTGATGACACCTGGTGGTAATTTATGATAACTACAGGCTCTAATAATGGTAATAGTGGATATTCGCCCTTGTCACCTACCCCCTGCAGTATATGCCACCAAGGAAGGGCCTGAACATTTAGGCCACGCACAGCAGAGGTGCAACTAAAGAGGGTGCAGCGGTTGCAGTCGCACCGGGGTCTACGGCACCACTTAAGAGGACAGAAATACGATAAATAAGCAATTTGGTTGAATTATCCCTCTGAGGGACTGCTCACAGCCTAATGCCGTCCGCCATGAATGGTAATCGCTATTGGAAACATCTTCAACTCTGCTACATCGTTACTCCGCACAATCACAGTGCTGATGGTAGCATTTTATAAAGTAAACCTCGAGGGCAGCTAAAAGCCATGATTTAATATGTTATCATGCTAAACACATTATGCAGAACTAATCTTATTTAGTTGCTTAATTGTCTGATGGAGTGATTAGTAATAAAAGCTTTCTGAAAATGAATATTGTGCCTGCCAGATATATAACGCCTAAGATAAAAAGCCGAGATATGTACTGAGAGCTGAAGGAAACTGCAGCTGAAGAATGTCTGGATTAAAACCAGCTGCAAATCGTGGTAGTGGTGTTGGAAGTGGTAGAGGTGGTAGTGCAATGGTGGTAGTGATGGTATTGGTAGTGGTGGTAGGGGATGAAGTGGCAGAGGTGGTAGTGGTGGAGGTGGCAGTGATGGTAGTCGTGGTAGTGGCTGTGGTGGTAGGGAATGTAGTTTCAGTGGTGGTAGTGGCGGTGGTGGAAGTGATGGTAGTGGTGGTAGTAGCTGTGGTGGTAGGGCATGTAGTGGCAGTGGTGGTAGTAGTGGTTGTGGTGGTAGTGGCGGTGGTGGTAGTGATGGTAGTGGTGGCAGTAGTGGCAGTGGTGGTAGTAGTGGTAGTGGCTGTGGTGTTAGGGAATGTAGTTTCAGTGGTGGTAGTGGTGGTGTTGGAACTGATGGTAGTGGTGGTAGTAGCTGTGGTGGTAGGGGATGTAGTGGAAGTGGTGGTAGTAGTGGTAGTGGTGGTAGTGGCGGTGGTGGTAGTGATGATAGTGGTGGTAGTGGCAGTAGTAGTGGTAGTGGCTGTGTTAGTGGCAATGGTTGCAGTAGTTGTAGTGATGGTAGCGACACTGGTGGTAAGTAAGGGATGTAGTGGCAGTGGTGGCAGTGATGGTAGTGGTGGTAGTGGCTATGGTGGTAGCGGATGTAGTGGAAGGGGTGATAGTGGCGGTGGTGGCAGTGATAGTAGTGGTGGTAGTGGCGGTGGTGATAGTGGTGGTAGGTCCTGTAGTGGTAGGGGATGTATTGGCAGTGGTGGCAGTGGTGATAGTAGTGGTAGTGGTGGTAGTGGCTGTGGTGGTAGTGGCAGGGATGGTAGTGGTGATAGCGGTGGTAGTGGCGATGGTGGTAGCAGTGGTAGTGGCCGTGATAGTGGCGGTAGTGATGGTAGTGACGGTGGTGGTAAGTAAGGGATGTAGTGACGGTGGTGGCAGTGGTGGTAGTTGTAGTGACAGTGGTGGTAATGGTGATAATGGAGGTGGTGGAAGTGGTGGCATTTGTGGTAGTGACGGTGGTGGCAGTGGTGGTAGTTGTGGTAGGGACGGTGGTGGTAATGGGTTTTTTGCTTTGGCACTGACCAGCTGCTTAAAAACATGAATTAATCCGTGTCATACAGAGAGTTATAAAATTGACTATGGTCAGCAGTTCAGTATTACAGACTATAGTCCACAATATTGAACCTTATTGATAAATTAGGTGGCATAGACAAAACTGTAAAGATCTGCGGTGCTGGAGGTCAACCAAAAATTCACATGACATAAGAAGCCCCCTATCTCTGCAATATCTGTACTGTTATTCTGAATGGTTGATTATGGTCCATACTATGTGGAGACTTGGAGGTACAGGTCACCGAGGTGGAGATCCTACTGTGGTGCAGGCAACGATATTGAGGTCACGTTACAGTCATTTGCAGCTATAAGTTGCAGTCGTATTGAGTCACACACATTGCTCAGCTATTCAGGTGGTGCCATTCAGTTGGGCAATCGGCCATGACTGGTTGTAGAAGACATCTCCTGTTGTGGAGGTCAACACGTCAGGGGTGGTCACTTGCACAAGGGCTTTGAGGGTAAGGAGGTCCACCACCACCTTCATCGACCACCTTCATTAACCATTGCAAAATACAATATGGCAGTCATTATCATTAAAAACTGAGCTTCTGTCATATGGCAGCTGTTCTTTTTGAGTTGTTTTGCATCAATCCCAGAAAAAGGGCCAAACAAAGATTAGCGTTGGGTCCATACCAAAATTACAACCTTACATATCCTGGCCCATACCATCACATGCCCCCCACTCTTGGTTAGGAAATCCCACCTAATGTTTGTTTATTTGCCCCATTACCCATCCATTGTGAGAGGATAGATAAAACCCCCGTGGTCTGGTGTCCATCTGCATTGTTTGCTTATGGTACAGTTCCCTTGGGGGATGAGGGCAGCCATAGTCCCTAAAGCCACTGTCCATGTGTGCAGGGTAAATCACCTAAGGACACCTTAGACTACGGTGAAAAAACAATGACTAGTAGGGTCTAGGGGTCTGAACCAATGCACTTATAGGACAATCACTAATGCCCCCACCCCCAATGAGGGTCCTCCCACGGTCCTCCTAAGCTGATTTATAATGGGCACCTCAGGCTTGGCAGATATGGTGACACATTACATATAGCACTTGTATGGTATTGCTGTGTCATTGTTTTCCTGTGGATTATCTATGTAATTATCTATCATCATCGATATATTGAGGGTTTTGTTCTTTGGGTGGATGTGTTATTATGATCTTGTCACGCTGGGACCCATTCATCTGTTATTGAACCTGGAGAACCAGATTGTAGGCGTGGAGAATTCTGTGCCGGGCAGATCCTCACTGTGTCTTGTGTTGAAAATGACTTATGGTGCCATGTGCTCACCTGCTGCGTGCCGAAGAATGTCCCCAGCGTTACTCCAACTCATTAGGAAGATATTTGGTGTCTCTTACAAATTATATGTATTCCCAATTACCTCTCATCATCTAAATATCATGAAGGTGACAGAGTAGCCCTAACTATTGAGATCGATCGATCAATCCATCCATCCATCCATCCATCCATCCATCCATCCATTCATCCATCCATCCATCCATCCATTCATCCATCCATCCATCCATCCATCCATCCATCCATCCATCCATCCATCCATCCATCTATCTATCATCTATCCAATGAATAAATCAGAGCAGCACCATATATTAATAGTCAATGGTGGGCGCAGAGCACACGACTTGTAGCCTGCAGGCCTTAGGTATACAATAATGAGGCAGCACTCTTGTACTTTATTAGCCCAAATGCAACTTTTCAGTCCTTGTGTCCAGGACCTTTCTCTTCACGGTGTATCTTATTGAGGATCACTGTTTGTATTTTGTATACAACGCTTTTAACTGGTCTGTTTGTTTTTTGGTGTCAATAGCAGTTACGGAAACAGCCGAGCAAGAGCTGCTCGGCTGTTTCCATAACAACCATACAACAGAATAGAGAGAGCTACGCGCACGCGCGACCCTCTTTCCACTTGTCTCCGTCTGGATTATGTGGTCAGTTTTTGATATAGGTGCAGGTCCCAGGTCCCTAACAGACATTTTTGGCATTTCCTGTAGATATGCCATAAATGTCTAAGGGGTGAAAACTCCTTGAATACAGTGAAATCCAATGCCTCACCGGGGACGTCTTCCCAGATTGGAATTGCTCACTGTTCCTTTTCTTCTTCATCCAGCCTGGATTGCTCTAATGCCTTCTCCCGACTACACCTCTGCAGAATTTGCAACACAAACATCTTTGGCTTCTAACTTTCCTCACACCTCCCCACCCTCTACAACAATAATAGTGCCACACACAGCTCCCTGTAGATAGTGCCACACACAGCCCCCTGTAGATATTGCCACACACAGCCCACCCTTGTCTAGATAGTGCCACACACAGCCTCCACTCTTGTAGATAGTGCCACACACAGCCCCCCCTCTTGTAGATAGTGCCACACACAGGCCCTCTCTTGTAGGTAGTGCCACACACAGCCCCCTCTTGTATATTGTGCCACACACAACCCCCCTCTTGTAGATAGTGCCACACACACAGGACCCCCTCTTGTAGGTAGTGCTACACACAGCCCACCCTCTTGTAGATAGTGCCACACACAGCCCCCTCTTGTAGATAGTGCCACACACATTCACCCCTCTGGTAGATCATGCCGCACAGCCCCCTCTACAATTGAATGTGGTAGGGGGCCTCGGTGCTAGCGACGCCACTGGGTATAAGGGGCCCGTACCGCCCGACCCACAAATGTTATGGGCCGGGTGGCCCTGCCTATAAGGGTAAGCAGCGGTGCAGGGAGCCAATGTCTCTCTGCTCCACTGGAGGATAAAAGCAGCTTGCAGCCTGGGCCCACCGAAGGGCCTGCTGGGCCTGCATCTAAACTTATTTAATTATCTCAAATCAGAGAAGCTCCAGTAAGTACAGTACTGTACTATTAATATAGCTTTAGTTGCACTTTCATACTGTAGTACTTTACTACTCATTACAAATTTTTAACAAGTTCATAAATGCAACATTTGTACAGTAGGTCTGGATATTCATAGATGGTGTAGTGCACTCCAAGACTGATTGCAAGCTATTCCAACATTGTAAGAGGGGCACTTATTTCAGCTATGGTACTGTGCTAAAATCAGAGACCACCCTTTTGCATTATGCCATAACATGGACTTGCAAAGGTCAGCGCTGGGGGCTTTATTCAGTACCAAGGGTGAGGTTTGTAACATTAGAGGAGTGCAGTGGTTGTGGTGGGAGTGTAGCTGTTGAGGTGGAAGTGTAGCAGTTGTAGTGGAATTATAGCTGTTGTTGTGGGAGTGTAGCTCTTGTGGTGGGAGTGTAACTGTTGTGGTGGGAGTGTAGCTGTTGTGGTGGGAGTATAGCTGTTGTGGTGGTAGTGTAGCTGTTGTGGTGGGAGTGTAGCTGTTGAGGTGGGAGTGTAGCTGTTGTGGATGGAGTCTAGCTGTTGTAGTGGGAGTATAGCTGTTGTGGTGGGAGTGTAGCTGTTGTGGTGGGAGTGTAGCTGTTGAGGTGGAAGTGTAGATGTTGTGGGGAGAGTGTAGCTGTTGAGGTGGGACTGTAGCTGTTGAGATGGGAGTGTAGCTGTTGTGGTGGGAATGTAGCTGTTGTGGATGGAGTGTAGCTGTTGTGGTGGGAGTTCAGCTGTTGAGGTGGGAGTATAGCTGTTGTAGATGGAGTGTAGCTGTTGTAGTGGGAGTGTAGCTGTTGTGGTGGGAGTATAGCTGTTGAGGTGGGAGTATAGCTGTTGTGGTGGGATTGTAGCTGTTGAGATGGGAGTGTAGCTTTTGCGGTAGGAGTGTAGCTGTTGCGGTAAAAGTGTAGCTGTTGTGGGGGGAGAGTAGCTGTTGTGGTGGGAGTGTAGCTTTTGTGGTGAGAGTGCAGCTGTTGAGGTGGGAGTGTAGCTGTTGTTGTGGGAGTGTAGCTGTTGTGGTGGGAGTGTAGCTGTTGTGGTGGGAGTATAGCTGTTGTGGTGGTAGTGTAGCTGTTGTGGTGGGAGTGTAGCTGTTGAGGTGGGAGTGTAGCTGTTGTGGATGGAGTCTAGCTGTTGTAGTGGGAGTATAGCTGTTGTGGTGGGAGTGTAGCTGTTGTGGTGGGAGTGTAGCTGTTGAGGTGGAAGTGTAGATGTTGTGGGGAGAGTGTAGCTGTTGAGGTGGGACTGTAGCTGTTGAGATGGGAGTGTAGCTGTTGTGGTGGGAATGTAGCTGTTGTGGATGGAGTGTAGCTGTTGTGGTGGGAGTTCAGCTGTTGAGGTGGGAGTGTAGCTGTTGTAGATGGAGTGTAGCTGTTGTAGTGGGAGTGTAGCTGTTGTGGTGGGAGTATAGCTGTTGAGGTGGGAGTATAGCTGTTGTGGTGGGATTGTAGCTGTTGAGATGGGAGTGTAGCTTTTGCGGTAGGAGTGTAGCTGTTGCGGTAAAAGTGTAGCTGTTGTGGGGGGAGAGTAGCTGTTGTGGTGGGAGTGCAGCTTTTGTGGTGAGAGTGCAGCTGTTGAGGTGGGAGTGTAGCTGTTGTTGTGGGAGTGTAGCTGTTGTGGGAGTGTAGCTGTTGAGGTGGGAGTGTAGTTTTTGAGGTGGGAGTATAGCTGTTGTGGTGGGAGTGTAGCTGTTGTGGATGGAGTGTAGCTGTTGTGGTGGGAGTGTAGCTGTTGAGGTGGGAGTGTAGCTATTTTGGTGGGAGTGTAGCTGTTGAGGTGGAAGTGTAGATGTTGTGGGAAGAGTGTAGCTGTTGAGGTGGGAGTGTAGCTGTTGCGGTAGGAGGGTAGCTGTTACGGTAAAAGTGTAGCTGTTGTGGGGGGAGTGTAGCTGTTGTAAATGGAGTGCAGCTGTTGCACTGGGAGTATGGCTGTTGTGATATAGCTCAATTCCGTATTCATATATGGACCTCTTGATGTACACTAAAGTATTTTTCTCACTGGAGTCGAGGCTCTCCGGTTGAGAGAAGACTTGAAATAATTCATCATTACAATAGAACGGTGTTGTGGTGAGACCGCGCCGGTTGCTGTCAAAGTGCAGCTGTTGTAAGGGAAGTGCAGCTGTTGCAATATGGCTTATTTATTTCAGTTACTTATATAGCACCAACATATTATGCCTCTTTTACTGTCCCCAATGGCGGATTATAATATGGGCGTTTCGGGCGGCCGCCCGGGGCCCGAGGCTGCCAGGGGGCCCATCGCAGCCCGAACCGCACACTATCTTAAAAAACTATGCAGCCCTGCTAGCTGCCACGCTGCCCGCTGCCGCGCTGCCCGCTTCCAACTGAATCTGCGTCCGCAGGACGTCATCGCGCCTGTCTGCACGGAGTCACTCACGGGACAGTGCAGAGGAGGAGAAGCATCCCCCACTATCGTGGGAACTGGGATAGGTAAGTAATTATGTTTTATTTATTTATTAGGTACGTACATATGGGGCATTATACTGTGTCACTCACATCTATGGGGCATTATACTGTGTCACTCACATCTATGGGGCATTATACAGTGTCACTCACATCTATGGGGCATTATACTGTGTCACTCACATCTATGGGGCATTATACTGTGTCACATCTATGGGGCATTATACTGTGTTGCAGCTATGGGGGCATTATACTGTGTTGCAGCTATGGGGGCATTATACTGTGTCGCAGCTATGGGGCATTATACTGTGTCACAGCTATGGAGGCATTATACTGTGTCACAGCTATGGGGGCATTATACTGTGTCACAGCTATGGAGGCATTATACTGTGTTGCAGCTATGGGGGCATTATACTGTGTAGAAGCTATGGGGGCATTATACTGTGTAGCAGCTATGGAGGCATTATACTGTGTCGCGGCTATGGAGGCATTATACTGTTTCACAGCTATGGAGGCATTATACTGTGTAGCAGCTATGGGGGCATTATACTGTGTAGCAGCTATGAGGGCATTATACTGTGTAGCAGCTATGGAGACATTATACTGTGTTGCGGCTATGGGGGCATTATACTGTGTCGCAGCTATGGAGGCATTATACTGTGTCACATCTATGGAGGCATTATACTGTGTAGCAGCTATGAGGGCATTATACTGTGTAGCAGCTATGAGGGCATTATACTGTGTTGCGGCTATGGAGGCATTATACTGTGTCGCGGCTATGGAGGCATTATACTGTGTCGCATCTATGGAGGCATTATACTGTGTAGCAGCTATGAGGGCATTATACTGTGTAGCAGCTATGAGGGCATTATACTGTGTTGCGGCTATGGAGGCATTATACTGGGTCGCGGCTATGGAGGCATTATACTGTGTCGCAGCTATGGAGGCATTATACTGTGTCGCAGCTATGGGGGCATTATACTGTGTCGCAGCTATGGGGGCATTATACTGTGTAGAGGCAGCTATGGGGGCATTATACTGTGTCTCAGCTATGGAGGCATTATACTGTGTAGAGGCAGTTATGAAGGGCATTATACTGTGTAGAGGCAGCTATGAAGGGCATTATACTGTGTAGAGGCAGCTATGAAGGGCATTATACTGTGGGGGCAGCTACGGGGGACATTATACTGAGCAATTACAAGAGCTGCAGGTCCAAGGGGGGAGACGCTGTGTAGCACTATATACAAGGGGGGATTGTTGTATAGCACTATATAGAAGGGAGCGCTGTGTATCACTATATCTAAGGGGGATTGCTGTGTAGCACTATATACAAGAGGGGGAGGGCTATGTGATGCTATTTACAGAGGGGGAGGACTGTGTAGCGCTATTTACAGGGGGCTGTGTGTGGTGCTATCTACAGTCTTTGACACAATTATATTCAGGGGTTCAGTCTATGGTGCTATAATATTTAGGGGCACAGTGTTTGTACTATTTTATTCAGGGGCGCAGTGTTTGGTGCTATTATATTTAGGGGCACAGTGTGTGGCACCATGATAATATTATCTTTGTTTATAGGTGTGGAAATGTTGGAAAAGTGAGGAGCCAAAGACATCTGAGTGGCAAATTCTGCAGAAATGGGTCATGGCTGGGAAAAGTCGTCATGAAGTCTGGACTGGATGGAGAAGAGGAAAAAAACTAAGTCGTCACCTGTGAGTCACTAGATTTATAGACAATCTGTGATCTCTACTGACATGTTTATTATAGGAAATCCTTGTATTTCACAAAGTCTTTGTGCAGTCCAGGACTGATAGACAAATAAGTGTTACTATTCCCCTTGTCAGGAGAATGTGTCCCTACACGGTGCGATACTGTCAGCGATGGTTGGAGACTGTCAGTATGTGGGGACACCGCCTTTTGACAAGGGGAGTAGTAACACCCATTTGTTAATGTCTGGACAAAAAGGAAGTGTTAACAATAGTTACAGGGCGGCGGTGGAGAAGGGGGGCCCAACTATAAGTAACAGCCCAGGGCCCATGGTCTACTTAATCCGCCACTGACTGTCCCCATTGGGGCTTACAATCTAAATTCTCTATTGGTATGTTTTTGAGGCATGGCAGGAAACCAGAGGAAACCCACAGGGAGAACATACAAACATCATTCTTGGTTGGATTTGAACCTAGGACCCCAGTGCTGCAAGGCAGCAGTACTAACCACCAAGCCACCATCCATATTTACAGATGTACCTTCTGAATATATGAGTTTTTCTTCTCATTGGAGTCCAGGATCTGTGGCTATTACTGGTGTAGTAAAACTAGATGAATCATCCGTACAATAGAAAGGTGTTGTGGGGAGAGAGCAGTGGTTGCTGCGGGAGTACAGCTGTTGTAGTGGTAGCGCAGGTCTTATTGTGGGAGTGCGGCTGTTGATGTGGGAATGCGACTGTTGAGGTGGGGGTGCAGGTGTTGTGGTGGGAGTGCGGATGTTCAGGTGGGAGTGCGGCAAGCTGGTTGTCAGACACGTCCCTAACAGCTTTGCTGAGCTCTTATATTGCAAGTTGGAGGGATGGCAGATTGATTTTCTTACATGAGACGACTGTACATTGCCTGGTGTAAAGGTGAAACATCCCAATATGTAAATCACCAGAGAAGGCTGATATTGAGCCAGAGGTGCATACTGGCAGATTTCAGCTCTTAAGACTGCGGAATTGTGAGGGCAGCTCAGAAGTATAATATAGACTGTAACTCAGGATCTTTACAGTATAAGTAATGTAATGCATATACACAGTGACTGCACCAGCAAAATTGTGAATGCAGCTCTGAAGAATAAAACAGGATATAACTCAGGATCAGTGCAGGATAAGTAATGTATTGTATGTACACAGTGACTCCAGCAGCAGAATAGTGAGTGCAGCTCTGGAGTATAATACAAGAAGTAACTCAGGATCAGTACAGGATAAGTAATGTCATGGATGTACACAGTGACCCCACCGGCAGAATAGTGAGTGCAGCTCTTGAGTATAATACAGGATGCATCTCAGGTTCAGTACAGGATAAGTAATGTCATGTATGTACTCAGTGACTCCACCAGCAGAATAGTGAGTGCAGCTCTGGAGTATAATACAGGATGGAACTCAGGATCAGTACAGGATAAGTAATGTAATGTATGTACACAATGACTCCACCAGCAGAATAGTGAGTGCAGCTCTGGAGTATAATACAGGATGTAACTCAGGATCAGTACAGGTTAAGTAATGTAATGTATGTACACAGTGACTCCACCAGCAGAGTAGTGAGTGCAGCTCTGGAGTATAATACAGGATGTAACTCAGGATCAGTACAGGATAAGTAATGTAATGTATATACACAGTGACTCCACCAGCAGAATAGTGAGTGCAGCTCTGGAGTATAATACAGGCTGTAACTCAGGATCCGTGGAAGATCGGTAATATAATGTATTTAGAAAATTACTTAGCTTATTATGAAAGATTATAATTAATAGTTTGCTGTAGTTGATACCGTATAGTGGCTAACTGAAAAGATGATGACAAATAGAAAGCTTTCAAGACTACTTAGGTTTTTACATCAGGAGTGAAGAGACCTACTGTACAGTGGGAAGTCCATAAAGCTAGCTCTTCACTGGGTAACACGATTCAAATATATTTATTATTATGTACATTCATTTTATATAAAATAAAAATAAAAAGTGAATAAAGATGGACATGCCCTTTAAATAGCATTTTCACTAGAAATATTTGTGCAGAGATGCAATTAGCACCCATCTTTGTAATATTCCCAGCAAATGAGATATAAAAAGGGATGGATATAAGAGAACAATATTTAGAGATAGATAGACAGACAGACAGACAGACAGACAGACAGACAGACAGACAGACGATAGATAGATAGTTAGATAGATAGATAGATAGATAGATAGATAGATGATAGATAGATAGATAGATAGATAGATAGATAGATAGATAGATAGATAGATAGATAGATAGATAGATATGAGATAGATAGATAGATAGATAGATAGATAGATAGATGATAGATAGATAGATAGATAGATAGATAGATAGATAGATAGATAGATAGATAGATAGATAGATAGATAGATATGAGATAGATAGATAGATAGATAGATAGATATGAGATGGATAGATAGATAGATAGATAGATAGATAGATATGAGATAGATAGATAGATAGATAGATAGATAGATAGATAGATAGATAGATAGATAGATAGATAGATAGATAGATAGATAGATATGAGATAGATAGATAGATAGATAGATAGATAGATAGATAGATAGATAGATAGATAGATAGATCGATAAATAGATAGATAGATATGAGATAGATAGATAGATAGATAGATAGATAGATAGATAGATAGATAGATAGATAGATAGATAGATAGATAGATAGATAGATATGAGATTGATAGATAGATAGATAGATAGATAGATAGATAGATAGATAGATAGATATGAGATTGATAGATAGATAGATAGATAGATAGATAGATAGATAGATGATAGATAGATAGATAGAGAGAGATAGATAGATAGATAGATAGATAGATATGAGATTGATTGATAGATAGATAGATAGATAGATAGATAGATAGATAGATAGATAGATAGATAGATAGATAGATAGATAGATAGATTTTTTTAAGATAGATAGATTTTTTAAAGATAGATAGATGATAGAGAGAGATAGAGAGAGAGAGATAGATAGATAGATAGATAGATAGATAGATAGATAGATAGATAGATAGATAGATTTTTTTAAGATAGATAGATTTTTTAAAGATAGATAGATGATAGAGAGAGATAGAGAGAGAGAGAGAGATAGATAGATAGATAGATCGATAGATAGATAGATAGATATGAGATAGATAGATAGATAGATAGATAGATAGATAGATAGATAGATAGATAGATAGATAGATAGATAGATAGATAGATAGATAGATAGATAGATAGATAGATAGATAGATAGACAGACTGATGGAAAGACAGACAGATAATTGATAGATAATTAGTACATGAATGATATAGATGAAATAGATATTCTGTGACGTATCTCTTACATATCTATGTCCTCATGTCATATAGATACTGATTGAACCTACAATTAAGCAGCTATTGGGAATTATAGGGCACTATGTTTGGATATTTGGAATGACAATATTAATCTTCTCATTCAGCATTCCTTGTCGTGAGTGATGTCAACAACAACATAAACAATACCGGGAGAGGAGGCGGTGAGCACATCATACAGCCGCTCTGCTGTCACTGCATATAAGAACCCCACATGTGGTCGTGTCCTCACTTCACTGTACAGCAACCTCACTCCAGCTGCTCCCAAACGAACACAGACATCAACATGGTTTCTAAGGTGGTGTCCCGGGGTCTGATCCTGCTGGTGTTCCTCACCTTACAAGCAAAAGGTAAGTGCTCAACCAAGAAGAGTAAAAGGGGGTGAAGCTGCGAATGTCCATCTAAGAGTTCATATAAGGTTACCTATATTAAATAGTCCCCTATTTAAGCCCTAAGATTAGGATACATTTGATTAAAGAAAATGACCGTAATTGAAAATCTCTTCCCATTTTGTATATACAGCTCCTATGAACGCCTATGTGTCTCCATGGTAACAGACTACAACAAAAATCTGTGTGTAGTCTGATTCTGCAGTCATGTGTTACTTTGTTCCCTCTTCCCCTTTTCTAGGTTAGCAAGATGAGGGGGTAGAGGAAGTGGTCTTACGTTGTTTTTTTTACCTTGAGGTGTCTGTTTAAAGACCCCCCCGTACGCATTATATTGCTGTTGTTGGAAACTTTAACTAATTCAGTGTTTATGGGTCCGTCAGATACGTTTGAGAATCTCTAGATGAGAAACATTGGAGTTCACTGGCAGTCCGCCCTAGACCACCAGAAATTCTGGCATTTACCCCTTCACTGCCCTATACCCCTATAATGCTGACATTAGACTCTTTACTCCCCGGACCACCAGAGATGTGGATATTATTCTCTTCACTACCTTGGACCACCATGGAACCTAACATTAACCACTTCACTGCCTTAGATCACGAGGGATGTTGGCTTTGACCCCTTTACTATCTTAGACTACAAGGGATGTGGGCATTGACCCCTTAACTACTCTAGACCACCAGGGATATTACCATCACTTCTTCAACCACATAGGCTACTTAGGAAGCAAGTGAGGGGGAGAAGGAGGGTATCATGCTTAACTTTCTACAAGGGCCCATGAGCCTTAAGTTACTGTACGCCTCTGGCCAACGTATTTTTCAGTCAATGAGCAAAAGTGTGTGCGGCCAGCTTAATATAAAACTTTTGAACAATATTTTATAATTAAAATATACTTAAAATATTAATTTCCTGCAGGTTACTGGACTCTGTATTGGTTTTACTTGCTTCATACCTTAGTATCTTTCATTTGAGCTCCCACAATCGCAGGGATTCAAAGTACACCAAACAGTAAATCCTGCCATGCCCCGCCCCCTCAGGCCCTAGACAAATCAGTTTTGCAAGGAGTGTCCCTTTAAGAAACCTTGATGTGAAAGCTAAATCAGAAAGCAGCAGAGATCATGAACTCCTAGACCAACACTGAATCGCATTATTACTGAGGTCAGATATATTTTGTGCATTACTTAATGTTATCCTTTCATTTCCTTCCTTTTCTACAGTATTTTGTCAATCATCAAGTAAGTACATTTTTATATACTATTTCCTATGTCTTGAACCTTCGCTAAGTAGCCACATATACAGTTGTAGCAGAGCTGAACTTGTCTAATTCTGTTTTTCTTCTGTGCACTGTAATAATTAATTGAATAAAAGAGATTCCCAACCTGTGACCAGTTTCCCCACGGCTGTCACAGAGACACATTTTAACGTCCTATTGGGATATAAATTTAGGTGGGTCTATGTGTTGCGTCCATAATACAAACCCTGAAATGCAGCAAGGGACAGTTTTAGGGGGTGGCAAAATAGGCAATTGCCCAGGGTGACATTTTTTAGGGGCCTCAAAGATGGAAACCCCAGGATCAAACTAAAATGATCCAATATAATTTAGCAGCATGTGTGGTCGTATTATTTGGGAACTAAATTGTAGCATTATGTGGGAACCATGAGCGAGTATGATATGGGCTCTATAAGTTATTATTATTATTATTTGTAATTACTGCATTTTATTTGGGCACTATAGGGTGGTAATTATGTGGGCTGTATATCTTACGACTATATGACAGCTTCACGCTCTTATGCGGGCTAAAATTTCAAGAAAGACCGAAAAATCGACAGCTAGGTATGACCCTACTTTGCCTGTTCCCCAGGCCTTATTTCCTATAAAACCGTTCCTGAATTCAGCCAAGCAAAATCAGCCTTTTACGCTATACAAGTCTGATTAATAATTCTACCAGCCTTATGCTTCTTCAAGTTACCATTCCTTTTGTCAGTGGGGCAATATCAATACTAACACCCAGTTGTACATTTATACAAACATTTCCAGGAGGAATAACAGAGGAATTGCCCAATGCCAAGTAATTAGAAAAGTTATGCCAGCATTGTTATTTCATGGGGAATACAAGCATTTACTAAAAACAGACAAGTCAGGAGAGGTGACAGGTCCTGATTTAAGGGGTTCTCTGATTTTAGTAAGTTATTTCAAATACCCTTTTAGGGAATTGTAAGGTACTGGATGGGAGGTTCAGGATCCTAATCTTTTAGTTAGACTAGAGAGCAGCTACACAGTGTGTGTGTCTCTCTCTGGAGGACCCGGCACATCCAAGCATTAGACAGACACAATCACCTTTGACAGAGGTTTATCTCCTGTGAGAACAAAGGATCAAGCATGTTGAAATTCCCCCCTCATCATCTGCCATCTGAGAAAAGTCAGGACACCTCCAAACACATTAGATGGTCGTCCGTTCAGTCAACGTCCAGCTAATGTGTTTGCTATCGAATCTGTGCTATCGAATCCCTGTCAGAAACAGCAGGACAACCAGCTGGGTAAAGGAGCAGAATTGGTAGGGAGTTACCAATATGACTAAAATCTTGCTGCTGGCACCTAACTTTTTGAAATGTTGAGGTTCACAGTATAGAGATTTTATTGCTGGTTGCTAAAAAAATCAAATTGGCTCCTGTATTTTAGTAATTTTTCCACATATTCCTTGATGCTGTGCAAAGATTTTAATCACTCACTATGTATAATCATCTTTACGCACCCAATGTATATTGACATTTAACTCTTTCATTCATATTCTCCACAGCTGTTCCCACGACAGCAGCAACCACGACAGCAACTACAACAGCAACTACAGCAGCAACTACAACAGCAACCACAACAGCAGCACGTATGTATTTAAGTCTTATGCCGTCATATATGTGTCTACGCATTCATGTATACCCCATTATGCAACTCTCTAACAAATCTTCTGTTCATGTCATATTGTTCCTTCTATGTCTCAATTATTATGTGAGCTGTATATGGCAGGATTATTTCAGCACTACAGTATATGGCAGTATTATTTCAGCACTTCAGTATATGGCAGTATTATTTCAGCACTACAGTATATGGCAGTATTATTTCAGCACTATATGGCAGTATTATTTCAGCACTATATGGCAGTATTATTTCATCACTAAAGTATATGGCAGTATTATTTCAGCACTACAGTATATGGCAGCATTATTTCAGCACTATATGGAAGTATTATTTCAGCATTACAGTATATGGCAGTATTATTTCAGCATTACAGTATATGGCAGTATTATTTCAGCACTATATGGAAGTATTATTTCAGCATTACAGTATATGGCAGTATTATTTCAGCACTACAGTATATGGCAGTATAATTTCAGCACTATATGGCAGTATTATTTCAGCACTACAGTATATGGCAGTATTATTTCAGCACTATATGGCAGTATTATTTCAGCACTACAGTATATGGCAGTATTATTTCAGCACTACAGTATATGGCAGTATTATTTCAGCACTACAGTATATGGCAGTATTATTTCAGCACTATATGGCAGTATTATTTCAGCATTACAGTATATGGCAGTATTATTTCAGCACTACAGTATATGGCAGTATTATTTCAGCACTATATGGAAGTATTATTTCAGCACTACAGTATATGGCAGTATTATTTCAGCACTATATGGAAGTATTATTTCAGCACTACAGTATATGGTGGTATTATTTCAGCACTACAGTATATGGTGGTATTATTTCAGCACTAAAGTATATGGCAGTATTATTTCAGCACTACAGTATATGGCAGCATTATTTCAGCACTATATGGAAGTATTATTTCAGCACTACAGTATATGGCAGCATTATTTCAGCACTATATGGAAGTATTATTTCAGCATTACAGTATATGGCAGTATTATTTCAGCACTACAGTATATGGCAGTATTATTTCAGCACTACAGTATATGGCAGTATCATTTCAGCACTATATGGAAGTATTATTTCAGCACTACAGTATATGGCAGTATTATTTAAGCACTACAGTATATGACAGTATTATATCAGCACTACAGTATATGACAGTATTATATCAGCACTATATGGCATTATGGCACTCCTATGTGGGCTGAAATTATGGGAAAAACGATGTAAAAATAGAAAGTGAAGGGAGTAACAATACTTTGCTCTTTGTTCAGGGCCCAATTTCTTATAAAAATGACTATGTGTTGCATTTAACCATTTTAATTTTGCTTTTATCTTTTTTTTGTAGCATCTAAAATTACTCCTGCAGAAGTTGCCATCATTGTCTTGTCTTCGCTGACCCTCTTTTTCATAATTTTGATGCCCTGTGTCTTTGTAAGTAATTATGTAATACTTGTATATCATATTGAAAACAATCCAGATGTATTATACTGCACTTACCACTGCAAGCTTACTAGAGCTCGGGTCCCCCGCTATAAGCCGCAGTGGAGTCCTGCAAATAGATTCTGCTATGAAAAACTTAGACTAGGGCATAGCTATAGGGGATGCAGAAGTAATAGTCGCAGTGAACCTTGTTGTCTGAGAACGTCCAAAGGCTCCTCTGCCAAATAATAAGTCACCAGTATTATAAATGGCACATGGTTGGTGGGGGGCCTATTACAGATTTTGCTTTGGGACCTGGGGCATCTACAAGATGGATATCTGCCATATAAGAAGACAAGAACTATGAATGACATGTAATGGCAGAGGGTCCTGTTACAGATTTGCATTAAGGCCCAGGAGCTTCAATTTACTCCCAAAAGGACCACTTTTCAAATATCTTATTAGCAATTTCTGGGTTAATAGAGATGAGTCCCCCATTCATGACTCTCATCTATTAGCACGAACAGAGAACAGCTACAAAGAGCGTCTATCTATCTGGAGGACCAAACATGTCAATGCACTGGCACAGACAGCTCAATCATTTAAACTATGTAATGCTTCATTTTCCCTCTGGTGGCGCTGCAGAGAAAGTGTATACTTCAAGTTCTCACCCATATTATAGATGATCGCTTGAGGTCCCAATTGATCATGGAAGGACCATTCTATTAAAAAAGCATTGTCCAAAGCACACAACCCCATTAAAGGGATTGTCCTATTAGAAACACTTCTCTTTACAATGAGCTGATTAAAAATATTTTTCATTTTTTGCAGTTTATCTACAATAGAAACTGAAATTAACTGAAGACTCTGGAACCAGAGAACCAGCATGAAGAACCCTTGTTTAGTACCTTCACATCTACTATGTGGATATGTTCACAGTCATGGCAATGTGAGTGAAATTAACACTGGTGCCATGTCCCAGGTGCCAGTATTGTAGGACCGAATCATCTCCATCCATGAAGGTGCATGTTGAAGTCCACCATATTGCCTCTGGATATATCATGTGGGATTTTGAGCTATGAAGGGTTCTGATCATCCATAAACCTTTGATCTGTAATTATTTATTGTAATTTAAAAAGATCTCATAATAAATAATCTAAAACTATTTTGGTGTGGTCTATGTATCTGAAGGTCATTGTCATCATCATACATTCATGGATTATATACAGATTAGAGGGTTACTCCTGGAGGTAAAGTTTACAACACAGTGACTACCCTGACTCCTCAACGACTACTGATGTACAACCACCATGAAGATATATTATAAAGTCCTCTGTGCAAACTAGATAGACATAATATAATTAGTAGGAGAAGAATTCTTACTCTTCGTGGAGACCACTTTACTCTATGCTGAAGAGTATACAATGAAACCACTCTACAAGAACCACCTCTTTGAGTTGACCACTCCTGGTTTAGGTCAAATTACTCTGTGACAGATTTTCAGTTCCCTTATATCCAAGCACCTTGCTCTTCTTCTATGAGAAGACCACCCCAAAACCTGTTGACTTGAGGTGATGACTATTTTAGCAGATGTATCTACATGTACTGAAATAGTCACAGGAAGTTTTATCTGCTGTACAACACACTGCCTCTCCGGACTACACAGGCTTGTTTTATGTCGTTCACACGAAACACAAGAGATCAAGAAGCTTCAGGATATAAAACAAACATGACAAGGGATTGAGGTGCAGGAACCCATGTGTTACCTCTATTCTGAAGAAGAAATCTGGGACACTTTATGTAGATAGATTTTAAGGTGAGAAACATGGGATATTCCTTGCAGGAGGAGCACATTGTGATTGATAAACACCCCAATAAGTAGTCAACGCATTGCAGACCATTGTGTATGATAAAAAAATATATATATGAAATCATATAATAATTTTAAATGATTGGAATGAATAAATACCAATGTGTATAGTAGATTCTAATATAGTAGAGAGTATAGTAGTAGTATAAAGTATAGTATATAGTGTAGTAGTGTATAGTATATTATAATATAGCAGAGTGTATAGTAGTATAAAGAATAGTATATAGTGTAGTAGTGTATAGTATATTATAATATAGCAGAGTGTATAGTAGTAGTATAAAGTATAGTATATAGTGTAGTAGTGTATAGTATATTATAATATAGTAGAGTATATAGTACTAGTGTAAAGTATAGTATATAGTGTGGTAGTGTATAGTATATTATAATATAGCAGAGTGTATAGTAGTAGTATAAAGTATAGTATATAGTGTAGTAGTGTATAGTATATTATAATATAGTAGAGTATATAGTACTAGTGTAAAGTATAGTATATAGTGTGGTAGTGTATAGTATATTATAATATAGCAGAGTGTATAGTAGTAGTATAAAGTATAGTATATAGTGTAGTAGTGTATAGTATATTATAATATAGTAGAGTATATAGTACTAGTGTAAAGTATAGTATATAGTGTGGTAGTGTATAGTATATTATAATATAGTAGAGTGTATAGTAGTACCGTAGTATAAAGTATAGTATATAGTGTGGTAGTGTATAGTATATTATAATATAGCAGAGTGTATAGTAGTAGTATAAAGTATAGTATATAGTGTAGTAGTGTATAGTATATTATAATATAGTAGAGTATATAGTACTAGTGTAAAGTATAGTATATAGTGTGGTAGTGTATAGTATATTATAATATAGCAGAGTGTATAGTAGTAGTATAAAGTATAGTATATAGTGTAGTAGTGTATAGTATATTATAATATAGTAGAGTATATAGTACTAGTGTAAAGTATAGTATATAGTGTGGTAGTGTATAGTATATTATAATATAGCAGAGTGTATAGTAGTAGTATAAAGTATAGTATATAGTGTAGTAGTGTATAGTATATTATAATATAGTAGAGTATATAGTACTAGTGTAAAGTATAGTATATAGTGTGGTAGTGTATAGTATATTATAATATAGCAGAGTGTATAGTAGTAGTATAAAGTATAGTATATAGTGTAGTAGTGTATAGTATATTATAATATAGTAGAGTATATAGTACTAGTGTAAAGTATAGTATATAGTGTGGTAGTGTATAGTATATTATAATATAGTAGAGTGTATAGTAGTACCGTAGTATAAAGTATAGTATATAGTGTGGTAGTGTATAGTATATTCTAATATAGCAGAGTGTATAGTAGTAGTATAAAGTATAGTATATAGTGTGGTAGTGTATAGTATATTATAATATAGTAGAGTGTATAGTAGCAGTATAAGGTATAGTATATAGTGTAGTACAGTGTATAGTATATTATAATATAGTAGAGTATATAGTACTAGTGTAAAGTATAGTATATAGTGTGGTACAGTGTATAGTATATTATAATATAGTAGAGTGTATAGTAGTACCGTAGTATAAAGTATAGTATATAGTGTGGTACGGTGTATAGTATATTATAATATAGTAGAGTGTATAGTAGTAGTATAAAGTATAGTATATAGTGTGGTACAGTGTATAGTATATTATAATATAGCAGAGTGTATAGTAGTAGTATAAAGTATAGTATATAGTGTAGTACAGTGTATAGTATATTATAATATAGTAGAGTGTATAGTAGTATAAAGAATAGTATATAGTGTAGTACAGTGTATAGTATATTATAATATAGTAGAGTGTATAGTAGTAGTGTAAAGTATAGTATATAGTGTAGTACAGTGTATAGTATATTATAATATAGTAGAGTATATAGTACTAGTGTAAAGTATAGTATATAGTGTAGTACAGTGTATAGTACATTATAATATAGTAGAGTGTATAGTAGTAGTATAAAGTATAGTATATAGTGTAGTACAGTGTATAGTACATTATAATATAGTATAGTACAGTGTATACTACAGTATTGTATATTGTATAGAATAGTACAATATAGCATATAGAATTGTACAGTATAGTATATACAGTAGTATAGTACAGTGTATAGTAGAGTATAGTATATAGTATAGTACAATGTAGATTATAGTACAGAAGAGTACAGTATAATATATAAAATAGTATAGTATAGCATAGTACAGTATTATGTATTGTATAGAATAGTACAGTATAGTATATAAAATAGTAGTATATAGTATAGTATAGAATAGTACAGTATAGTGTATAGTAGAGAATTGTTTATGGTCGTATAGTGACACCCAGTGGAAAGAACATTGAATGACATTGAATATGCAGCATTCCGTTACATAGTTACATGGATGATAAGATTGAAAAAAGACATAGGTCCATCAAATCCAACCTATAATCCTACCATGTAAGGCCTCATGCACACGTCAGTATTCTGGTCAGTATTTTGCTTTAGTATTTGGATGCCAAAACCAGTAGTGGAACATAAACAGAGAAAACCTATAATGGAAAGATTCACACCTCTTCCGTGTTTTGGACCCACTCCTGGTTTTGGCTTCCAAATACTGAAGCAAAATGCTGACCAGAATACTGACGTGTGAAAGAGGCCTAAATCCAGAGGAAGGAAAACCCCCATGAGGTTGATGCCAATGGCCTCACTAGGGGAATAATTCCTCCCTGACTCCAAATATGGCAATCAGAATAAATCCCTGGATCAACGTCCCATCTGCAGAATATATTACTCATAACCTGTAATATTATATTTATCAAGAAAGGCATCAAGACCCTTCATGAACTTGTTCAAAGAATCAACCATCACAACATCCTATGGCAGAGAGTTCCATAGTCTCACCGCTCTTACAGTAAAGAATCCTCATCTGTGATGATGGTGAAACCTTCCTTCCCCTAGATGTAGAGGATGCCCCCTTGTCCTTGTTACAGGCCTAGGTGTAAAGAGATCACAAGAAAGATCTCTGTACTGTCCATTCATATATTTGTACATTGTAATTAGATCGCCTCTAAGCCGTTTTTTCCCCACACTGAATAGCCCCAAATATGATAAGCCTTCTTGGTACTGCAATCCACCCATTCCCTTAATTACCTTGGATATTTAGAGAAGTCATTTTTTTTACATTTTGCTTTGCCAGGGATTGGTCAAATATGACTTTTGGATTGACTTCATGAGAATAAATAGTGAAACATGTACAGTATAATGGATCCATATTCTTCCCTATTAAATGGAGCCTAAAAATATGGATCCTTATAGAAATCAGAGCAGTAGTATAATGGATGTGTATCTTAAACTCCATTCATTTCCATAGGGGATGGTGATAGATCTGACATTATATGGTGGGTGTGCCCCTTTAAGCTATTACAATTTTTTTAAAAATAGACAAAGTACAAAGAGCATTAAACAGGATACACATTTTTATTACATTTATTCTAATTTAAAAAAAAGGGAAAAAAAATTATAAATATATAAAATGCACAAAAAACATTTAGTCAAAATACAAATAATAAAAATAAATCTTTACATGTACAGCTCTTATATTAAACTCTCGATAAAATAAATTAGGATTTCCAAAAAGACTTTTTAAACACCCTTAAATCCCAAGTGGCTTTCTATTTTGTCATATTTCTCAAAAATATTCTTACTTTCTTATTGGAATTCATATTTTTTCAAAAATTGTAACTTTAACAACCTTTAAGTATTCAAGTATCATTTTGCAGACTATAAATGAATGTAAAGTTTACACTTTGGTAACTTTCAGTTCAAGCACACTTGTCAGAAGACGACAATTTTAAGATTTTTATTAAAGGATTTTTCCGGGAATATACATTGATGGCCATTAATGTGTGATTCATGGGGAACCCACCTGTTCCTCATGCCACATCGGCACATCTGTACATGCGACTGATCAGTGGGGGTCCTGGTGACAGACGCCCTATGATCCTCGAAAACCTCTTTAATAATCTTTATTTCAGTTTGGATCGGTTGACACGAGATAATTACAAGGCTATGGTTGGTCCTTCTTCTGTTGTTGGGTCATCACTGGTCCACTTGACTCTGTACGATGAATATGGGCTCGTTGCTTACATGAAGTTGACGGACCCTTGGCATTTATTATACTTTATTATCTGTGGATTGAAAATAGAACATCACTGTCAGGATATTTCAAGTAACTAAAATGGACAATTTTTTTAAGTGCAACTCATAGTCCAAAACTACCCATAATGACAATAAAGCATTGGTAGACATAGCGCGGACCCTCATAACATTACCAACCTGTTAGTCTAGAGCTCTTCATGAGCTCGGGTTTCAGTCATAGTCTGGTGGCCAGGGAGGCTTACAGAGTTCCCTGCACCCTCTATTTTAATTCCTTCGACCCAAAAATTTTTGAAAAATAAATACACCCCAGTGGACCTTCAACTAATAAAATGATTCCCTAAAGTACAGCAGAATGAGAAGACTACCATTACCTACTTTACGGATTGCTGCAGACTTTTTCCTTTGAATTTATTGACTAATCTTGTCTGACGTAAAATTTGTAATAAAATTTTTTTGTAAATTTTACATAATATTATGTTACATGATTTGATCCAAGCCAATTTTTTTTAGACTATATGGTGCAAACGCTACATAACCTTAGTATAAAGTCAATAAAAGTGTCTTACCATGCAGGATATACACAGAAGCATGGGTGTAATGATGGAAACTCCCAATGCAATGAGAAGATATCCATACCATGGCACAACGGGTCTTCTGGGTACTGTGTAGAGCAAACAGATTTATACACGAGCTGAACACAGATTAAAAGATTAAAAAAATAAGTCTTCTTATCTGTAGATTCAAGTAAGATGATTCTAAAACCCAATAAAAGGCCTTTCAATTTCTGTATTTTTTCCATGGGCATTTCAATTTGTATTTAGAATTCTGCAATTTTTGATTTCCAGATTTTTTTTTTCTGAAAATTTTAGCTTAGTGGCTCAAAAGTCTGAAAAAGCATATGATTGAGTCTGACTTGTCCTTTATTGGTCAAGTAATTTTAAGCAGTAATGTATGTATATCTACAGTGATGAAAATGAAGGGATCAAGTAATGGCCATAAGTTGGCCGTGAATAATGGAATTCAAAGTTAAAAATGAAATTCAAATTTGTGATCACAATGTTTTTTTTAGTACATTACAGTCCCTTTGGCAGGTGCTATACATGGTACAGAAAATGGTTTATGGTCACAAATAATGACCTTTCCAGATTCCAGTAGGAAATTTTGAGGCATACACTGAAACCTCTTAAAAATATTGTCGGTTTTAACGTGTAATCATGGGGGACCCCAACCGTTAAGAAGAATGAAGGAGCCGTGGCCCCTCCATTGTTTGTCTAGGCATTGCTTATCACCCATTCTTGTCTGGTACTGTATCTCGTTCCCAAACAGGAGCGCCACGGCCCCATAGTACTGTTAACCGGGAGGGGGGGGGGGGTTTCTAGGGGTTCGATCCCACCGATCATACAATGATGGTCTATCCAAATGTATAATACCAGACAACCCTTTTAAACAAATGCTAGTAAGCTTTGATACTAAAATGATAGTTAAAACAAAGATAACTATTAGTAAAATAAATTGACAAAAAAAAAAAGGTCTTCTGTTAGTTGTTAACTGTTAACATATCCGTAAACTGGAAAGAAGAGAGAAAGCATTGGTTAGTGATAGATGGGTATGGTAGTTATTAGGTTGTTGTCACATAGTTAGTGGTTAATAAAGAAAAGTCAAGTTAGCCCAGAAACCAAAAACAAAGCTCTATCAAGGTTCGGCTTAGTTTTTTGTTAGTTATATTACACCATAGATAAATTCCATCCATGAAATTCATCATGCACCTGTATTGTTGTCCTTAGAGGACAATGTTAGTTGTTCACCAATGTTCCACTTACTGTTGTTATTCACTGTAGTGTTGGTCTGTTGCGCCAATGAAGTTGTTGGGGTGTTATAAACACTTGATGTCATAATGTAGGATGTATTCTTCAAGTTGTTTGGGTTTAAGGTTGTTTTAGATTCACCATTAGCTTGGGTGGTAGAGGACAGTCTTCTTTGTTGGGTGGTGGCTGTATTATTTGTCGTAGCAGTTGGCCTCGTTTTATCTGTTTCAGTTGTGAAGACTGGACTAGTTGCTGAATTCATGTTCTTTGGGGTGTTAGAAATAATGGATGTGATAATGTAGGATGTATTCTTGAAGTCATTTGGGTTCAATGTTGTTTTAGATCCACCATTAGTTTGGGTGGTAGAGGAGATTGTTCCACTTTGTGTGGTAGTTGTGTTATTTGTTGTAGCAGTTGGCCTCGTTTTGTCTGTTCTACCTGTAAAGACTGAACTAGTTATGTTGCTAGTAGATTTCACTTGTGTACCTATGGTGGACATCTCTGTAGGAGTAGTAGATCTTCTGTTGATTTGCATAGTAGTACTTCCCAAACTGCTTTTTGTAATAGCTGATTTTGTAGAAGACTTGGAAGAACTTGGTATTGTATCTGTCTCCAAGTTAGTCACCGTTGTACTTCTTTTTGAAGTATTGGTTGTCTGGGCCCCTGTGATGATAGACATAGTTTTTATCCCTGTCGTGACAGAAGATGAACTAATTCCAGGGCTGGTTGCTCTGGTTATAGATGTTTGTCCAGTAGCCTCTGTGGCAGGAGTTAGGTTATTACTAGTCTTTGAGATAGTAGATGTTGTACTGACTCCTGTCTTAATCCCTTCTGTAATTTTACTACTACTACTACTTCTACTACTACTACTACTACTACTACTACTACTTCTACTACTACTACTACTACTACTACTACTACTACTACTACTACTACTACTACTACTACTACTACTGAATTGTGGTATTGTGGTAGGAAGTATTGTTGTGGTAGTTACTATGTTTTGCATTGTAGGTGTGAATTCTGTATTGGTACTACTAACGGTAGAGGCTATACTAGTTCTAGAAACGTTGTAAACAACACTTGTTAACGATATGGTTTTTCTTGTACTTAGTCTAGTAGTTACTGTAATTTTGCTTTCTGTGGTAGATGTTTTTGTGGTAGATTTACTATTTATCGGTTCATTCTCTGTTGTGGTGGATCCAATTGTAGACTTTGCGGTAGTAGAATTTCTAATATTTCTTGTTTCGGGAGAAAAAACTGTTGTCCTTGTTTGTGTGATGCCAGATGTTGGAATAGTAAAATTTTTAGAGGTCCTTGTTGTGGCAACTGCCGGAGTAATGCCTTTGGTAGATCTTCCATTACTCGAGTTGGTAAATCCTACAGTAGTATCTGGGATATTAGTTCCTCTTGTGGAGACTTCTGTAGTGGTACCTGCAGTAGATTTAGATACAATTTCCTGGGAGGTCGATTTATTAGTGTTCAATGTAGTAGATTTTGTATTGATTTGTGTTATTTTAGAATTTGTGTTGATCCCAGTTGCCATTTCAGTACTGGACTCCATTAAGGTGCTTCCTTGCTTTGTTCCACTTGTTGAAGACTCCATCGTAAATTCTGTAGTGGTTGGAACCGTCTTTGTTGTAGTGAATTCTGGACTTGTCCTGATAAGGTTTTCTGTGGTAATAATGGTTTTGATTTTTAGCCATTGAGATGGTCATTCTTAACCTGTCTCCTACTTTGGTGTGTACTATACTGTCCTTACAGTGTGACCTCTAGTTAGTATTGAAGTCTGAATATATCTCTAGTGGTGGACCATCATTTTCACAAAAATTGGCTTACCTCTTCTGAGACAAGCACCAAATGAAGACTAAGATTTGGCCCATAGATCATTCCTGTGGCTAAATATTAACTAGTAAAGTTATTTATTTCATTACATTAATAAGACAAATTATAACATGCCGCAAACGCAATTATCATTAGAGCAAGCACGGGGAGAAAATGCAACCCTGGCTATGATAAATGGTTGTGGTGTTATGTTTATGTCGGCGGCATGCCAGAGGGTTCAAATAGGACCTCAACTACAATATACCTCTGTATGAGCCATCATATAGGTCTATAAATCAAAATTACTTCTAATACATACAAATACAAATTATTTTTAAGGGGAAATTCATGCAAAAAAAGTTTTACGGACATGTTGTAATTAATCTGACATATATGTATGACATCTGCGAGCATCACTTTAGGTAGATATCTCCTTTAAGATTACATGTAAAGAACGTCTTGATTCTTAATATCTACTTTCTTCCTATAAAACGGGGCATTAAACACTAATTAAACTCTAGATCCTGTTCTCGAACCTGCTGGGAGTCGTAGTTTTGCAAGAGCCAGGGAGCCACAGAATGGCGACCCCTGTTCTAGATTGTCAAATATCTCATACTTTTTTTATTTTCTGTTAATAATTTTACTAATACATACTAGTTTATAAATAACATATAGAATCACAAAGACATCAAGTCAAGCGCTTTGCTAATTCGTGTCTTATTAGTCTCAAACTCCCTTCGTATTTCAGTTTTACCTGTAGAGGAGATGTCATTACCTTGCAGATCTTATAGATTGACGTTAAGGTTCATGGACTTAAGGAACTTTTACACTGGGCGATTATCGGACAGACAAGTGTTCATAGAACACTCGTTGCCGATAATTGCCCTGTGTAAACAGGGGAACAATCAGCAGATGAACGAGCAAACGCTCCATCATCTGCTGGTCGTATCGTTTTAAAAAAGGAAAATATTATCGTTGTTGGCAGCACATCTTGATGTGTAAACAGGGAGACGCGCTGCCGACATGATAATAATGTATGGGGACGAGCGATCGGAGTAAGGACCGCTCGCACCCATCTATAGCTCCGTGTGACAGGAGCAAACGAGCGCCGATCAACGATGTCTCGTTGATCGGCGCTCGCTGCACCGGCCGAGTGTCGGTGTAAAAGGCCCTTTACTGTACTCACCAGTTGTTGATGTGGTAAAATTCATGGTCAACCCATTGGTCCCTGGAACTGTAAATAAGATTGGTAAACTTGTGGAAGAATTTGATGACAGTAATGATTAAAAAGATAAAACTTGTTAAAATTTAACAATTCTGGCAAAAGATTGGTAGAAACTATAAGGCTTCGTTCACATCTGTGTCTGGGTTTAGTTCGTGGGTTCCGTCAGACCTTTCCATCATGGGGAACCCACGAATGGAAACAAAACGGAAACCATAGCTTTCCGTTTGAATTACCATTGATTTCAATGGTAATGCTTCCATTGCTAATGGTTTACGTTTGTCTCTGTTCCGTAAGGTTTGCGTTTTTTTGGCGGAATCAATAGCGTAGTCGACCAAACAGAAACCATTAGCAACGGAAGCGTTACCATTGAAATCAATGGAAATGCGAACGGAAAACTATTGTTTCCTTTTGTGGGTTCCCCTGATGGAAAGGTCTGGCGGAACCCACTAACGGAACCCTGATGCAGATGTGAACGAAACCTAAGACGTTATAAGAAAGAAACTTCTGTTATAAGGATAATGACATTAATAAACAGTAATTTCTTCCCAATTGTGTACTCAAAACTTTTTCATAAGTTTCCTTCCATGATTGTCCTCTCTTTTACTATAACAACCCTTCAAAATGTACCACCACTAATATTCAAGAGCTTCCTCTTCTCTGTGATCCCCTTCACCAACAGGAAGAAATTATCCCTACAGAACCATTTACATGGTTAAGTCAAGGCCTCGAGAAGGAGTCCAAAGACAGGACCTTCTAAGAAACCTCGCTGAAGAAAAGAAGAAAACTTGATCCAGCGCTTTAAACTTTATTTAAACTTTATTATAATTTTTTATGGGTGATTCGTTCGAAACTCGTAGCTTTGCTGCATCCACCCCTTTGTGTTTATTGAATATTTGAAAATAAATTATAATAAAGTTGGAAGATTCTTTCCTTTTAAAGCACTGGATCAAGTTTTCTTCTTCTCTTCAATTCAACCGTTTGCTGCAACAAGGATCCATGCGCAGTCTGGGATCGGACGCTGGAACCAGTGAGCTGAAGGATTCCTGCCTCCTTCTATGGACAGATCTGTAAGGTTATGTTAAATTGGACAACTTCTTCCCTAAAAGATCATCCACTGGGGATCAGCTAATCGACACAGCATCCCTGATGATCAGCTGTGATCGCCAGGGAAAGCTGTTGATGGTCATAAAATTCTCCTGCAGTGGCCCCTGCAGGATAAATGTGGTATTACATAGTCTATTACAATGATTGAGTAACCATACAATACATGGTTGAGCTGAGTTTTGAAGAACAGGAGATCATCATTACAATTTCTGTCTCTATGGCTAATAGGAGGGGGTTCCTGTGCATAAGACCTCTTTCAATGATGTCTGTATGCACTATTGGCTTTCTCTGTGTAGTTAACAGCAGGGTTTTAGCACTCCCTCTTGAGGGAGACAACTATATGGTAGCCATGTAAATTTTTACATGCTTATTTTTCCCATGGAACACTTTATAAAGTCTTTTCACGTGTATGTTAAGTCAATAGTACAATGAGGCATTCAGAAAGTGAGCATTTACTTTGTAATCTCACTTTTCAATGGTACTTACAGGTGGGTGATATGCTGCTGGTTGTAATAGTTGAAGTGATGGTCATTGGGGTTGTGCTTGAGGAAGTCATACTTGTCGATGATGTTGATGGTGCTAAATAAATAAATAAAATAACAGGATAGTAGGATTATGTTAATGATGAAAGATGTGTAAGTACTTAAAGTATTCAATTTTCCAGAGCTGAAACATTGGAGGTAATTAATAACTTTTCTATGCCAGCTTTCTTGTGTAGAAAAGTCGCAATAGGCCCAAAAGTTGCAATTTGCATTACATTTTTTTTGGGAGAAAGTGGGTGTAGATTACCAAAAGGGGGTGGTTCAGACAAATTTATGATAATAAATAAGCTACTATTCTGTAATCCACCTAGAGAATGTTTTGAGCTGTAAACATTATGTGGGATATTAATGAATAAGACAGAATGAGAAGAGAAAATTCCTCCCTTTACATGGAGAACAGTAGAAAATTTCATGGTTTGACCAAGGCAAGTACATAGACAAGTTGGAGGTATTGTAGACTTTGTGGTTATAGAAGTTGTCCCAGGGCTCATGGTAGTAGCTGAAAAAATAATAACTTCAATTGTTATAAATGATGCATTCTACAAAAAAAAAACAAACAAAAAAACAACTTTGCGAATGAGCAGGGTCTTCTCCACTGAACCAGTAGAATGATGTCCTACCAATCTAGCAGTACCAATGATCAAAAAGCTTAAAGCACTAGTGACCATGGATTTATGATCAAGAAAATAGAAAATGTAATAATCTTGGAAAATAAAATAGGCAGAGGAAGGTTTCTCACTTGTACACGGTGAACAGTAGGATGGCCGGACACAATAATTCATAGTTTGACCAAGGCAGGTACATGGACAAGTTGCAGAGGTTGTGGACTTTGTGGTTGTGGAGGTGGTCACAGGGCTCATCGTAGTAGCTAGAAATAGAAAATACATTTTTGAACATGATGCTTTCTGTGGAAAAAATTATTGAATTCTCTAAGAATTTCTTGGGTAGAATCCGTAGAACAGTAGGATGGCCGAATGCAGTAATTCATAGCTTGACCAAGGCAGGTACATGTGCAAGTTGGAGGTGAGGTGGACTGGGCGGGGGTTGTTGTAGGACTTGTAGTAGTAGCTTGAAACATTTAAAATCAAGTGTTATAGATTGAGCATTCTGAGGAAAAATTTCCTTGAAATATTAAGAATAATGCCAATGCTCAGGGTTTCCTCCACTCCGCCTGAATAGTGATATCCTACCAATCTAGCTGTAATAGTGAAAAAAAGGCTTAGAAATGTAATAATTGTAATCACTAGTTATCATTGAAACAAGATTAGAAAAAGTAAAATAATTAGGAACATAAAGTAGGAAAAAGATGGTTTCCCACCTGCACATGGAGAACAGTAGGATGGCCGAACACAGTAATTCAAAACTTGACCGAGGCAGGTACATGGACAGGTTGGAGGTGTGGTGGACATGGTGGTTGTGGAGGTTGTGGAAGTTGTCGAAGGATTCGTAGTTACTGGAACAATTTCAAATGAATTGTTATATCTTATGAATTCTGAGGAAAACAACTTTATAATATTTTGAACAATGTGGTTTTACAGTATATGACACAAAACTTATTTTAAAAATTATTATGATCATGGGAAATTAATAAAGTCTAAAAAATAAGAAGAAAACAGAACATATGCAAGGAGCTTGGCCGGGAACAAAAACGTCAGCATTACTCACTCCCGGACGGCCGCAGCCATGGATTTGTGAGCGCTGGCCCCCATCTCCTCCCCAGGTGACGCCAGCGCTCACTTCCGGTCCGGTCTGCTGTGTCCCGTAGGGTGCGCGCGCATGCACGTGCCCGTCCTTAAAGGGCCAGGGTGCGCACATGGGAATTATCACTAATTAGAGCATGAACACCGTGGACTATAAGAAGGGCCCTGACCCTTTGCTCATTGCCTGAGCGTTGTTGTTTTTTCCTATGTTAGTCTTGCAAATGGTCCCTTAGTGTTATCCTGTTCCCGTTGTTTTCCGTGCCCTGCTACCTGTGCCCTGTATCCTGTGCTATTTGTTCATGTGCCTTAAACCTGTTGGAGTCGTGTTGTGCCACCGGTTCCGCCTGCTGTGTTACACCATATCTGGTGTCTGCTGTCAAGGTCCCATCTGTGCCTAGCCGTTGCTACTGTCTGAACCACTGCAGGTACCCTTGTGCTTGGACTATTTATAAATTGTCTTTGTACTGGCCAGCTGTTAACCCACTACGGAGGTACGGCCCTGTGGGTCCACATACCCACAGATCGTGATAGATCTAGAGATCATGATCTGAGAAAAGACGAGGCCAAAAGCCAACTGCATATCCCATTGACCTAAGAATATTTTACCAGTGGTTATGGATCCAGATCATGGGATTGGGAAGACAATGAATAAATAAAATAAAATTAGAAGTAGAAAAAAAAAGTTCATGATCAAGAGAGTGGAAAAATAATAATTATTAAAAACACAATAGGTAGAGGAATGTTTCTCACTTGTACATGGAGAACAGTAGGGTGGCCGGACACAATAATTAAAAGTTTGATCAAGGCAGGTACATGGACAAGGTGTAGATGTCGTGGACTTTGTGGTTGTGGAGGTTGTCACAGGGCTGATTGTAGTAGCTAGAAATAGAAAATAAATTATTGAACATAATGCTCTCTGTGAAAAAAAATTCTAACGTATAAAGTAAGAATTTCTTGGGTAGGATCCGTTCCTCTCCATGGTGTCCTCGTAGTCAAGCAATACTAAAAAATAACACCGTAGTGATTTACTTATTAATAACACCAATGATCATGATCAAGACAGTGAATAAATATTAAATATTAAAAACACAATAGTTAGAGGAAGGTTTCTCACTTGTACACGGTGAACAGTAGGATGGCCGGACACAATAATTCATAGTTTGACCAAAGCAGGTACATGGACAAGGTGTAGATGTCGTGGACTTTGTGGTTGTGGAGGTTGTCACAGGGCTCATCGTAGTAGCTAGAAATAGAAAATAAATTTTTGAACATGATGCTTTCTGTGGAAAAAATTATTGAATTCTTTAAGAATTTCTTGGGTAGAATCCGTAGAACAGTAGGATGGCTGAATGCAGTAATTCATAGCTTGACCAAGGCAGGTACATGGACAAATTGGAGGTGAGGTGGAATGAGGCGGGGGTTGTTGTAGGACTTGTAGTAGTAGCTGGAAACATTTAAAATCAAGTGTTATAGATTGAGCATTCTGAGGAAAATTTTCCTTGAAATATTAAGAATAATGCCAATGCTCAGGGTTTCCTCCACTCCGCCTGAATAGTGATATCCTACCAATCTAGCTGTAATAGTGAAAAAAAGGCTTAGAAATGTAATAATTGTAATCACTAGTTATCATTGAAACAAGATTAGAAAAAGTTAAATAATTAGGAACATAAAGTAGGAAAAAGATGGTTTCCCACCTGCACATGGAGAACAGTAGGATGGCCGAACACAGTAATTCAAAACTTGACCGAGGCAGGTACATGGACAGGTTGGAGGTGTGGTGGACATGGTGGTTGCGGAGGTTGTGGAAGTTGTCGAAGGATTCGTAGTTACTGGAACTATTTCAAATTAATTGTTATATCTTATGAATTCTGAGGAAAACAACCTTATAATATTTTGAACAATGTGATTTTACAGTATATGACACAAAACTTATTTTAAAAATTATTATGATCATGGGAAATTAATAAAGTCTAAAAAATAAGAAAACAGAACATATGCATGGAGCTTGGCCGGGAACAAAACCGTCGGGATTACTCACTCCCCGACGTCCGCAGCCATGGATCTGTGAGCGCTGGCCCACATCTCCTCTCCAGGAGACGCCAGCGCTCACTTCCTCTCCGGTCTGCTGTGTCCCGTAGGGTGCGCGCGCACGCTCGTGCCCAGCCTTAAAGGGCCAGGGCGCGCACATGGGAATTATCACTAATTAGAGCATGATCACCGTGGACTATAAGAAGGGCCCTGACCCTTTGCTCATTGCCAGAGCGTTGTTGTTTTTTCCTATGTTAGTCTTGCAAATGGTCCCTTAGTGTTATCCTGTTCCCGTTGTTTTCCGTGCCCTGCTACCTGTGCCCTGTATCCCGTGCTATTTGTTCATGTGCCTTAAACCTGTTGGAGTCGTGTTGTGCCACCGGTTCCGCCTGCTGTGTTACACCATATCTGGTGTCTGCTGTCAAGGTCCCATCTGTGCCTAGCCGTTGCTACTGTCTGAACCACTGCAGGTACCCTTGTGCTTGGACTATTTATAAATTGTCTTTGTACTGGCCAGCTGTTAACCCACTACGGCGGTACGGCCCTGTGGGTCCACATACCCACAGATCATGATAGATCTAGAGATCATGATCTGAGAAAATACGAGGCCAAAAGCCAACTGCATATCCCATTGACCTAAGAATATTTTACCAGTGGTTATGGATCCAGATCATGGGATTGGGAAGACAATGAATAAATAAAATTAAATTAGAAGTAGAAAAACAAAGTTCATGATCAAGAGAGTGGAAAAATAATAATTATTAAAAACACAATAGGTAGAGAAATGTTTCTCACTTGTACATGGAGAACAGTAGGGTGGCCGGACACAGAAATTCATAGCTTGACCAAGGCAGGTACATGGACAAGGTGCAGGTGTCGTGGACTTTGTGGTTGTGGAGGTGGTCACAGGGTTCATAGTGGTACCTAAAAATATAAAATACATTTTTGAACATGATGATTTCTGTGGAAAAAATTATTGCATTCTCTAAGAATTTCTTGGGTAGAATCCGTAGAACAGTAGGATGGCCGAATGCAGTAATTCATAGCTTGACCAAGGCAGGTACATGGACAAGTTGGAGGTGAGGTGGACTGGGTGGGGGTTGTTGTAGGACTTGTAGTAGTAGCTGGAAACATTTAAAATCAAGTGTTATAGATTGAGCATTCTGAGGAAAATTTTCCTTGAAATATTAAGAATAATGCCAATGCTCAGGGTTTCCTCCACTCCGCCTGAATAGTGATATCCTACCAATCTAGCTGTAATAGTGAAAAAAAGGCTTAGAAATGTAATAATTGTAATCACTAGTTATCATTGAAACAAGATTAGAAAAAGTAAAATAATTAGGAACATGAAGTAGGAAAAAGATGGTTTCCCACCTGCACATGGAGAACAGTAGGATGGCCGAACACAGTAATTCAAAACTTGACCGAGGCAGGTACATGGACAGGTTGGAGGTGTGGTGGACATGGTGGTTGCGGAGGTTGTGGAAGTTGTCGAAGGATTCGTAGTTACTGGAACTATTTCAAATTAATTGTTATATCTTATGAATTCTGAGGAAAACAACCTTATAATATTTTGAACAATGTGATTTTACAGTATATGACACAAAACTTATTTTAAAAATTATTATGATCATGGGAAATTAATAAAGTCTAAAAAATAAGAAAACAGAACATATGCATGGAGCTTGGCCGGGAACAAAACCGTCGGGATTACTCACTCCCCGACGTCCGCAGCCATGGATCTGTGAGCGCTGGCCCACATCTCCTCTCCAGGAGACGCCAGCGCTCACTTCCTCTCCGGTCTGCTGTGTCCCGTAGGGTGCGCGCGCACGCTCGTGCCCAGCCTTAAAGGGCCAGGGCGCGCACATGGGAATTATCACTAATTAGAGCATGATCACCGTGGACTATAAGAAGGGCCCTGACCCTTTGCTCATTGCCAGAGCGTTGTTGTTTTTTCCTATGTTAGTCTTGCAAATGGTCCCTTAGTGTTATCCTGTTCCCGTTGTTTTCCGTGCCCTGCTACCTGTGCCCTGTATCCCGTGCTATTTGTTCATGTGCCTTAAACCTGTTGGAGTCGTGTTGTGCCACCGGTTCCGCCTGCTGTGTTACACCATATCTGGTGTCTGCTGTCAAGGTCCCATCTGTGCCTAGCCGTTGCTACTGTCTGAACCACTGCAGGTACCCTTGTGCTTGGACTATTTATAAATTGTCTTTGTACTGGCCAGCTGTTAACCCACTACGGCGGTACGGCCCTGTGGGTCCACATACCCACAGATCATGATAGATCTAGAGATCATGATCTGAGAAAAAACGAGGCCAAAAGCCAACTGCATATCCCATTGACCTAAGAATATTTTACCAGTGGTTATGGATCCAGATCATGGGATTGGGAAGACAATGAATAAATAAAATTAAATTAGAAGTAGAAAAACAAAGTTCATGATCAAGAGAGTGGAAAAATAATAATTATTAAAAACACAATAGGTAGAGGAATGTTTCTCACTTGTACATGGAGAACAGTAGGGTGGCCGGACACAGAAATTCATAGCTTGACCAAGGCAGGTACATGGACAAGGTGCAGGTGTCGTGGACTTTGTGGTTGTGGAGGTGGTCACAGGGTTCATAGTGGTACCTAAAAATATAAAATACATTTTTGAACATGATGATTTCTGTGGAAAAAAATTCTAAAGTATAAAGTAAGAATTTCTTGGGTAGAATCCTCTCCTCTCCATGGTGTCCTCGTAGTCAAGAAATACTAAAAAATAACAAAGTAGTAATTTCCTTATTAATTACACCAATGATTATGATCAAGTGGAAAAATATTAAGAATTAAAAACACAATAGGTAGAGGAAGGTTTCTCACATGTACATGTCGGACACAAAAATTCAGAAAGTGACCAAGACAGGTACATGGACACGGAATAGAGCTGGAGAACATTGTGGTTATTGTAATGGTCACAGGACGCGTAGTTGGAACTGGGAATAAGACTTTTTTTAATAACAGAGACCGTTCCGTGTAAGAAAAGTTTTAAAATACTTACACCTCACTTATACAGGTTAATATTCTGTCATTCAACTCCAACTGCGTGGGGATTATTTTATCAACTTTCTATACTGTAGTATAAAACAAATATGTAACTTGATTTTCCCTTGAGGGGAATTATTATGAACATGGGCAAATAATGAGAATAATTTTGGAAGGAAAATATACTCACCTTCACATGAAGAACAGTAGGATGGTCGAATGCAGTAATTCATAGCTTGACCAAGGCAGGTACATGGACAAATTGGAGGTGAGTTAGACCGGGCGGGGGTTGTTGTAGGACTTGTAGTAGTAGCTGGAAACATTTAAAATCAAGTGTTATAGATTGAGCATTCTGAGGAAAAATGTCTTTGAAATATTAAGAATATTGCCAATGCTCAGGGTTTCCTCCACTCCACCTGTATAGTGATATCCTACCAATCTAGCTGTAATAGTGAAAAAAAGGCTTAGAAATGGAATAATTTTAATCACTAGTTATCATTGACACTAGAATAGAAAAAGTAAAACAATTAGGAACATAAAGTCGGAAAAAGATGGTTTCCCACCTGCACATGGAGAACAGTAGGATGGCCGAACACAGTAATTCAAAACTTGACCGAGGCAGGTACATGGACAGGTTGGAGGTGTGGTGGACATGGTGGTTGTGGAGGTTGTGGAGGTTGTCGAAGGATTCGTAGTTACTGGAACTATTTCAAATGAATTGTTATATCTTATGAATTCTGAGGAAAACAACTTTATAATATTTTGAACAATGTGGTTTTACAGTATATGACACAAAACTTATTTTAAAAATTATTATGATCATTGGAAATTAATAAAGTCTAAAAAATAAGAAGAAAACAGAACATATGCAAGGGCTTCAAAACAGCTTCAAATGGTATTGTCTACCGTGCCAGAGCCTCAGCCTAAAACCTTTGTTACTCTTGTGGGTCATTCCGACCCTGGTCACAGCCATTAAAGTAATATATTAAACAATGTAAAATTTAAATATAGGGATAATGAGGAAAAATTATAAAAATATTAGCCAAAATCAAGTAGAGCATCTTTCTAAATAATGTGTTGAACTAATTTGCTAATATTTTGTTTATGAAAAATATCTGAAGCTTTGCTGAACAGGAATAATAAAAGTAAGATGTAAATCATCAAGGGAAATAACATAAAATAAAATAAGAAGGATTCTCACTTGGACATGGAGAACAGTAGGATGGACGGACACAATAATTCATGAAATGACCAAGGCAGGAACATGGACAAGGTGTAGGTGTCGTGGACTTTGTGGTTGTGGAGTTTGTCACAGGGCTGATTGTAGTAGCTAAAAATATAAAATTTTTGAACATTATGATTTCTGGGAAAAAAAGTATAAAGTATATAATAAGAATTTCTTGGGTAGGATTCTTTCCTCTCCATGGTGTCCTCGTAGTCAAGCAATACTAAAAAATAACACAGCAGTCATTTACTTATTAATAACACCAATGATCATGATCAAGAGAGTGGAAAAATAATAATTATTGAAAACACAATAGGTAGAGGAAGGTTTCTCACTTGTACACGGCGAACAGTAGGGTGGTCGGATACAATAATTCATAGTTTGACCAAGGCAGGTACATGGACAAGGTGTAGGTGTCGTGGACTTTGTGGTTGTGGAGGTGGTCACAGGGCTGATTGTAGTAGCTAGAAATATAAAATACATTTTTGAACATGATGATTTCTGTGTAAAAAAATTCTAAAGTATAAAGTAAGAATTTCTTAGGTAGGATCCTTTCCACTCCGTGTTGTCCTCGTAGTCAAGCAATAAAAAAATAAATAAAATAACAGCGTCGTCATTTACTTATTAATAACACCAATGATCATGATCAAGAGAGTGGAAAAATACTAAATATTAAAAACACAATAGGTAGAGGAAGGTTTCTCACTTGTACACGGTGAACAGTAGGATGGTCGGACACAATAATTCATAGTTTGACCAAGGCAGGTACAAGGACAAGGTGTAGGTGTCGTGGACTTAGTGGTTGTGGAGGTTGTCACAGGGCTGATTGTAGTAGCTAGAAATATCAAATACATTTTTTAACATGATGATTGCTGTGGTAAAAAATTCTAAAGTATAAAGTAAGAATTTCTTAGGTAGGATCTTTTCCACTCCATGGTGTCCTCGTAGTCAAGCAATAAAAAAAAATAATAACAGCGTAGTCATTTACTTATTAATAAAACCAATGATCATGATCAAGAAAGTGGTAAAATATTAAATATTAACAACACAATAGGTAGAGGAAGGATTCTCACTTGTACATGGGGAACAGTAGGATGGTCGGACACAAAAATTCTGAAAATGACCAAGGCAGGTACATGGACAAGGAATAGGGCTGGGGAACATTGTGGTTATTGTTTTGGTCACAGGACGTGTAGTCGGAACTAGGAATAAGAAAAATTTTTAATAACAGAGTGGTATTCAAATGGTATTGACTATGGTTAGACCTTTGGGGCCCATTACCGTGCCAGAGCCTCAGTCTAAAACCTTAGGTGCTCTGGTGGGTCATTCCGAGTCTCCGACCCTGGTCACAGGCTTTAAAGTAATATATTAAACAATGTAAAATTAAAATATAGGGATAATGAGGAAAAACTATGAAATATTAGTCAAAAACAAGTAAAGCAACTTTCTAAATCATGTGTTGGACTAATAAGAGTAAGATGTAAATCATCAAGGGAAATAAAATTAAATAAGAAGGTTTCTCACTTGGACATGGAGGACAGTAGGATGGACGGACACAATAATTAATAAAATGACCAAAGCAGGTACATGGACATGGAACAGGTTCGGTGGGCTCTGTGGTCATTGAGGTTTTCGTAGTCTCCATAGTTGTAGCTGAAAAACAAGTCAAATTTAATTCCACAGTATATATATAAAATGATAAATCTATCCTTGTCTTTGATTTTTGCTGTTCTTTTAAGTCTCAACTTGTTACACAGATAAAAATGACACTGTAGGGGAACCTGATGTACGTTGCCTATAAATATACAGACAATAAAACTAGCTAAAGATAAGAGTAACAGCTCTGTATGTAAATATTCCTGGAGGTTCAGAACTTGAGATATGTACAGTAAAGCCCCTATCACACCGGACAATTTTGGCCGGTGCAGCGAGCGCCGATCAACGAGACAGCTCGTTGATCGGTGCTCGTTTGCTCCTGTCACACGGAGCTACGGATGGGGACGAGCGGTCGTTACTCCGATCGCTCGTCCCCATACATTATTATCATGTCGGCAGCGCGTCTCTCTGTTTACACACCAAGATGTGCTGCCGACAACGATAATATTTTCCTTTTTTAAAACGATACGACCAGCAGATGATCGAGAGTTTGCTCGTTCATCTGTTGATTGCTGCCCTGTTTATACTGGGCAATTATCGGTAACGAGCGTTCTCTAAACGCTCATCTGCCCAATAATCACCCAGTGTAAAACCCCCATAAGTTAAAGTAGTGATAATGGAGGTAGAACATTAATTAGCAACCCTCATGATGAACAATACAGTCAGCCGCTCCCCAGCTGGATAACAGCGAAAAATAGATTGCATTCAACTGCTTAGGATCTGTAGACTACAGATTAAGTTTCCCTTTAACTTAAAATGTATCTCCACTTCGGATAATTTTTTTTTTTTCAGAAGGATCCTTTGAAGATAAGCTGATCCCCCAGTGTTAGTGTTCAGTTACCCTACAGCGGCACCACAGGGGAAATTAAGAATTACACAGTTTACATTTAAATCAATGGGCTATCTGTGTAATGTGTCAGGTCCTCCAGCAGGTGGTGAGACACAGGTTAGGTCCACTGGTTGGAGCCTGAAGACTATGCTAGGAGTTGTAGTCTTGCAACAGCTGGAGAGACACGGGTTGGAGACCACTACATTCGACATATAATATATGGTAAGATGTAGTACTTACATGGGCAGGGAGCACAAAAGGATGGACGGAGACAGTATCCTAAATGATAGCCAGTGCAAGGACAGAAGCAAAGATCGTTGTAAGGGGTCTTAGTAGTCACAGATGTGGTGGTCTCAGGACTCCTTGTGGTAGCTGTGAGAAATATAACATTGACCCATCTAGTTGCTTCAAGTCAGGATGTGTAATTACAACAAAACTGATGGATATTATCTAAAAACTTGACTCAGTCTCATATTAAACATTTTTTTATTGAGTTGAGCTGCAATACCAGATACGGTCTACGGACAGGGGTGGCACTGTTACTTTAGAGGAGACCATTGTAGTTTTTACTGGAAGATCAGTATAAAACTTTGGGTATTTTAAAGTAAATGTCCACCTTGATCAACATTTTTCTTTTTGTATCTAAATAGGTTCAAAATTATGTGCTAATTATTTTCATAATATAACTTGATAGGAGTCAGAGCTTTTTTTCTGTTACAGAGCATCAAATCCGCTGGTTCCCTTCACACAACCAGAAAATTAAATGCTGAAATTCTGTCTGCCTGCAGCCACCACTAGGTGGAGCCTTTTGCATATGGCTCCCAATGAACCAAATTAGATCCTGTGCACATCACGTTTTTTGCCAACGTTTAATGTATAATTTTGGAACATCTCCCTATGATGTGTCTGATTTATTTCTTATTATGCTAAAACTCTAGTAATTATTATGAGTGTTGGAAGTAAATCATCAAGAAAAATAAATTAAGAGAAGACATTTTCTCACTTGTACATGGAGAACAGTGGGATGGCCGGACACAGTAATTCATAAACTGACCAAGGCAGGTACATGGACATGGAAGAGGTTCGGTGGGCTTTGTGGTCATGGAAGTTGTTGTAGGTTTCACAGTTGTAGCTAAAAAAAACAAGTCAAAATAAATTGTACGGTTTATATGTGATAAATCTAACGTTGTCCATGATTATTGTGTGTTTTTAACCCGTAAGGCAGAATTCAGACAACCGTAGCATGCGTCCGTGTGACAGTCGTTAAAACAACGGCCATCACACGGATGCATGTATTTCAATGGGGCCATTCACACGGTCGTTGTTTCAACCGACCAGGTGAACGGTCCATTGAAAAATAGAACATGTACTATTTTGTTCTGTTTTCACGGATCCCGCCATAGACTCAAGTCTATGGGGATCCATGAAAACGGGACCCGCACGGGCGCAACTCGGACGTGAAAAACTGACCTTTTTATTAGGTCTGAGTTTCCCCACGTTCGTCTGAATTTGGCCTAACTTGTTCTACAGATAAAAATGACACTTTAAAAGACCCCTATAGATAATGCCACACACTGCCCTCTGTAGATAATGCCACACGCTGCCCTCTGTAGATAATGCCACACGCTGCCCTCTGTAGATAATGCCACACACTGCCCTCTGTAGATAATGCCACACGCTGCCCTCTGTAGATAATGCCACACACTGCCCTCTGTAGATAATGCCACACGCTGCCCTCTGTAGATAATGCCACACACTGCCCTCTCTAGATAATGCCACACACTTCCCTCTGTAGATAATGCCACACACTGCCCTCTGCAGATAGTGCCACACACAGCCCCCTATAGATAATGCCACACACTGCCCTCTGCAGATAATGCCACACACAGCCCCTTATACATATTGCCACTCACTGCCCTCTGTAGATAGGTCCACACTGCCCCCTGTAGATAATGCCACACTCTTTCCTCTGTAGATAATGCCACACACTTCCCTCTGTAGATAATGCCACACACTGCCCTCTGTAGATAATGCCACACACTTCCCTCTGTAGATAATGCCACGCACTTCCCTCTGTAGATAATGCCACACACTTCCCTCTGTAGATAATGCCACACACTGCCCTCTGTAGATAATGCCACACACTTCCCTCTGTAGATAATGCCACACACTTCCCTCTGTAGATAATGCCACACACTGCCCTCTGTAGATAGACCCACACAGTGCCCCCTGTAGATAATGACACACACTTCCCTCTGTAGATAATGCCACACACTTCCCTCTGTAGATAGTCCCACACAGCCCCCTGTAGATACTGCCACAGTGCCCCCTGCAGATAGTGCCACACAGCCGCCTTGTAGGTAGTGGCACTGCCCCTTGTAGATAGCACCCCCTGTGGATGGCACCCCCGTGTAGGTAGCGCCACTGTGCTGATTCTGACGCAGTGTCCGAGTCAATATCAAGGCCCAAAAACTCTGTGAACTGGGCCTTATTGTTAGGGCTTATTCAGACGAACGTGTAATACGTCCGTGCAACGTGCGTGATTTTCACGCGCCTCGCACGGACCTATGTTACTCTATGGGGCCGTGCAGACTGTCAGTGATTTTCACGCAGCGTGAGTCCGTGTGTCCGCTGCGTAAAACTCACGACATGTCCGATATTTGTGCATTGTACGCGCATCACGCACCCATTGAAGTCAATGGGTGCATGAAAATCACGCCCAGCACTGCCGCAGCCGTATAAACTATGAATGAAAACAGAAAAGCACCACGTGCTACAAACATACAAACAGAGTGTCATAATGATGGCGGCTGCGCGAAAATCACGCAGCCGCGCATTTCCGCAACAGAGGAGCAGCGATTCCACAGAATAAATTGACACGCTGCGGCTTAAAAAGCCAAAAGCCACACTGCAGGTCCATTTTTTTTGCAGCGTGTGGATGAGATTTGTTCAAATCTCATCCACTCTGCTGCGACTGTGATACGCTGCGGATTTTCCACAATAAAATGTGTTGCATAAAATCCGCAGCGTTCATGCCTAGTGTGTTCCTACCCTAAGGCCGGATTTACACGAGCGTGTGATTTTTGCGTGCGCAAAAACGTGGCGTTTTGCGCATGCAAAAGGTCCATAACAGCTCCGTGTGGCAGCAGCGTATGATGCGTGGCTGCGTGATTTTCGCGCAGCCGCCATCATTATGACACTCTGTTTGTAGCACGTGGTGCTTTTCTGTTTTCATTCATAGTTTATACGGCTGCGGAAGTGCTGGCCCTGATTTTAATGCACCCATTGACTTCAATGGGTGCGTGATGCGCGAACAATGCACAAATATCGGACATGTCGTGAGTTTTATGCAGCGGACACACGGACACATGCTGCGTGAAAATCACTGACAGTCTGAACGGCCCCATAGAGTAACATAGGTCCGTGCGAGGCGCGTGAAAATCACACACGTTGCACGGACGTATTACACGTTCGTCTGAATAAGCCCTAACAATAAGGCCCAGTTCACAAAGTTTTTGGGCCTTGATATTGACTCGGACACTGCGTCAGAATCAGCACCAAACAACTTCCAAAACCGCCTCCCATTGATTTAATCTGAAATCAATGGGAGTCAGTCGCGGAAAAAAGAAAAAGCAGCACGTCCTTTCTTGCCGCGGTTCTGCCTCTGACCTCCCATCGAAATCAATGGGAGGCAGAAAATGCATTTTTCCCTGCGTTTTTTGTCTGCTGTCCTCAATCGCCGCGGGCAAAAAACGCGGCAAGATAGTGTGGGCAGGTCAAAATCTGCCTCAAAATTCGGTGCGCGGTTCCAGGCGGTCGCGGGTGCGCATGCGCGGGAGTTTGCGGGTGCGCGCGATCGGTCGCACTGGCGGCAGTGTTTGACGGCCCCCATGACGACCCCCATGCCACCCAGGGCCGCCATCAGGGGGGGTATTATGGGTACTGATGTGAGAGGCCCGGCCAAACCTAATTGAAAGGGGGGCCCGCAGCTCACGACATTCTTTTGGTGAAAAAAACAAGCCCCATTGCAGGGGCCTGTTTTTTTTTCTACCAAAGGCAAGTCGCGGCAGTTGCCGGGCCCCCCTTTCAATTAGGTTTGGCCGGGCCTCTCACATCAGTACCCATAATACCCCCCCTGATGGCGGCCCTGGGTACCATGATATAGTGCTGGACGGAGTACCGTTAACAGGCGGTGCCACGGTAGGGGGGCCCAGAAAATTTAGCTGTAGGGGGCCCTGAAATTCCTGATGGCGGCCCTGTGTGTGGTGGATACAATAGGGCGGAGGTCTGCAACATGTGGCTTTCCAATTGTGCTGAAACTACAACTCTCAGCACGCTGTAGGCTGTCAGGGCATGCTGAGAGTTGTAGTTTCACCACGGCTACAGATCAGAGTAGAGACTTGATGCTCTTGGGGCCCAATGCAAAGTCTATAACATGGCCCCCCCAACTTTTACGTGTAATTTCTGTTACTTTTGGGCTCTTTTAGGCTCTGGGGCCCGGGTAACACCACAACCTCTCTACCCGCTATTGTTGGTGGAGAGTCAAAGGTCGCCATAGGGTAGAAAAAAATAAGAACTGTATAGAAATTAGGATTTTTACCATAACTCATCTGTATGTTAATGTAAAATGGATTTAAATATTTCCCTTTGTATATCTCCTTATATTGTGGTACAGTCATCAGTAACATGTAAAATAAGAGATCTACCAATACTTACTTGTAGTTACCGGGATTGCAGGGGTTGTAGTTAAGGATTTAGTTGTAGGAGCCGCTGTACCAAAAAAAGAAGGTGACAAATATCAATTATTCATGCCAAGAAAGAATATTCACCCGCTCGGTTATGTCTGGTGGAGAAAATGTTGGAATAGTGTTGTCCCATCACACAGCAGAGATGTCTGTACGCAGCCTCTATGACGACACATGGAACCTCTATTATTCTGTATTACTGAGTAGCAGGCACCCGGTGCACCGTCATATCGCAACTCCGTAATGGCACTGTTTTTCTTATTAGCATTTACATACTTTTTTATTTTGGGTACAATATACGTTCAGTATACAGTAAGCTCTTAAGCTCCCCCTAGTGGTGGCTGCATGCAGACAAAATTATATCATTTAACTCTGCGTCTATGCAGGGGATTTGGAGCTCTGTATCAGAAAGAGTACTGACCGATATAAAGCTATAGGATAAAATAAATCAGCACAAAATTTGGATCCATTCAGATTAAAAAAATTAAATAGTGATCAAGGGTGAACATTCATATAAAATATTTTATGTAGATTCATTCTGTATAGAAACTGTGGTCGGGTTAAATAACTGTGGTTGGGTTTGGAATTCACTTTTTATGTAGATATAATCTATATGTTAACTGTAAAATGCTGCTCAAAAGTGATCACAGGGTTAATAACAAAGAGGTAAATTTTACTTACGAGGACAGTCACATGGGATAAGAGAGCAGGTATAATGGTAGTACATTATTGGGTTGCAATTTTGAGGAAGACACCAGCACTGCTTCTCCCCTGTGTAATGTTTAGAAGACATGATTATACTATCATCCTCATCATCCTCATGATTATTCTTTATATATTTTATAGACTAGTATACAGTGATTGGAGCAGTAAGGCTCCACTTCTATTTTGCATTGTATACCTATTACAATTGTTATTGATGTGTCTACAGGAACATCTAGAATGTACTGTAACTCTATGGATCAAAATGATGCAGTAGAATCTGGTCCCGTGACCCAGAAGGCTCTTTGTCTCATAACAGGACACCAATACTATAAATGATGCCATGCCCTGGGGGGCCATTAAAAATGTTGCATCAGGCCCGGTAGCTTTAAGTTACATCATGAATAAAACTCTACTAGCAACTTCCTAACCTAAATCTCTTCACTGCTGGGAGCTTCACATAGAAGGGGACTCAAAATGTGATAGTCAATGGGGGAGATTTGCCAATAAGAATGCACCAAAAGTCTCTCACATTGACTACATGGCATGGTGTACATGGTACAGATGGCATACAGAAGTCTAATGGCAGAGCCATGTGGACGGTCCTGCATGGAGGTCCCTGTGGCTCTTACTATGAAGATGTCGGCAGCCCATGTGATATTTCGGTTCGGCACCATATCACAGAAATGTTCTCCCCTAGAAGGGATGTACATATAGGAGAATACCTCCGCAATATGGAGTCTGATGGAGCATATGACTATTGTTTTTTCTGCCGGATTGATGCAGAGTAACTCTGTATGAAATTGGTGGTATACGGAGGTACAGTAGAGCTCCATAGTCTTCGAGGGTGAAACTCAACTCGGAGGTTGTACGGATCTGTGATATGGCCGTATCCATGAGCTCTAATTCTTGGTATATATTTTATTGAAAATAATCTAAAACTTACTTGTAGTCATAGGTGAAGGGGTTGTGTTTGATATCGATGTAGAAGGAACTACCAAAAAAAGATAATGTTATCACAAGGAAATTAAATATAATTAATAGTCAATAGTCAGTGAAAATAATTCTCTGCTCATTCATTTACTAAATGTTTAAGACGTTATAGTGGAGCACTGTGGGGTGGACACTGTCTACCTGGCACTGCGATGGGGGCACTGTGTGGTGGCCACTGTTTATCTGGCACTGCTTTTGGGGCACTGCGGGTCTATATAATATCTATTTCAGGAAACTTAAAGGAGCAATGCTGGAAAAACTGTTACTGTGTCATGACTGTTGTTCGCTCTTTGGTTTCCATTGAATTTCTGTGTCATGCTTCGCCCCCGTTGACATTAGGCGTATGACAGTGCATCCGTTTTATCCAGATTGCTCCTTTAAATGGGTTCTCCTATGTGATATATTTATGACATATCAACAGGATATACCACAAATGCCAGTGGAGCAGGGGGTCCCCATTCTCCTTATAGGTGGGAGTCCCAGAAATGGGACTATCAGAGATGAAGAGCAAATACTAATCATGGCGAAATTTGCAAGAAAAATGGCCCATGTGGTCTTATAAATTAGGGCAATTTTACACGGCAGTATTTTGGTCAATATTAGACATGAGCGAACCGATTCGGCGCCAATCAAATTCAATCCCAAATTCTCCAAAGTTTTGGATTTGCCGAAATCTGAAACTTTTGGGGTTCTCGGGGCACGAATTGTCAAAATGGTTGCCAGCGCTGAACGCTGGCCGCCATTTTGTCAATTATAGATAATAAAGAGGGAAGAAGAAGAGATTTTAAAAAAAAAACATAATCACCACCTCCCCTGGTATCCAGATGCGTCCCTGCCAGCAGGTAATATGATGTAGCTGTCCCATGTGCTTACTGCAGCTACATCATCTCACCTGTTGGCAGGGGCAAGTCGCTACGGGAGACCAGCAGAGGTGGTGAGTATGTTTTCTTTTTTCTTTTTGTGGAATGGCAAGTGCCTTGATTGCCTTGTTTGACTCTCTGATGTCTTCTAGGACTCATTCACAGGGAGCGCCGCTAGAGCGTCAGCGCTGGATCCCGGGGCCAAGGATAGGTAAGTACTGCTTCTTTTGCTTATTTATCTCATTGGCAGCCATTACCCAAAAAAAATTCAGAACCCAGATAACCCCTTTAACAAAAGATATCTAAAGTATATAAAAAATTGGTGTTTAGCATGGCAGCAGGGGTGCTGTTTGGCTGTTGGGTTGTACCTTTGCAGGTGTTGTGTTGAGGTGGCATTGGTTGCCATGTGGTACTGCACCTAATAGAGTAGGGACCCATTTAAACGAGGTCACCGTAAAGTGGCAAGTGGACTTATACAGTTTGATTAACATGTGTACTAAGAACCTCCTGCTTATTTTTTCCATATTTGCGAAGCAGCAATAGATCACTGTGAAAATTGGATGTGTGGACCGTGGTCATTTTTTCTTTCATGTTGGTATATATATATTTTTTTTTATTTTGGCAAAAACTTACCAGTAGTAAAGAGTGAAGTGGTCATAGTTGGGTTTGTGGATGAAGTTGGAGCTGTATGAAAAAACAAAGTTTTTAAACAATAGAAATCTAAACTGTATAGCAAAAATCTAAAACATTTGTTGCCAAAAATGAAGTAGTTGTAGTGGTGTTTGGTGGGTCAGACTGCGATTTCTAGGCCCACCAGAGATGATTCTGAGGACCCCTCCATCTACACAGAACATGTCCACTATTCATTTCATCATAGTCTTTGTTGTTATCATTGTTCACACTGGACAGAATTCACTGTATTAATTTGGATAAATATAATTGTGCTCCCACAATATAGGAATTTCAGTAAATTCACTGAAGTGACAATAGAGTAAAAAATACCTTTTATTTGTAACTCACTAAAAACAGGGGTAAATCACCACTGTGAAAAGCCCCACCGTGTGTATTAAAAACGTATTAAACATTGAACACTGTTAAATTTCATGAACATAGTACAGTGTTTTTGCAGATATACATTCGGGATCAGCATTAATATTGGGCACAACAATAGTTTGAATCCCAAGTACACACCAGAGTCCGAGATTGACACACCGGAAACTCCCAGTGCTGGGTATAACACAATGCTATCGTTCCCTATGCAAAAAATCCCTAAATCAAAAAGACCCTACGCGTTTCAAATACTTATCCTCAGGGGTCTGTGTCTTGGTCACTCTTGCCAGATTGCCAGCGATATATATTTTCAGCAGCAGGTATTCTGCTGTACATCACGGAAGGATACTCGCATTGATGTCCGCGGCATGCTTCGTAACGGGGCTATGAGTTGCTTTAAACACCTAGCTCCACCCCCTGTTCTCGGCAGCGCTACCCGAACCAGCCAATCACATGCGTCCCCCGAATTCGTGACGCCTGTCCATGTGACTCCCGGCCGTCAGCTGACAACCCGGAACCATCATCGACCGCATCAAGAAGAACACGCAGGCGCAGTGGAAGCCACGGACGTATCGCCCATGCTGCCAGAACCAGCGATAAGGAAGGAGTGTAACGATATGGGATATAGGATATTGGTTTTATGGATCAGTTCCAAACCGCAAAAAGACTGCCTTCAAAAACAACTCTTCCACTGTAAGTACATATTGAAAGGATAAGTGCGATGTCCCTCACATTGTAAAGTATTGATTACACACAAGCTGACCCACTGGCCATATCAATTCGCTTGAAAGCCACCTTACGAAGAAAAACAGCCATATGGACTTGGCTGCCCGATAATGGATGATATAAATGTATGTTCATATAAAGCACGTATAGTTTGTCTGTTCATTTAAACCCGCTGGTTGTGTACATGCCAATCTGTAAATCCACTGGGCTTCTTTTCGTAGAATGAGATTGTCCCAATCGCCTCCCCGTTTGGGAGGTCTTATAAGTTCAATTGCTTGAAACTTTAAGCATTCTGCATCACACTGGACAGATCATCAATAAGATCTAATTGGTAATTTGTGAATTATTCCATAAGAATAATAAGTTACTTCATCATGTACCTCTTATTTTGAATGTATAATTTTTCATATATTTTCTGCTGTTATAGTAAAAATACCCAAAACTTACCAGTAGTAACAAGTGAGGTGGTTGTAGTTGTTGTTGTCGATGTAGCGGGAGCTGTACCAAAAATGGTAAAAATTTTACTCAACGGCAATAAAAATGGTAGCAAAAAAGTTTCTCTCTGATGTACGTCTCATTTTGAATGTGTATACGGTATATTTATATATATTTATTTATATTTTACTACTTACCAGTAGTAACAAGTGTCGTGGTTGTAGTTGGGGTTGATGATGTATCAGGAGCTGTACCAAAAATGGTAAAATTAATAAGCAATACTAATCAAAATGGTAACAAAATGTTCCTCCTATATACCTCTCATTTTGCATGTACTGCATGGGTTTTGCTTGTTTATGTAAAAAAAATGCCAAAAACGTACCGGTAGTCACAAGTGAAGGGGTTGTAGTTGGGTTTGGCGATGAAGTTGGAGCTGTATAAAAAGAGAGTTATAAAATAATAGCAATCTAACACTTATAGATTAAAAATATAAAACCTTTGTTGCCAAATATGAAGTAGTTGTAGTGGTGATTGGTGGCAGAGTCAGACTGTAATTTCTAGGCGCACCAGAGGAGATGATTCTGAAGACCCCCCTCCATCTACACAGAACATGTAGACGTCCACTTTAAATTTAATCGTCATCTTTGTTCTTATCATTGTCCATACAGGACAGATCATCAATAAGGTCGAAAAGGTTATTTGTTATTTCATAAGAAATAGACCCCAGTGGTAAGAGATTGTGACAAGTCGGCTCCAAATGGGTTTGTCATGTTGTATCTTTGGAGCCCATTATTGTATCAGAGCCTGGGCACAATGAAGCAGGTAATTTGGGGGCCAGTCTGACTCTGGATGGCGAGGAAAAAAAAACTTGTTTCTTTATAATAAAAATATAATACACATACTTGTATTGAAAAGTGAAGTGGTTGTTCCTGAGGTTGGTGATGTAGCAGGAGCTGTAACAAAAATACAAAGTTATTAAGCAATAGCAATTAAAATAATGATGAAATATATAAAATATGACAATAATACATTGCTCCATTATGTACCTCTTATTTTGAAAGCATATATATATTTTATTTTTTTCTGTTATAGCAAAAATACACAAAACTTACCAGTAGTAACAAGTGAAGTGGTTGTAGTTGGGGTTGATGATGTATCGGGAGCTGCACCAAAAATGGTAAAATTATTAAGCCATACTAATCAAAATGGTAACAGTGGTAAGTGATTGTGACAAATCAGCTCCAAGTGGTTTTTTTTATGTTGTATCTTTGGGGCTCATTATTGTATAAGAGCCTGGGCCCAATGGAGGATCTTCTGGTACATTGGGGAGCGAGTCTGGATGGTGAGGAAAAAAAACTTTCTTCTTTTTAATTAGAATATAATACACTTACTTGTAGTGAAAAGTGTAGTGGTTGTTGTTGAGGTTGGTGATGTAGCAAAAAGGCAAAGTTATTAAGCAATAAAACATAATGATGATGAAAATAATAAAATATTAAAATAATACGTTACTTCATCATGTACCTCTTATTTTGAATGTATATATATTTATTTTTTTCTGCTGTTATAGCAAAAATACCCAAAACTTACCAGTAGTTTTCTTTTATGTAAAAACAATAAATGGCTAAAACGTCACAAGCAGGGGTGGGATCCGGACGATTTGCCCCGATTCTCTTGAACCGGATGTTAAAATTACAACCGGTTCGTAGAACCCGGGTGAAGCGGGAAACCGTAACCGGTCCTCTGCACTCAATTGTATCCTTGTCCTAAGGAAGCGGATACAATTGAGTTGACTAGTGCTGCCCTGGCGAGGCACATGCTTCGCCATTCGGCGCTTTAGCGATGATGCAGTTGGCGCAATGATGTCATCACGCTGCTGCGTTGTACCGCTGGAGGAAGACTGGCATCGCTGGAGGATGGCGCGGGAACGGGACAGGTAAGCATTTAATGTTTATTTTTTTTTCATTTTATTGTGGACAGTGTTGGGGCCTTATCTATGGGGGACACTAACTACAGGGGAGGACTATATAGTCGACACTAACCACAAGTGAGGACTATATAGGGGGCACTAACTACAGGGGAGAACTATATAGAGGACACTAACTACAGGGGAGGACTATATAGGGGGCACTAACTACAGGGGAGGACTATATAGTGGACACTAACTACAGGGGAGGACTATATAGGGGGCACTAACTACAGGGAAGGACTATATAGAGGACACTAACTACAGGGGAGGACTATATAGTCGACACTAACCACAAGTGAGGACTATATAGGGGGCACTAACTACAGGGGAGGACTATATAGAGGACACTAACTACAGGGGAGGACTATATAGGGGGCACTAACTACAGGGGAGGACTATATAGTGGACACTAACTACAGGGGAGGACTATATAGGTGGCACTAACTACAGGGAAGGACTATATAGAGGACACTAACTACAGGGGAGGACTATATAGGGGGCACTAACTACAGGGGAGGACTATATAGTGGACACTAACTACAGGGGAGGACTATATAGGGGGCACTAACTACAGGGGAGGACTATATAGGGGGCACTAACTACAGGAGAGGACTATATAGGGGGCACTAACTACAAGGGAGGACTATATAGGGACACTAACTACAGGGGAGGACTATATAGGGGCCACTAACTACAGGGGAGGACTATATAGGGGGCACTAACTACAAGGGAGGACTATATAGGGGCACTAAATACTGGGGAGGACTATACAGGGTGCACTAACTACAGGGGAGGACTATACAGGGGGCACTTACTACAGGGGAGGACTATACCGGGGGCACTAAATACAGGGGAGGACTATACAGGGTGCACTAACTACAGGGGAGGACTATACAGGGGGCACTAACTACAGGGGAGGACTATACAGGGGGCACTAACTACAGGGGAGGACTATACAGGGGGCACTAACTACAGGCGAGGACTATAAAGGTAGTAAAGTAGCAAAACATATAAAATCTATATAAATTTGGCATCGTTGCAATCGCAACAACCAGCTGAATAAAGTTATTATGTTATTTATACCACACGGTAAACTGCGTAAATTTAGGACACTAAATAGTGTGCCAAAATTGCAGTTTTTTTTCTATTCCCCCCCAAAAAAACAGTTCATAAAAGTTAATCAATAAATTCTATGTACCCCAAAATGGTGCTATTAAAAATTACAACTTGTCCCGTAAAAAACAAGACCTCATACAGCTATGTCGACGCAAAAATAAAAAAGTTATAGCTCTTTGAATGAGACAATGGAAAAATTAAAAAAATGGCTTGGCCATCAAAGTCTAAAATAGGCTGGTCATTAAGTGGTTAATCGTAATCTTTGTTGTTACCATTGTACACACAGGACAGATCATCAATAAAGTCGAATAGGTTATTTGTGAATCATTCCATAGGAAATAGACCCCAGTGGTAAGTGGTTGTGAAATCTCAGCTCCAAGTGGGGTTGTCTTATGTTTTATCTTTGGGGCTCATTATTGTATCAAACCCTGGGCGCAATGGAGGACCTTCTGGTACTTTGGGAGGGGGGGCCAGTCTGACTCTGGATGGCGAGGAAAAAAAACTTTTTTCTTTAAAATGAAAATATAATACACTTACTTGTAGTGAAAAGTGAAGTGGTTGTTCCTGAGGTTGGTGATGTAGCAGGAGCTGTAGCAAAAATACAAAGTTATTATGTAATTGCGATAAAAATAATTATGATAATAATAATAAAATATTACAATAATACGTTACTTCATCATGTACCTCTTATTTTGAATGTATCATTTTTTATTTATTATCTGCTGTTATAGCAAAAATACCCAAAACTTACCAGTAGTTACAAGTGAGGTGGTTGTAGTTGTTGTTGTTGTCGATGTAGCGGGACCTGTAACAAAAATGGCAAAAATTTTACGCAACTGTTACTAAACAATAGAAATCTAAAATTTATTTAAAAAAAAAATTTAAATTATTGCTCCATTTCTTTGGTTAGAATTTTTTTTTTAAAGCCTGCAATTTTTGGGGTTCCCTCAGACTGTAATTTTTAGGTCCACCGGAGGAGATGATTCTGAGGACCCCCCCCCTCCATCTACACAGAACATGTCCACGTCCTCTTTATAGTTCATTGTAATCTTTGTTGTTATCATTGTTCACACTGGACAGATCATCAATAAGGTCTAATAGGTTATTTTAGAATCATCTGATAAGAAATAGACCCTAGTGGTAAGAGATTGTGATCAGCTCCAAGTGGGGTTGTCTTATGTTGTATCTTTGGGGCCCATTATGGTATCAGAGCCTTGTCCCAATGGAGGATCTTCTGGTACTTTGGGGGCCAGTCTGACTCTGGATGGTAATGAAAATATAATACTCTTACTTGTAGTGAAAAGTGAAGTGGTTGTTGTTGAGGTTGGTGATGTAGCAGGAGCTGTACCAAAAAGACAAAGTTATTATACAATTGCAATCAATATAATAATAATAAAAATAATAATAATAATAATTAAAATAATAAATAATAATAATAATAATTAAAATAATAAATAATAATAATAATAATTAATATAATAAAAATATTTTTTTTAAAATACATGACTCAATTATGTACATTTTTATTTTGATTGTATACATTTTTGGTCTTGGTGTAATTAAAAAAAATAGCCAAATCTTACCAGTAGTGACAAGTGACGTGGTTGTAATTGGGATTGATGATGTATCAGGAGCTGCACCAAAAAGGGCAAAATTATTAAGCAATACTAATCAATATTGGTAACAAAAAAAGTTTCTTCCTAGTGTACGTCACAATTTGAATGTACAGGTTTTTGTTGTTTGTTTTTTTTTTACTACTTACCAGTAGTAACAAGTGAAATGGTTGTAGTTGGGGTTGTTGTATTAGGAGCTGTATAACAAAAGGCAAAGTTACTAAACAATACTAAGCAAATTTGTAACAAAAAATATTTATTTCTAAGATTTTGTATGCAAAAAAAAAAATGCAAAAAAAGTACTAACAAGTATTAGTACTAGTATTAACAAGTGAAGTGGTTGTAGTTGAAGTTGTTGATGTTGAAGCTGCACCACAAAAAGCCAAAGTTATCAACAAATACCAATTATTCTGATAACATTCGTCCATTCTTTACTTCTCATTTTGAATATGTTTTTTGTTTTGTATTTTTTTCATTTTCAAATTTGTTTTTTTTTTAATGTAAAAATTCTAAAACGTACCGGTAGTCACAAGTGAAGGGGTTGTAGTTGGGTTTGGCGATGAATTTGGAGCTGTATAAAAAGACAGTTATTAAATAATAGCAATCTAAAATTTATACAAAAATAATAATAATAATAATAAGAAGAAGAATATTTTTTTCTCAGTTTCTTTGGTTAGAATTTTATTTTTTTAAGGCAAAAATATCATTCCATAAGAAATAGACCCTAGTGGTAAGTGATTGTGAAAAGTCAGCTCCAAGTGGGGTTGTCTTAAGTTGGATCTTTGGGGCCCATTATAGTATCAGAGCCTGGGCCTAACAGAGGATCTTCTGGTACTTTGGGGGGCCAGTCTGACTCTGGATGGTGAGGGGGAAAAAACTTGTTTCTTTATAATGAAAATATAATACACTTACTTGTAGTGAAAAGTGAAGTGGTTGTTCCTGAGGTTGGTGATGTAGCGGGAGCTGTACCTAAAAGACAAAGTTATTAAGGAATAGCGATAAAAGTAATGATGAAAATAATAATAAAATATTGAAATAATATGTTACTTCATCATGTACCTCTTATTTTGAATGTATAATTTTTCATATATTTTCTGCTGTTATAGTAAAAATACCCAAAACTTACCAGTAGTTACAAGTGAAGTGGTTGTAGTTGTTGTTGTCGATGTAGCGGGAGCTGTACCAAAAATGGCAAAAATTTTACTCAACGGCAATAAAAATGGTAGCAAAAAAATTATTAAGCCATACTAATCAAAATGGTAATTTTTTTTTCGCTCTATACACCTCTCATTTTGCACATAGTGTATGGCAAAAACGTACCGGTAGTCACAAGTGAAGGGGTTGTAGTTGGGTTTGGCGATGAAGTTGGAGCTGTATAAAAAGACAGTTATTAAATAATAGCAATCTAACACTTATAGATTAAAAATATAAAACCTTTGTTGCAAAATATGAAGTAGTTGTAGTGGTGATTGGTGGCAGAGTCAGACTGTAATTTCTAGGCGCACCAGAGGAGACGATTCTGAGGACCCCCCACCCCCCATCTATACAGAACATGTAGACATTCACTCTATATTTCATCGTAATCTTTGTTGTTATCATTGTACACACAGGACAGATCATCAATAAGATAATAGGTTATTTGTGAATCATTCCACAATGTGGTTGTGACAAATCAGCTCCAAGTGTTTTTTTTTATGTTGTATCTTTGGGGCTCATTATTGTATAAGAGCCTGGGCCCAATGGAGGATCTTCTGGTACATTGGAGAGCCAGTCTGGATGGTGAGGAAAAAAAACTTTCTTCTTTTTAATTAGAATATAATACACTTACTTGTAGTGAAAAGTGTAGTGGTTGTTGTTGAGGTTGGCGATGTAGCAAAAAGGCAAAGTTATTAAGCAATAAAACATAATGATGATGAAAATAATAAAATATTAAAATAATACGTTACTTCATCATGTACCTCTTATTTTGAATGTATATATATTTATTTTTTTCTGCTGTTATAGCAAAAATACCCAAAACTTACCAGTAGTAACAAGTGAAGTGGTTGTAGTTGTTGTCGTCGATGTATCGGGAGCTGCACCAAAAATGGCAAAAATTTTATGGAACGGCAATAAAAATAGTAGCAAAAAAGTTTCCCTCTTTTGTACATCTCATTTTGAATGTGTATACGGTATATTTATATATATATTTTTTACTACTTACCAGTAGTGACAAGTGAAGTGGTTGTAGTTGGGGTTGATGATGTAGCGGGAGCTGTACCAAAAAGGGCAAAATTATTAAGCAATACTAATCAACAATAGGAAAAAATAAATAAAAACATTCTTCCTAATGTACGTCACAGTTAGAATATATAGTTTTTTTTTGTTTTTTTTACTACTTACCGGTAGTAACAAGTGAAATGGTTGTAGTTTGGGTTGTTGTTGCAGTAGAAGGAGCTGTACAACAAAAAGGAGTTACTAAAAAATACTACAAATTTTTTTTTGTAACAAAAGACATTTATTTCTAAATAATTTTGAATGTATGTTTTTTTGGTTTTTTTTTAAATGTAAAAATGCAAAAACTTACCAGTAGTAACAAGTGTCGTGGTTGTAGTTGGGGTTGATGATGTATCAGGAGCTGTACCAAAAATGGTAAAATTAATAAGCAATAATAATCAATAATGGTAACAAAAAGTGTCCTTCTATATACCTTTCATGTTGCATATACTGTGTGGGTTTTGTTTTTTTGTTTTGTTTTCAAGGTCTTTTATGTAAAAAAAAATAATTGCAAAAACGTACCGGTAGTCACAAGTGAAGTGGTTGTAGTTGGGTTTGGCGATGAATTTGGAGCTGTATAAAGACAGTTATATATTAGCAATCCAACATTTATTAAAAATAATAACAATTAATAATTTTTTCTCAGTTTCTTTGGTTAGATTTTTCTTTTTTTAAGGCAAAAATATAAATACTTTGTTGCCAAAAATAGTTGTGTTTAATGGCAGTCAGAATGTGATTTCTGGGCCCACCAGAGGAGATGATTCTGAGGACCACCCCCCCCCCCCGCATCTACACAGAACATGTACACGTCCACTTTATATTTCATCGTAATCTTTGTTCTTATCATTGTACACACAGGACAGATCATCAATAAGGTCTAATAGGTAATTTGAGAATCATTCCATGAGAAAAATCCCTAGTGGTAAGAGATTGTGAAAAGTCAGCTACAAGTGGTATTGTCTTATGTTGTATCTTTGGGGCCCATTATTGTATAAGAGCCTGGGCCCAATGGAGGATCTCCTGGTACTTTGGGGGCCAGTCTCACTCTGGATGGTGAGGAATGAAAAAAACATTTTTTTTTCACTATAATAAAAATATAATACACTTACCTGTAGTGAAAAGTGAAGTGGTTGTTCCTGAGGTTGGTGATGTAGCAGGAGCTGTACCAAAAATGGCAAAGTTATTAAGGAATAGCAATTAAAATAATTATGAAAATAATAATAAAATATTACAATAATACGTTACTTCATCATGTATCTATTATTTTGAATGTATCATTTTTTATTTATTATCTGCTTTTATAGCAAAAATACCCAAAACTTACCAGTAGTAACAAGTGAAGTGGTTGTAGTTGTTGTTGTCGATGTAGCGGGAGCTGCACCAAAAATGGCAAAGATTTTACGCAACGGCAATAAAAATGGTAGCAAAAAAGTTTCTCTCTGATGTACGTCTCATTTTGAATGTGTATACGATATATTTATATATATATATTTTTACTACTTACCAGTAGTAACAAGTGAAGTATATGTAGTTGGGGTTGGTGATGTATCAGGAGCTGTACCAAAAAAGGCAAAGTTATGAAGCAATAGCAATAAAAGTAATAATAATAACAATAATAATAATAATAATAATAATAATAATAAAATATTAAATTAATACGTTACTACATTATGTATCTACTATATGGGGTATATAGTTTTTTTAATTTTATTTTGCTGTTATGTCAAAAATAGGCAACACTTACCAGTAGTAACAAGTGTCGTGGTTGTAGTTGGGGTTGATGATGTATCAGGAGCTGTACCAAAAATGGTAAAATTATTAAGCAATAATAATCAAAATGGTAACAAAAATGTTCCCCCTATATACCTCTCATTTTGCACATAGTGTATGGATTATATTTTAAGGTGTTTTTATGTAAAAACAAAAAATGCCAAAAACATACCAGTAGTCGCCAGTGAAGGGGTTGTGGTTGGATTTGGTGATGAAGTTGGAGCTGTATAAAAACACAGATATTAAACAATAGCATTTAAAAAAATAAATAAAAATTAAGTAAAATCCAAAACCAAAAAACAATCAATGGGTTAGAATTATTGTTTTTTTAAAGCAAAAATATAAAACCATGTGAAAAAAACAAAAATGAAGTAGTTGTAGTGGTGTTGGGTGTCAGAATCAGACTGTTATTTCTTGGGCGCACCAGAAGAGATGATTCTAAAGACCCCAACCCATCTATACAGAACATGTAGACGTCCACTTTAAATTTAACCGTAATCTTTGTTCTTATCATTGTTCACACAGGACAGATCATCAATAAAGTCGAATTGGTTATTTGTGAATCATTCCATAGACCCTGGTGGTAAGTAATTGTGAAAAGTCAGCTCCAAGTGGGATGGTCTTATGTTGGATCTTTGGGGCCCATTATTGTATCAGAGCCTGGGCCTAACAGAGGATCTTCTGGTACTTTGGGGGGCCAGTCTGACTCTGGACGGTGAGGGAAAAAAAACTTGTTTCTTTATAATGAAAATATAATACACTTACTTGTAGTGAAAACTGAAGTGGTTGTTGTAGAGGTTGTTGTAGAGGTTGTTGTTGAGGTTGGTGATGTAGCAGGAGCTGTACCTAAAATACAATGTTATTAAGCAATTAAAATAATGATGAAAAGAATAATAAAATATTACAATAATACGTTACTTCATCATGTACCTCTTATTTTGAATGTATAATTTTTTATTTATTTTCTGCTGTTATAGCAAAAATACCCAAAACTTACCAGTAGTAACAAGTGAAGTGGTTGTAGTTGTTGTTGTCGATGTATCGGGAGCTGTACCAAAAATGGGAAAAATGTTACGCAACGACAATAAAAATAGTAGCAAAAAAGTTTCCCTCTTTTGTACATCTCATTTTGAATGTGTATAAGGTATATTTATACATATTTTTTTACTACTTACCAGTAGTAGCAAGTGAAGTGGTTGTAGTTGGGGTTGATGATGTATCAGGAACTGCACAAAAAATGGTAAAATTATTAAGCAATACAAATTAAAATGGTAACAAACATTTTCCCTTTATACACCGCTCATTTTGCACATAGTGTATGTTTATTGTTTTTCAAGTTTTTTTTATGTAATAACGGGCTCATAGACTTCTATTGGCCACGGGTACCTCCCCGTTTTCTTACGGGAAGGTGCCCGTGCAGTTGAAAAATATAGAATATGTCCTATTTCAGGCCGTAATAACGGCACGGGCGGCCCATAGAAGTCTATGGAGCTCTCGTAATGTTGGGTGGCTACGTGTGTGCACCCGTCATTACGGCAGCGTTGCTAGGCGATGTCAGTAAATAGTCACTGTCCAGGGTGCTGAAAAAGTTAACTGATCAGCAGTAACTCTTTCAGCACCCTGGACAGTGAATTCCCATCAGAATATAGAGCAACCTGTAAAAAAAAGACGTTCATACTTACCGAGAACATCCTGCTTCCTCCAGTCCGGTCTCCCGGCCGTTGCCTTGGTGACGCGTCCCTCTCGACATCCGGCCCGACATTCCTGGATGACGTTTCAGCCCATGTGACCGCTGCAGCTAATCACAGGCCAATCACAGCCTGCGGCGGTCACATGGACTGCCGCGTCATCCAGGGATGTCGGGCCGGATGTGAAGAGAGGGACGCGTCACCAAGGCAACGGCCGGGTAAGTATGAATTTCTTTAACTTTTATTACAGAAAGGGCTGCCCCTTCTCTCTATCCTGCACTGATAGAGAGAAGGGCTGCCGATTAGTGCAGTGCTATTTTGCAGCCAAAAACTTGCCCGTAAATACGGGTGGAATACGTGTGACACCGGACCCATATTTACGGGCACGGGTCCGTAAATACTGGTGCAAAACGGGTCGAATACGTGTGACACCGGACCCGTATTTACGCCAGTATTTACGGGTGGGAAAAAAATACGGTCATGTGCATGAGGCCTTACCAGTAGTAACAAGTGAAGTGGTTGTAGTTGTTGTTGTCAATGTATCGGGAGCTGTACCAAAAATGGCAAAAAATTTACGCAACGGCAATAAAAATAGTACCCCAAAAATTTTCTCTCTGATGTATGTCTCATTTTTAATGTGTATACAGTATATTTATATTTTACTACTTACCAGTAGTAACAAGTGTCGTGGTTGTAGTTGGGGTTGATGATGTATCAAGAGCTGTACCAAAAATGGTAAAATTAATAAGCAATACTAATCAATAATGGTAACAAAATTTTCCCCCTATACACATCTCATTTTGCATGTACTGCATGGGTTTTGCTTGTTTATGTAAAAAAAATGCCAAAAACGTACCGGTAGTCACAAGTGAAGGGGTTGTAGTTGGGTTTGGCGATGAAGTTGGAGCTGTGTAAAAAGAGAGTTATAAAATAATAGCAATTTAACATTTATAGATTAAAAATATAAAACCTTTGTTGCCAAATATGAAGTAGTTGTAGTGGTGATTGGTGGCAGAGTCAGACTGTAATTTCTAGGCGCACCAGAGGAGATGATTCTGAAGACCCCCCCCCCCTCCATCTATACGGAACATGTACACGTCCACTTTAAATTTGATCTTATTCTTTCTTCTTATAATTGTTCACACAGGACAGATCATTCCATAAGAAATAGACCCCAGTGGTAAGAGATTGTGACAAGTGGGCTCCAAATGGGGTTGTCTTATGTTGTATCTGTGGGGCTCATTATCGTATCAGAGCCTGGGCCCAATGGAGGATCTTCTGGTACTTTGGGGGGGGGGGGGCATTCTCACTCTGGATGGTAAGGAACGAAAAAAAAACTTTTTTTCTTTATAATGAAAATATAATACACTTACTTGTAGTGAAAAGTGAAGTGGTTGTTTCTGAGGTTGGTGATGTAGCAGGAGCTGTAGCAAAAAGACAAAGTTATTAAGCAATAAAAATAATGATGCTAATAATAATAATAATAATAATAATAATAATAATAATAATAATAATAATAAAATATAAAAATAATATGTTACTTCATTATGTATCTACTATTTGGGGTATATAGTTTTTATTTTATTCTATTTTGCTGTTATAGCAGAGTAGCCAAAACTTACCAGTAGTAACAAGTGAAGTGGTTGTAGTTGGGGTTGATGATGTATCAGGAGCTGCACCAAAAATGGTAAAATTATGAAGCAATACTAATCAAAATGGTAACAAAAATGTTCCCTCTATACACCTCTCATTTTGCACATAGTGTATGGATTATATTTTAAGGTGTTTTTATGTGAAAACAAAAAATGCCAAAAACGTACCAGTAGTCGCAGGTGAAGTAGTTGTAGTTGAATTTGGCACTGTATATAAAGACAGTTATTAAATAATAGCAATCTAAAATTTATTTAAGAAAAACAAACTGTTATTTCTCAGTTGGATGGAACAATGAGAAGTGTATGATGCTGATTGGTCACTGATTGATCACTGATTGGTCAGCCTACACTTCTTTACAACACCCACTTGGTCAAAAGTAAAAACACGCCCAGTTGGTCTTTAAGAAACGAAATCTAAAATTGCTCATAACTTGCTCAAAAATGATCGTTTTTCAAAATAAAAAACACTGTTGTTATCTACATTCCAGCGCTGATCAGATTATGTAGGAGACAGGGCACTTATAATGTGGGGACAGAGCCTCTTTAAGCAATAGCAATAAAAGTAAAACAAATTTGTAATAATAATAAAATATTAAAATAATACGTTACTTCATCATGTATCTCTTATTTTGAATGTATCATTTTTTATTTTATTTTGCTGTTATAGCAGAGTAGCCAAAACTTACCAGTAGTAACAAGTGACGTGGATGTAGTTGGGGTTGATGATGTATCAGGAGCTGTACCAAAAATGGCAAAATTATTAAGCAATACTAATCAAAATGGTAAGAAACATTTTCCCTTTATACACCTCTCATTTTGCACATAGTGTATGTCTATTTTTTTTCAAGTTTTTTTTATGTAAAAAAAAATGCCAAAAACGCACCAGTAGTCGCAGGTGAAGGGGTTGTAGTTGGGTTTGGTGATGAAGTTGGAGCTGTACAAAAAGACAGTTATTATATAACAGAAATCTAAAATTAAAAAAAATATATAAAACACTACAAAACAATCAATTATTGCTCCCTGTTTCTTTGGTTAGAAATTGTTTTTTTAAAGCAAAAATATAAAACCTTTGTTCCCAAAAATGAAGTGGTTGTAGTGGTGTTTGGTGGCAGAGTCAAAATGCGATTTCTGGGCCCACGGAAGGGGATGGTTCTAAGGGTCCCCACTATGTACACAGAACATGTACACGTCCACTATTAATTTAATTGTAATCTTTATTCTTATCATTGTCCACACAGGACAGATCATCTATAAGGTTTAATAGGTAATTTGTGAATTACCCCATAAGAAATGGACCCTAGTCATAAGGGATTGTTTTAAAGTCAGCTCCAAATGGGGTTGTCTTAAGTTGGATTTTTGAGGCCCATTATTGTATTAGTGCCTGGGCCTAAAAGAGGATCCTCTGGTACTGGGGGCCATTTTTTGGATGGTGAGGAGGGAAAAAAAATATAATACACTTACTTGTAGTGAAAAGTGAAGTGGTTGTTGTTGAGGTTGGTGATGTAGCAGGAGCTGTACCAAAAATACAGTTATTAAGCAATAGCAATAAAAGTAATAATAGTATAAATAATAATAATAATAATAATAATAATAATAATAATAATAATGCTAATAATAAAAAATTATAATAAATAAATACATTATTCAATTTTGTACTTTTTTATTTTGATTGTATAGATTTTTGGTTTTGGTGTAATAGAAAAAATACCCAAAACTTACCAGTAGTGACAAGTGAAATGGTTGTAGTTGGGGTTGATGATGTATCAGGAGCTGCACCAAAAATGGCAAAATGATTAAGCAATACTAATCCAAATGGTATATTCGTCCCATTCTGAATATACTGTTTGGGTTATTTATTTATTTCTTTTAAGGATTTTTTTATATAAACAATGCCAAAAATGTACCAGACTGATCTCTCGCAAGAGCTGAAGAGATGAAAGCACGCATGCGCTCTCTCCTCTCTACACCTCTTACACTGTCCGTAGCAGTGACACGCCCCCTTGCCAGTTCGGCAGAAGACTGATCTTGAAAGCTGAAGAGTGAGAGCGTGCGCGCTCACGCACACTCTCTCCTCTGTCCTCGATCTTGCTGTAAAACTGTCCGTATCTGATTGGACAGTGTCACACACAGCCATAGTAACACGCCCCCTTGCCAGTACACGCCCCATTGACAGTTCAGGAGGTTATTTAAATATCGGGCAACCAAATATAACGGCACCGATATCTAAATAACAGAGGAGGGTAGAAAAAAAATGTTTGTGCAGCCCGGCCCATTACATGCTGCACTCAGCTGCACATGTATGGGGAGGTGAAAGGTTCTCTTTAAAACTTACTAGTAGTAGCAAGGGAAGTGTTTGTTGTTGGGGTTGTAAATGTAGTAGGGGCTGTAAAAAAAGAAGAAAAGTTACTAAATAATACTAATCTTTTTCTTTTCTTATTTAAAGGGCAAGTAAACTTTCAAAAAACCTCTGACATGTCATAACGGCAGTCGGTGTACGGGCTTATAGGCTTTCTATTGAGCCAACCTCTCTGCTTTCTGAGAAAAGCCGTTCAGAGACGAAGCGGCTCAGCGATCATCTTAGCTTCTGCCGCTTCATTTTAGTGATCGGTGGGGATCTTAGTGCTCGGATACCCGATCAAAGCTTCTTACATGTCACTATGACATGTCAGAAATTTTCTGAAAGTTTAGTTTAAAGTTTACTTTAAAGTTTTGGTAAAGTGGTTGTAGTTGAAGTTGTAAAACAATAAGGCAGAGTTTTTAACAAATACCAATCACAATGGTAACATTTATACATTCTGTATGTCTCTTTTTGAATATAGAGGTAAATATTTGAGTCATTTATTTTGACCAAACTATCAAACCCTTACCAGTAGTAACAAGTGATGTTGATGTAGTTGGGGTTGTTGATGTAGTTGGAGCTGTATTAAAAAAGAAAAATACATAGTTCATAAACCATATCAATCTAAATTGTATAAAAAAAACAAAAAACCCTTACTCCATTTTTTTATTACATTTTTTTTTAATTTTGGTGAGATTTTTTTTTTAAAACTTAGCAAGGGTGGAACAAGGTCTCTTGGTGTCCATGGTAGGGGTTTAATAATTTGTTTAATTGGGAAGATATTTTTGGACCTTGAAACCTATGGCATTATCAGCAGTTTTTAGACAGCATCCAACTGGCTGTGCTAAGAAATTCAACCCCTTGAGGACCAGGCCAATTTTGGCCTTCGGGACATGAATTTTTTTAAAATATTTTGCCTTTTTGCATATTTTTTATTTTCTGGCTGACGTAATTGTACGAGTTTTTCTGGATAAATGCCACTTTTTGGTACATATACAGTCCATTAGTGTGTGCTACCCCAGTCCCATCCGTGGAAAGATATGGCATGTTCTATCTTTCCACAGATCAGAGTGAATGTATCCGTGAAGACTATCGGGTGCCACTAGGATGTCGTGAAAAATGGCCTGAGTGGCACTCGGTCGTGTGCAAGAGGGTTTAGAGTTTGATTTCTATTCATTTTTATTTTGAGAAAATGCAGAAGAAAAGCAATTTTGCTATCGTTTTTATTATTATTTTTATTATTATCATTATTATTATTATATTTATTATTATTTTATGCCGTACACCAATCATCATACTGTAAATGATGTTATAAATGAATTGTAGTTTGTTACAGTCATGAAAATATCAAATATTTCTATATTATTTTTTGTCTTAGGTCTTTTTAATTTATTTATTATAAAAAATGTGTGTGTTTTTTTTGGGCTTATATTTATTATGAACACTTGTTTTATTTTATAATCCCAAAGGGGAATTTTTAATTTTGACTTTTATTTTTTAACTATAATATACTAGCCCATATCCATACATTAGCCTTATTACTAAAAGTATACAGAAATTTGTTAGGGCATTCCCTGTCAATTGGGGCATACAAAGAGTTAAGAGATCAGGGCTTTGCCACTAGATGGCGCAGAATACTTTGTAATTAGTGTACTTTAATAGGATATAACTAAGAAACCTAAAAGAATATAAAGCTACAACTATAAAATACAGTAAGACAGGGGATCGGTGTCTTACAAGAAATTCTTGGCAAAGCAATTAGAGCATTTTTTGCTTTAGGAAATTGAGGGGCTTCTTGCACCACTGCCAGTCATTCATATGGGTCACCGTGCCTTACATTATCAGTACCAAAAATGTATTTATAGCAGTCGGAGCACCATTTTTCTGGTACAGAGCTCCAAATCCCCTGCATACTGTAGCTATTGAAATGTTGGATACACTAGAAGCAGATTATATTTAGAATTACTATAGACTGTATATACATACTGTAAATCTTTAGTCCCCAACCTGTGGTTCTCCAGTTTTTACAGAACTACAACTCCCAGCCTGCGGCCGTCAGAGCATGCTGGGAGTTGTAATTACTATTTACTGTAGTGCTGCAGACACATTTTTGGGGGACTGAGGAGAACCTTTACAGAGAACCTGCAGGCAGAGAAAGGTACAGGCTGCTGGAAGGTGAAGAAGACGCCACATTCCCCTATTACGACATTTTACGAGGTTTTCATATATTCCCATAAATCTACACATGGTGAAAAAAAAAAGCTGCGAGAATTTAGTTTATTATGGAGTATTATGTACACTATAATTCCTTTAATCTGGCAGTATCAGGGCCTGATGAGTGCCAAATTATCCGATTTATGGATTATTGGATGGCCAAAGGCAAGTATACGAAATTTACTATAAGGACACAAGAGCCTCACATATCTATCTATCATCTATCTATCTATCTATCTATCTATCTATCTATCTATCTATCTGTCTGTCTGTCTGTCTGTCTGTCTGTCTGTCTGTCTGTCTATCTATCTATCTATCTATCTATCTATCTATCTATCTACCATCTATCTATCTATCATCTATCTATCTATCTATCTATCTATCTATCTATCTATCTATCTATCTATCTATCTATCTATCTATCTATCTATCTATCTATCTATCTATCTATCTATCATCTATCTATTATCTATCTATCTATCTATCTATCATCTATCTATCTATCTATCTATCTATCTATCTATCTATCTATCTATCTCATATCTATCTATCTATCTATCTATCTATCTATCTATCTATCTATCTATCCATCCATCCATCCATCCATCCATCTATCCATCCATCCATCCATCCATCCATCCATCCATCCATCTATCTATCTATCTATCTATCTATCTATCTATCTATCTATCTATCTATCTATCTATCTATCTATCTATCTATCTATCATCTATTATCATTCTTTCTATATGTAACTACATCTAACACGGAACACACAATAAGTTATATTAACATTTTCTGTTTTATCTATTAATTTATAAGAAACTTACTGGTTGTCACGGTTGTAGTTGACAATGGAGCTGTAACAATAATAATGTAGATGACAATGGATTTTCAAAGGTGGAAAACCCCTTAAAATATGAAGGTTAACCCCTTATCGATGAACATTGGATATACCCGTCACGAGAGAATGCTAGTTTCCATATTGTGACGGATATTTCTGTCACACAGATCTCATGATAACTGGCATTGTACCCACAAGATCAGCGGCAGAAGTCAGGCTCCTGATGCAACTACCGGGATCATAGATAATGTAGATCCCGGCAGTTTAACAATTTACATGGCGCAACCGCGGACTCTAAGGTGTTTAATAGAGGAAGGAGTCTCCATCTTTCAGCCCATTGGCGCCCCGTGACGCAATTGCGAAGCGGTAATAAGTTACAATGGCAGCCGGTTACCTAAAAAAGCCTGCAGGTCTCCCATTAGTATCTGCCTATTAGGCCATGACAGAGTGATACACTGATAGGTAATAATGGTTTGTAATTCTAAGTATTCCAAAGCTATATACAAGCGATCAAGGGATCGCTGCTTTAAGCCCCCTAGTGGGATAAAAAAAAAGTAAAATTTAGTTTAATAAAGTATATACTGACTTGTCGAAGGTATAGAAGTGCTTGTACATTCTGGACAATCTGTAGTTGATGAGATTTCGGTGATATCTATAGAAAAAAAAAACTTAATTGAAAACTGTATGTAAGAGTTCACAAAAATGACTGTGATAGTCGAATCAAAGAAGGGAAAATATCTTTATAAACCGTCTTACTTGTAGATGGAGGGGAAGCTGGAGGTGTTGAGTTTTTTATTAAGATTCCAATAGATAAAAAAATAACTTTTTGAATTTTTTTGGGAAAAAAATAAATCATTTTTGAACACTGTACATTGGAAACCATGAAAAGGTATTGGTAATTGTAATGACAGGTTATTTTATACGCAAGTCTTAATAGAAAAGGGAACTGGAGTAAAATGTGCCTAATTTATTAAGAGGCACACACCTCTTATTAATTTAGGCGCGTCTCTGACTGTCCATGTGGCAGAAAGGGAAATTTACGTCAGCTATGAACTAGAGTAGATTTCTCCTATAATTTACACCTGTTCCTGGAGTCCATCATAATGAATTTTTCGGCATAAAAATGCAAAAGGCGCAAAATTTTAGCAGTTTTCCCATACAGCGGGTCCTGCGTGTTTCTGACATGTACAGTGAAGGAAATAAGTATTTGATCCCTTGCTGATTTTGTAAGTTTGCCCACTGTCAAAGTCATGAACAGTCTAGAATTTTTAGGCTAGGTTAATTTTACCAGTGAGAGATAGATTATATTAAAAAAAAACTGAAAATCATATAGTCAAAATGATCTATATTTATTTGCATTGTGCACAGAGAAATAAGTATTTGATCCCCTACCAACCATTAAGCGTTTAGCCTCCTCCAGACCAGTTACACGCTCCAAATCAACTTGGTGCCTGCATTATAGACAGCTCTTACATGGTCACCTGTATAAAAGACTCCTGTCCACAGACTCAATGAATCAGTCTGATTCTAACCTCTACAACATGGGCAAGACCAAAGAGCTCTCTAAGGATGTCAGGGACAAGATCATAGACCTGCACAAGGCTGGAATGGGCTACAAAACCATAAGTAAGACGCTGGGTGAGAAGGAGACAACTGTTGGTGCAATAGTAAGAAAATGGAAGACATACAAAATGACTGTCAATCGACATCGATCTGGGGCTCCATGCAAAATCTCACCTCGTGGGGTATCCTTGATCCTGAGGAAGGTGAGAGCTCAGCCGAAAACTACACGGGGGGAACTTGTTAATGATCTCAAGGCAGCTGGGACCACAGTCACCAAGAAAACCATTGGTAACACATTACGCCGTAATGGATTAAAATCCTGCAGTGCCCGCAAGGTCCCCCTGCTCAAGAAGGCACATGTACAGGCCCGTCTGAAGTTTGCAAATGAACATCTGGATGATTCTGAGAGTGATTGGGAGAAGGTGCTGTGGTCAGATGAGACTAAAATTGAGCTCTTTGGCATTAACTCAACTCGCCGTGTTTGGAGGAAGAGAAATGCTGCCTATGACCCAAAGAACACCATCCCCACTGTCAAGCATGGAGGTGGAAACATTATGTTTTGGGAGTGTTTCTCTGCTAAGGGCACAGGACTACTTCACCGCATCAATGGGAGAATGGATGGAGCCATGTACCGTCAAATCCTGAGTGACAACCTCCTTCCCTCCACCAGGACATTAAAAATGGCTCGTGGCTGGGTCTTCCAGCACGACAATGACCCGAAACATACAGCCAAGGCAACAAAGGAGTGGCTCAAAAAGAAGCACATTAAGGTCATGGAGTGGCCTAGCCAGTCTCCAGACCTTAATCCCATCGAAAACTTATGGAGGGAGCTGAAGATCCGAGTTGCCAAGCGACAGCCTCGAAATCTTAATGATTTACAGATGATCTGCAAAGAGGAGTGGGCCAAAATTCCATCTAACATGTGTGCAAACCTCATCAACTACAAAAAACGTCTGACTGCTGTGCTTGCCAACAAGGGTTTTGCCACCAAGCATTAAGTCTTGTTTGCCAAAGGGATCAAATACTTATTTCTCTGTGCACAATGCAAATAAATATATATATAATTTTGACAATGTGATTTTCTGTTTTTTTTTTTAAATATAATCTATCTCTCACTGGTAAAATTAACCTAGCCTAAAAATTCTAGACTGTTCATGTCTTTGACAGTGGGCAAACTTACAAAATCAGCAAGGGATCAAATACTTATTTCCTTCACTGTACATGATTTAGATGTGATCGATAACAGGTCAGAACCTACAGTCACTGAAGCCGTCAGTCCCACTGAGCTGACAGATTCAGGTTTCAGCGCAAGATACAGCTTCTTTGGCTCCAGGATATGAAGAAACTGTATCTCAAAAAGTTACACTTTTTTTTTTATGAATAAAAACTAATTAAAAAGTTGCACTTAACACTAAAATACACAGTTTTAGTAAAAAAGAAAAAAGTCTTCAAAGGTTTACATGGCCATTAAACATGTTTGGGATGAATTAGAACAGTTAATTGAGAGCCAGACCTTCTCGTCCAACATCAGTGTCTAACCTCAAAAATGTCCTTTTGACTGGATGGACACAAATTCCCACGGACAAACTCCAAAATCTTGTAAAAGCCTTTCCAGAAGAGTGGAAGCTGTTATAGCAGCAAAAAGGGCTCAATTTCATATAAACACCCATGGTTTTAGAATGGGATGCCCAACAAGCATATATGGGTGTGATGGTCAGGTGTCCACATACTTTTGGCCATATAGTGTACCAAAAGAGAGAGCATAACTCAGAGGAATCTTTAATCAAGGAGGTAAGGTGTGTTTTGATACTAAATTTTGGAAACTAAATTTCAGAAACTAAATTTCAATAACTAGAAAATTTACTGTCTGTAAATATTATGTTTTTGTAGTTGTATTAAGTTTTTGAAGACCAAAAATTGGCAGCTGTCACTTGCTGTATATCCTATTACAGAAGTCTATTTCCATATATAAGATATTAAAGGATAATCTATGGATACAGGGAAAATATATTTATGAATCTTCTTACCTGTAGAAGGAGAAGAAGTGGCTGGAGTTGTTAAGGTTTCTGTTGTAATTCCTATCGATAAAAAAATAACTTTTTGAATATTTAAAAAAATATATATATATTTTTGAACACTATACAAAAAAAACACACAGTGATTATAATAAGAAAGGTAACGTCAGACATGGTCATATAAAAGCTCTGGGGAAATAACTGGTTGGTATGAATATTGGTTTACGTTTTTGAAGACCAGAAACTAATTGATAGATATACACAAAATATATTTATAAATCTTCTTACCTGTAGATGGAGAAGAAGTGGCCGGAGTTGTTGAGGTTTCTGTTGTAATTCCTACAGATAAAAAAAATGACTTTGTGAAAAATTGTTGAAAAAGTTTTTGTTTTTTTTAACACTATGCAGTGGAAATCCTAAAAAATCGTGGGCGGTAACGAGACAGGCAATGGTGGTCATCTTCACATAGAAGCTCTGGGGAAATAACCGGGCAATATGAATGTTGGATTACGTTTTTTAAAACCAGAACCTGGCCGCTGTCACTTATCCTGATACAGAACTGTATTTCCACTATATAAGACATTAAGGGCTAATTTATGAACATACACAAAATATATTTATAGATCTTCTTACTTGTAGATGGAGGGGAAGTTTCTGGAGTTGTTGAGGTTTCTGTTGTGATTCCTATGTATAAAAAAAGATATCTTTAAAAAAGACAACATTTTTGAACACTATACTGTGGAAACCATTAAGAGTCATGGGATTGTAATGGGAGACGTAATGTCCGGCAGCCTTGTATAGAAGTCCTGGGGAAATAACTGGTTGGTATGAATGTTGGTTTATGTTTTTGAAGACCAGAAATTGGCAGCTGTCCCTTATTGCCTATTACAGAGCTGTATTTTAGTAAATACATTACAACATTAATCTATGGAAATACGGAAAATATATTTATAAATCTTCTTACCTGTAGATGGAGAGGAAGTGGCTGAACTTGTTGAGGATTCTGTTGTAATTCCTATAGATAAAAAAATAACTTTGTGAAAATGTTTTGATCGGTGCGGGATCCGGGTGTCGGATCCCCCCATCGATCATATACTGATGACCTTTCCTATGGACTGGTCATCAGTATGAAAAACTGAACCTTGCCTGGACAACCCCTTTAAGGTCTAATTTTTAAATACAGGGAAAATATATTTATGAATCTTCTTACTTGTAGATGGAGGTGAAGTGACCGAAGTGATTGAGGTTTCTGTTATTCCTATAGATAAAAAAAAATTACTTTTAGACATTTTTTTAAAAAAAACTATATACATTTTAGAACACTATACAATGGAAACCAAAAAGAGTCATGGGATTATAATAAGAAAGGTAATGTCGGGCATCGTCACATAGAAGCTCTGGGGGAAGAACTGGTTGATATGAATGTTGGTTTACGTTTATGAAGAGCAGAATCTGGCAGCTGTCACTTATTTCCTCTTACAGAACTGTATTTCTGACATATTAGACAATAAGGGCTCATTTTTGGATACAGGAAAAAAAATATATAAATTCTTTTACTTGTAGATGGAGGGGAAGTAACTGGAGTTAAAGTTTCTGTTGCTATTCCTATAGGTAAAAAATAAATTTTTGAAAATTTTTTGAAAAATAAATATTTGAACACCATACAATGGAAACCATAAAGAGTCATGGGATTATAATGAGAAAGGTAGTGTAAGGCATGGTCATATAGAACTAGGTAAATAACTGGTTGATATGAATGTTGAATTGTATTTTTGAAGACCACTTATTTCTTAATACAGAGCTGTATTTTAGTAAATACATTACGACATTAAGAGCTAATCTATGGAAATACGGAAAATATATTTATGAATCTTCTTACCTGTAGATGGAGAAGAAGTGGCTGGAGTAGTTGAGGTTTCTGTTGTGATTCCTATAGAAAAAAAAATCACTTTGTGAAAAAGTTTTGATCGGTGTGTGGTGCGGGTGTCGGGTCCTCCATCGATCATATACTGATCACCTATTCTCTGGATAGATCATTAGTATGAAAAACTGATTACATTCCCAGACAACCTCTTCGAGGGCTAATCTTTGACTACAGGAAAAATATATTTAGGAATCATCTTACTTGTAGATGGAGGGGAAGTGGTTGGAGTTATTGAGGTTTCTGTTGTGGTTCCTAGAAATAAAAATAAATAATAGTAAAAAAAATTTTTAACAAAATAATTTTTGAACACTATACAATGGACACCATAAAGAGTTGTGGGGGGTAATGAGAGAGGTAATACGAGGCATTCTCATATGAAAGTTTTGAGGAAATAACCAGATGATAAGAATGTTGAATTCCATTTTTGAAGACCAGAATCTGGCCGCTGTCACTTATTTCCATTTACAGAACCGTATTTCTGCCATATAAGACATTAAGGGCTAATTTATGGACATAATTGAAGTATATTTCTGAATATTCTTACTTGTAGATGGAGGGGAAGTGGCTGGAGTTGTTGAGGTTTCTGTTGTAATTCCTATAGATAAAAAAATAACTTTTTGAAAAAATTTTGAAAAATAAATACATTTTTTAACACGATACAGATAAAAAACTATAATAATCACTTTTTGATAAATGTTTAAAATATGAGAACATTTTGAACACTATACAAAGGAAACCATAAAGAGTTGTGGGAGGTAACGAGGCAGCTAATGCTCGGCATCTTTATATAGAAGCTCTGGGAAAATACCCCAGTGATATGAATGTTGGATTATGTTTTTGAAGACCAGGACCTGGCAGCTTATTTCCTATTACAGAACCGTATTTCTACAATATTAGACTATAATGACTATTCTTTGAATACAGGGAAAGATATATTTCTGAATCTTCTTACTTGTAGATGGAGTCGAAGCGGCTGAAGTTGTTGTTGAGGTTTCTGTTGTAATTCCTATAGATAAAATATCACTTTTTGAAAAATTTAAAAAAATAACAAAATTTTTGAAAGTGATGCAATGGAAACCATAAAGAGTCATGGGATTGTAATGATAAAGGTGATGTCGGGCATCGTCATATAGAAGGTCTCGGGTAATAACTGGTTGATATGACTTTTGGTTTACCTTTTTAAAGACCAGAAATTGGCAGCTGTCACTTATTTCCTAATACAGAACCGTATTTCCGCTATATAAGACATTAAGGGCTAATTTATGGACAAAGGAAAAGTATATCTATGAATCTTCTTACCTGTAGATGGAGGGGAAGTGGCTGGAGTTGTTGTTGAGGTTTCTGTTGTTGTTCCTATAGATAAATAAAATTACTTTTTGAATATTTTTGAAAAAATAAATACATTTTTGAACACTATACAGTGGAAACCATAAAGGAACATGGGATTGTAATGATAAAAATAATGTCAGGCATCATCATATTAAAGCTCTGGGGAACTAACCGAGTGATCTGAATGCTAGTTTACGTTTTTGAAGACCAGAAATTTTCAGCTATCACTTATTTGCTGTTACAGAACTGTATTTCCGCCATGTTATACAGGGTGGGCCATTTATATGGATACACCTAAATAAAATGGGAATGGTTGGTGATATTAACTTCCTGTTTGTGGCACATTAGTATATGGGAGGGGGGAAACTTTTCAAGCTGGATGTTGACCATGGTGGCCATTTTGAAGTCGGCCATTTTGTATCCAACCTTAGTTTTTTCAATGGGATGAGGGTCATGTGACACATCAAACTTATCGAGAATTTCACAAGAAAAACAATGGTGTGCTTGGTTTTAATGTTACTTTATTCTTTCATGAGTTATTTACAAGTTATGGGTGTCAGGTCCGAGCATTCCTAGATGAATAGTTTCCTGGAAAGTGGATTGATCGTCGTGGGCCAGTTGAATGGCCCCCTAGGTCTCCCAATCTGACCCCCTTAGACTTTTATCTTTGGGGTCATCTGAAGGCAATTGTCTATGCTGTGAAGATACGAGATGTGCAGCAACTGAAACTACGGATACTGGAAGCCTGTGCTAGGATTTCTTCTGTGGTGTTGCTATCAGTGTGTGAAGAGTTTGAGAAGAGGGTTGCATTGACAATCCAACACAATGGGCAGCACTTTGAACACATTTTATAAGTGGTCAGAAACTTGTAAATAACTAATGAAAGAATAAAGTAACATTAAAACCAAGCACACCATTGTTTTTTTTGTGAAATTCTCGATAAGTTTGATGTGTCACATGACCCTCTTCCCATTGAAAAAACTAAAGTTGGATACAAAATGGCCGACTTCAAAATGGCCGCCATGGTCAACACCCAGCTTGAAAAGTTTCCCCCCTCCCATATACTAATGTGCCACAAACAGGAAGTTAATATCACCAACCATTCCAATTTTATTTAGGTGTATCCATATAAATGGCCCACCCTGTACAATAAGCGCTTATCTTTGGATACAGGGAAAATATCATTATAAATATTTTTACTTGTAGATGGAGAGAAAGTGGCTGGAGTTGTTGTTGTTAATGTTTCTGCTGTTTTTCCTATAGATAACTTTTTGAATTTAAAAAAAACCCAAAAACTATACAATGGAAACCATAAAGAGTCATGGGATTGTAATGATAAAGATAATGTCGGGCATCGTCATATAGAAGCTCTGGGGTAATAACCAGGTCATATGAATGTAGGTTTACGTTTTCGGAGACCAGAATCTGGTAGCTCTCCCTTATTTTATATTACAGAACTGTATTTCTGCCTTAAGACATTAAGGACTAATCTTTGGGAAATATTTACTTATGAATCCTCTTACTTGTAGATGGAGGGGAAGTGGCCGGAGTTGTTGTTGAGGCTTCTGTTGGGATTTCTAAAAAGAAATAATTACTTTTAGAACATTTTTTGAAAAATAAGTACATTTTTGAACACTATACAATGGATACCATTAAGAGTCGGGAAGTGCTGGGTAAATAACTGGTTAATATGAATGTTGGACTGCGTTTTTTGAGGACCAGAATCTGGCGGCTGTTATTTATTTCCTATTACAGAACTACAATTTCATAATACATTAAAAAAACTAATGGCTTATCTATGGAAACAGGGAAAGTATATTTATGAATCTTCTTACCTGTAGATGGAGAAGAAGCGGCTGGAGTTGTTGAGATTTCGGTTGGGATTCCTATAAATAAAAAAATTATTTTGTGAATTTCTTTTTATTATTTTTTACACTATACAGTGGAAACCATTAGGAGTCATGGGATTGTAATGATAAAGGTGATGTCGGGCATCGTTATATAGAAGCTCTGGGGTAATAACCGGGTGATATGAATGTTGGATTACATTTTTGAAGACCAGAAACTGGCACTTATTTCCTCCCACAGAACTGTATTTCCGCCATATTAAACAGAAAGGGCTTATCTACGGATACAGGGAAAATATGTTTATGAATCCACTTACTTGTAGATGAAGGGGAAGTGGCTGGAGTTGTTAAGGTTTCTGTTGTGATTCCTATCGATAAAAAAAATAACTTTTTTAATATTTTTGAAAAAAAAAAATACATTTTTGAAAACTATGCAATGGAAACCATAAAGAGTCGTGGGATTGTAATGATAAAGGTGATGTCGGGCATCGTTATATAGAAGCTCTGGGGTAATAACCGGGTGATATGAATGTTTAAATTTTTGAAGACCAGAAACTGGCACTTATTTTATATTACAGAACGGTACTTTTGCCGTATAAGACATTAAGGACTAATTTTTGGGAAATATTTACTTATGAATCCTCTTACTTGTAGATGGAGGGGAAGTGGCCGGAGTTGTTGTTGAGGTTTCTGTTGTGATTTCTAGAGATAAAAAAATTACATTTTGATTTAAAAAAAATAAAAAAATAATAATAAGTACATTTTTGAACACTATACAAGGGAAACCATAAAAGGTCATGGGATTATAATGGTAATGTGAGGCATGGTCATGTAGAAGCTCTGGGTAAATAACTGGTTGACAATGAATGTTAAAGTGTAGATTTTGAAGACCAGAAACTGACAGCTGTCACTAATTTCCTATCACAAAACAGTAATGTTATTGTAACGCCCATGGCCACAGACCGTCAGGATTACTCACCCCCCGACGGCCGCAACCATGGATCTGTGAGCGCTAGCCCACATCTCCTCCTCAGGAGACGCCAGCCCTCACTTCCGCTTCGTTCTGCTGTGTCACGTAGGGTGCGCGCGCACGCTTGTGCCCGGCCTTAAAGGGCCAGCTTGCGCACATGAAGAAAAAAATTAATTAGCCCATACTCACCCTGGACTATAAGAAGGGCCCTGCCCCTTCCCTCATTCCCTGAGCGTTGTTGTGTTTAGTGTTGTGTTAGTCCTTGCAAATGGTCCCTTAGTGTCTTTCAGTTCCCAGTGTTCCCGTACCTGTATCCTGTATCCCGTGCTACTTTGTTCCTGTGCCTTATAGAGTTGGAGTCGTATTGTGCCACCGATCATGTCTGCTGTGTTACACTACCCCTGGTGTCTGCTGCCAAGCTCCCATCCAAGCCTAACCATCGCTACTGTCTGAACTACCACAGCTACCCTTACTCGGACTATAGACTGACTTGGTACACTGTTTGGCCAGCTGCTATCCCGCTACGGCGGTATGGCCCAGTGGGTCCACATACCCACAGATCGTGACAGTCATGAGAAACTGAAACTGGGAAAATTCTTGAAAAAATAAGAAATGTTTTAACATTATATAGTGGAAACCATTAGGAGTCATGGGATTGTAATGATGACGGTAATGTCAGGCATCGTCATATAGAAGCTCTGGGGAAAGAACTGGTTGATATGAATGTTGGATTAAATCAAACCATGTCACCCATCTCCCAATCTGCTTTAGTAATCAGATTTTTTTTAAAGTAAATTTAGCTGGAGAATTTCTTAAAGCAAATAGTAAAAAACTTACTTGTAGTTTGGCGTGAAGTTGTTGTGGTTGGAGATGTTGTAGTCGCTGTGTAAACATTTGTATCACACAATTATTCATGGAGAAATAATCATGAGATTCCAGACATAACTAATAATAACCCAAATACAAATATTGTAGAAACAATCAATTCCGCTACAGTTTTAAAAGTTTGCCACGGATTTCCACAAACTGGGAAGATGAATCATATATTACAATCGACCCCTTTTATCTCTATACATGAGTTGTGCTTCCTTCTTTGTGTTACTATTTTTATTTATAAGAATGTGCATTTTCAATGGTTGGAGGCCATAGACCAGCAACAGAATCACTTCACAGCAAGACGACCACTAGGTGACCACCCGCTCTGAGCATTTTGCCTACGGAATGATGTAAACACAGCTAATACTGTCTCCATGTTTCTCCATGTAAATTATGTTATCACAGATTGTACTGCCTAAATGTAGAGATCATCAGCACAGATAGTACTGCCTCCTGTCTCTCTTTGTAAATAATTTAAACAGAGATAGCACTGTCTCTCTATGTAAATGATGTAGGTACAGATAGTACTGTCTCCCTGTCTCTCTTAATTAAATGATGTAGGTACAGATAGTACTGCCTCCCTGTCTCTCTAAATTAAATGATGTAGGTACAGATAGTATTGCCTCCCTGTCTCTCTGGTTAAATGATGTAGGTACAGATAGTACTGCCTCCCTGTTTCTATTTGTAAATAATGTAGACACAGAAAGTACTGTCTCTCTTTGTAAATGATGCAGGCACAGATAGTACTGCCTCCCTGTCTTTCTATGTAATTGATGTAGACACAGACAGTACTGTCTCCTTGTTACTCCGTGTGCATTATATAGGAAATAAGGCACAGATAGTACAACCTCCCTTTTTCCCCATGTAAATGATGTTGACACAGGTAGCAGTGCCTCCCTGTCTCAAGCAGTCAAATCATGTCACCTCCATCTCAGGCTGCTTTATTGATTACATTTTTCTAAAAATAAATTAGTTGGATAATCTATGTAAGCAAATGAAGAGAAACCTACTTGTAGTCTTGAGGGACATTTTTGAGATGTTAGTCCAGATATCATAAGATAGAAATGACTGGACGTACTTACGACAACTAGAACTTTTCCTCTAGTAATATATTACTAAAATGTTCCTGAGCGCTTTAACATTTCAGTATACAAGTATTACATATCGAAGGAGCATATCCATCTCCAATTCACTTTGTTTTAAAGGGTAACTAAACTTTTTTTTAAAAAAATTCATGCCATAGTAACATATCAGAAGTTTTGATCGCTTCATTTCTGATCAGCTTTTCTTGGAGCGCTGTACATGTGCAATAGAAAGTCTATGAGTCCGTACACTGCTCGCTCGGCTTTCTGTGGAAATTCAATCAGAAACAAAGTGGCACACCTGAGCAGTTCTGCTGATTTGTTTTAGTGTTTGGTGGGGGTCTCAGTGTTCAGAACTCCACCAATCAATACTTCTGACACTATCACAAGTCACAAGTTTTTTAAAAGTATAGTTACCCTTTAAATGCTAGCAATAAATGATAGAAATACACTACATGCACAGGTGGACTGGCCCCCCTCTAGAGTTCCAGAGGATCCTCTGGTGGGCCAAGGTTCTGACACAATATTGGGCCCCAAAGGTCCAGCAGAAAACAGTCCAGCCGATTTCAAGTCCAATGCTTGTGCTAGGGACAATTTTTTATGGGTTTATACACAAATCATTTGTTAGAAATTGATATATGACCTGCGTGAATAATGGGGACATCATTTAGGATATAAACGAAAGTGGACATTGACATGTCTTATATAGATTGATGGTAGACCCTCAGAACTGATTCCTCTAGCGGGATAAAGGCATAACACTAGAGACAAGCACACATCTCTTAACTGGAAGATGAAGGTCCATCAAATTAATGTGTCCAACAGGTTACAAGTAGGACTCTTAAGCTTAGAGGGGTTTTCCCACTATAGGAAGTGATGGCTAGGATGTGTTGTCACTTCCTCGTCGGTGGGGGTCTGGCCTGAGAATTCCCCACCAATCCTCAAAATGAAGGATCCCTCATTAATTATAAATTTTGATACTTTTACGAAAACGCTAAGCCGAGTGCCTAATTACCAGTGGTTATCCTCTGTGTATTCCCTATTGCCTCTGCCCATTCCCTCCCTCCTTTCCGTTCCCTCCTCCCTCCTTTCATTATAATTATCATTATTCACTGGTTGGCACTGTACGATTTGTACTGAGTTCTAGCATTTGATATGATCTGATGTCATATTTATTCTAGGCTCCCTCATTAATACTTTGAATAAAAGGACAGAGGTCTCTTTGGAATTTCTCCTGTACAGAGACGATCCCGGCCGACTGTTGAAACTACAACACAGCCCCGTTCACCTGAATGGAGATTTATCGCAGTTACCGGCACAGCGGGTTGCCGGGAGTGCTGCTGTGCAGGCGAAAAACCGAAGACACTTTTTATCCATTTATTTAAAGTGTCAGTGGGGTATACTGAGGTTGTACCCCTACCAATCAGAATATTATGGCATATCCTATCAATATGCCATAATATTCTATGATGGGAATTTCCCTTTAAGTCTTTCAATCTTAGAAATGTAATATAGGGACATTTGCCAATAATGTTAAAAATATAAAATTAAAATATTTACATTTTCTGCACAGAAGACAATGAAGTCATGAAATGGATTTGATTGCGTAGCATGAAATCGACTTTACTTACGAGGACAGGTGCATGACGGACCAAGAATATCACAGAGGTTTATACCCAGCACTATAAGGGGGCAATCTTTAGGAGGACATTCGCACTTGGTGGTTTCTGTATAATTGAGATATGTATCATTTTTATTATCATTATTATTATCGTTATTATTATAATCATTCTTGTAAATATTATTACGATTTATTTGTATTCAGTGATAACATCAGAGGCGGGGCTGTGACTACTGTCAAATCATTGGAAATATTCATAGTATAATTTGTGTTTGACCATCTTAAATATTGAGTATTCTTGATATAATTCTTATATTAAGTCAATGAGAAGATATTATGGCAATAGTGAAATTTGGTATTTTGGGTGGTCTTGCCCTTTAAATGACTGAAAATAGAAATAAAGCAAAGAGTTAAAGGGGCTTTTTGAGATAAGAAAAAAAGTTTTTGTTTTGTTTTCTCAGAAACAGCACCACTTTCGACCATAGACTGTGGACAACAGTGGCGCTGTTTGTGGAAAAAGTTACAAATTAACCATTATGCTCTTCTGGCTTAGAAATCTGTTCATCTCCATTTTCATTGAAATCTTTTAAAGCTGATGTCCACTTTGTACAATCCCCTTCTGTTAGTAGGGACCCCCAAACAATAACCTGATCCCAAAGTATCTCAGTGATCAGCGGTAAAATGTTGGCAGAACCTGCCAGCATTAGGTCTTTTTACCTACAGCACCCCCACAGGAGAAAAAACGTATTACCCAGTGCCTCTTAAAAAACTATGGGCTGTCTGTGTAAGGGTATGTACACACACACTAATTACGTCCGTAATTTACGGACGTATTTCGGCCGCAAGTACCGGACCGAACACAGTGCAGGGAGCCGGGCTCCTAGCATCATAGTTATATACGATGCTAGGAGTCCCTGCCTCTCTGCAGGACAACTGTCCCGTACTGTAATCATGTTTTCAGTACGGGACAGTAGTTCCATGGAGAGGCAGGGACTCCTAGCATCGTACATATGTATGATGCTAGGAGCCCGGCTCCCTGCACTGAGTTCGGTCCGGGACTTGCGGCCGAAATACGTCCGTCAATTACGGACGTAATTAGTGTGTGTGCACATACCCTAATGCACGAACGTGTCTGATCCTCCAGAGCAATGGACAATCTCCAGGCTGATATATAAGGATCTTGAGTGCGGGACCACCTTTAATTAACTCAGAGTTTCCTAATTGGGCACTTAGTTAAAAATCTGTTTTCTGAATCAGACAGCCCCTTTAATTCGATCTGATAACAACCAGGTGATTTCCATGTATTTTCTTATTAAAGATTCTACAATTCCCTGAATTTCTAGTGCATCATCCTAGTGTAATAGTTGTTATCCCTCACAATCTACTTCATCCAGGCAAAATATTTTACTGCTTACAATTCCATTATGGTTCATTCTTAGACTCCTAGTCACAGTACATGGAATTTTCATATTACATCTCATGCCCATATTTACTGGGAAAATCTAAAATTTGATTGTCTAATATGCAAATAAAGTAGATCATATATATATATATATATATATATCTATATTGAGTACTCACCGGTAGTTGGGGTTGTCGTGGTGGTTTTCAATGTTGTCGCTTTACAAAACAAAGTCAGATATTAATAAACACGTTATTCCATCAGTATATTTAAAGTTGCTTTCCGCTTTGGACAATCCCTTTCTATTAGAAGGGCCCCCCAGCAATAACCTGATCACAAAGTGTCCCAGTGATCAGTTGTAATATGTTCGCAGTACCTGCCAGCATTAGGTCCTTTTACCTACAGCACCCCCACAGGGGAAAAAAAGTATTACACAGTGCCTGTTAAAAACAATGGACTGTCTGTGTAATGCACGGACGTTTCTGATCCTCCAAAGAAATGGACAAACTCCAGGCTGATATATGAGGGTCTTGAGTGGGGGACCCCTCTCAATCAACTTAGAGTTTCATAATAGAGCACTTAAAAATCTGTTTTCTGAATCAGACAGCCCCTTTAATTTGATCTGATAACAACCAGGTGATTTCCATGTATTTTTTTTATTGAAAATTCTACAATTGCCTGAATTTCTTAGTGCATCAACTAAGTGTAACAGTTGTTATCCCTCACAATCGACTTCATCTGGACAAAAGATTTTACTGCTTACAATTACATTATGGTTAATTATTGGACTCTTAGTTACAGTACATGGAATTTTTTTTAATTCCATTTCATGCCCATATTTACTGGGAAAATCGAAAATGTTACTGTTTAATATGTAAATAAAGTAGATGATATATATCTATATTGAGTACTTACTGGTAGTTGGGGTTGTCGTGGTTGTTTTCAATGTTGTCGCTTTACAAAAAAAAAAGTCCGATATTAATAAACACGTTATTCCAATAATTATATTACATGTGGTGATTGATTAACTGAGTTGTTTTTTCTATTAAGTTATTATAAATTAGTTGTGATTATTATTATGATTTATCTCATATATTGCACTGACAATTCAAAGATATTAGTTGTTAGTTCTCATTCAGATGGGCATAGGGTGCCCGTATTTAACTGTCTGTATTCCATATGTAGCACCTGGACCCAATGGGATTCTACTGAAATGAACTCACATTATCATGTATCCAAAAAGTGCTGTGAGTTTGGTTCAGCAGTACCAAAAGGGGTTCTGGTGTTACAGACATTTCTCCAAATTTTTTCCAAAAAGTTTCCTATAAATTTTGAAAAATTGACTAGAAAATAAGCAAGATAATTGGATACAAAATCTAAGTGTGTCTTAATTCAGATGGCGTATTTACACTTGTTTAACAGCCTGTATAAAACCTGAACCTAGAACCACTGAGGGGCAAACGTCCAGGGTCCGAGAATAGCTTTACAAATGTAATAACAGCATTTCTGATATTAAGTGATATTCCTCCTAGATCCTAAACACCCTTCCTAACTTCAAGGATGCTGAGAGTGATCATACCTGGAGGATTAGCTATAGATCTTCCTTTGGAATATATTTCAAAAAGAAAATCTCCCCAGGGAAAGCTGAAGCTTAAAGCGACCATTTAGCGCCTTACAACGACGCTGACCGGCTAGCGGCGCGATGACGTCATCGCGCTGCTTCCATGCTTGAATAGCGCTGATTGACGGGGCAAGTCATTCTGCCCCGCCAATCAGCGTCATTGGACCACGCTAGTTCGGCTCCTGCAGACCTGCTCAGAAGAGAGCAGATCTGCATCGGCAGCGAACAGAAACGGGATCATGTGAGTATGAAAAGATTATTTTTTTTTTTTTCTCATCTAAACTGTTAATGCCATTATCTATAGTGGGGGCTCTATCTACAGGAGGGTCATCTATATGTGGACCACTATATACAGGGGGGGTCTATATATGGGGATGTGGGACACTAGCTACAGGGGTGGTCTATATGTGGGGATGTGGGCCACTATATACAGGGGGGTCTATATGTGGGCCACTATCTACAGGGGGGTCTATATGTGGGCCGCTATCTACAGGGGGGTCTATATGTGGGGATGTGTGGTACTATCTACAGGGTGGTCTATATGTGGGCCACTATATACAGTGGGAGCTATATGTGAGACACTATACAGGGGTGGGCTACGTGTAATAGCATATAGCAAGTAATGGCACGTTTTGGTGCGCAAAGCGGTTAATGTTATGTCCTGTGTGTACAATGATAACAACAAAGATTATGATGAAAAAAAAAGTGGATGTGCACATGTTCTGTTAAAAATGGTCCTCAGAATGATTTCCAACCAATCATCAACCAGACTGTCCGACATGACTTGGTCCAAAGCCAAATAACTCTTCTTGCAGGAGAGATGACTAAATAGAGCTGAGCAGAAGTCAAACCATGTCCCCCATCTCCCAATCTGCTTTAGTAATCAGATATTTCTGAAAGTAAATTTAGCTGGAGAATTTCTTGAAGCAAATAGTAAAAAACGTACTTGTAGTTTGGCGTGGAGTTGTTGTGGTTGGAGATGTTGTAGTCGCTGTGTAAACATTTTTATCACACAGTTATTCATGGAGAAATAATCATGAGATTCCAGACATAACTAATAATAACCCAAATACAAATATTGTAGAAACAATCAATTCCGCTACCGCATTAAAAAGTTTGTCATGGATTTCCACTCATTTTACAAAAACTGGGAATATGAATCATATATTACAATCGACCCCTTTTATCTCTATACATGGTTTGTGCTTCCTTTTTTGTGTTACTATTTTTATTTATAGAATGTGCATTTTCAATGGTTGGAGGCCATAGACCGGCAACAGAACCACGTCACAGCAAGACGACCACTAGGTGACCACCCGCTCTGAGCATTTTGCCTACATAATTATGTAAACACAGCTAGTACTTTCTTCATGTTTCTCCATGTAAATGATGTTATCGCAGATTGTGCTGCCTAAATGTAGAGATCATCAGCACAGATAGTACTGCCTCCTGTCTCTCTTTGTAAATAATGTAGGTACAGATAGTACTACCTCCCTGTCTCTCTGATTAAATGATGGAGGTACAGATATTACTGCCTCCCTGTCTCTCTAATTAAATGATGTAGGTACAGATAGTACTGCCTCCTGTCTCTCTTTGTAAATAATGTAGGTACAGATAGTACTGCCTCTCTATCTCTCTGATTAAATGATGAAGGTACAGATATTACTGCCTCCCTGTCTCTCTAATTAAATGATGTAGGTACAGATAGCACTGCCTCCCTGTTTCTATTTGTAAATAATGTAGACACAGATAGTACTGTCTCTTTGTAAATGATGTAGACACAAATAGTACTTTCTCTCTATAGAAATGATGTAGGTAAAGATAGTACTGCCTCCCTGTCTCTCTGTGTAAATGATGTAGAACAAATAGTATTATCTCTCTATATAAATGATGTAGACACTACTGCCGCCCTGTCTTTCCATATAAATTACTCAGGCACAGATAGTACTTTCTCCCTGTCTTTCTATGTAATTGATGTAGACACAGACAGTACTGTCTCCTTGTTACTCCATGTGCATTATATAGGAAATGAGGCACAGACAGTACAACCTCCCTTTCTCCCCATGTAAATGATGTTGACACAAGTAGCAGTGCCTCCCTGTCTCAAGCAGTCATATCATGTCACCTCCATCTCAGGCTGTTCTATTAATTAGATTTTTAAAAAAATAAATTAGTTGGATAATCTATTTAAGCAAAGAAACCTACTTGTAGTCTTGAGGGAAGTTGTTTGAGATGTTGCAGCAGCTGTATGATTATTTTTTTTATTGCACAGTTAGTCCAGATATCATAAGATAGAAATGACTGGACGTACTTACAGCAACTAGAACTTTTTCTTTAGTAAGATATTACCAAAATGTTCCTGAGCGCTTTCACATTTCAGAATACAAGTATTACATATCGAAGGAGCATATCCATCTCCAATTCACTTTGTTTGAAAGGGTAACTATACTTTTAAAAAACTTTTTACATGTCAGTGACATGTCAGAAGTTTTGATCGCTGGGGGTCCGAGCACTGAGACCCCAACTGATCGCTAAAACTAAGCGGCAGAAGTGATGTGCGGCTTCGTTTCTGATCAGCTTTTCTTGGAGCTTTTCTTCTTCCCCAGGTCCTGCATCGTGTCAGACGAGCGGGGACACATCGGCAGCAGAGGCTACAGATGATTCTGCAGCAGCATCGGCGTTTGCAGGTAAGTAGCTACATCGACTTACCTGCTAACGCCGATGCTGCTGCAGACTCAACTGAAGCCTCTGGTGCCGATGTGTCCGACACGATGCAGGACCTGTGAGTGACGTCACAGATCTGCACTGCCAGAAGCTGGGCGTTCTGAAGAGAAGTGGATGATACTTCTCGTCAGAACGCCCAGCTAGTAAAAGTATTAAAAACGCCCCGATGTACGCACATAATACACGCCCACTTGGACTTTTACTTTTAAACACACCCACTTGGACTTTTGCAAGCCTCATTTGCATAACTACAAAAATGGTTATAACTTGGCCAAAAATGCTCGTTTAAAAAAAATAAAAACGTTACTGTAATCTACATTGCAGCGCCGATCTGCTGCAATAGCAGATAGGGGCTGCAAAATCTGGTGACAGAGCCTCTTTAAGGTTAAAGGGGTTTTCCCACTATAGGAAGTTATGGCTAGGATGCACTGTCACTTCCTCGTCGGTGGGGGTCTGGCCTGAGAATTCCCCACCAATCCTTAAAATGAAGGATCCCTCATTAATACTTTGAATAAAAGGACAGAGGTCTCTTTGGCATTTCTCCTGTACAGAGACGATCCTGGCCGACTGTTGGCAATGGAACTACAACACAGCCCCGTTCACCTGAATGGAGATTTGTCGCAGTTACCGGCACAGCGGGTTGCCGGGAGTGCTGCTGTGCAGGCGAAAAACTGAAGACACCTTTTATCCATTTATTTAAAGTGTCAGTGGGGTATACTGAAGTTGTACCCCTACCAATCAGAATATTATGGCATATCCTAGCAATATGCCATAATATTCTAAGGTGGGAATACCCCTTTAAAAAGGTAGTTCATACTGTAAATATGCAGGATTGATGCTGCTACTATTTAATTGGAATTAAACTATAATAATATTAAAAAATAATCCAATATTTCTTCATTGCTTAAAGGTGGAATTTCCCTTTAAGTCTTTCAATCTTAGAAATGTAATATAGGGACATTTGGCAATAATGTTAAAAATATAAAATTAAAATATTTACATTTTCTGCACAGAAGACGATGAATTCATGAAATGGATTTGATTGCGTAGCATGAAATTGACTTTACTTACGAGGACAGGTGCATGACGGACCAAGAATATCACAGAGGTTTATACCCAGCACTATAAGGGGGCAATCTTTAGGAGGACATTCGCACTTGGTGGTTTCTGTATAATTGAGATACGTATCATTATTATTATTATTATTATTATTATTATTATTATCATTATTATTATTATTATTATGAGAAGATATTATGTCAATAGTGAAATTTGGTATTTTGGGTGGTTTTGCCCTTTAAATGACTTAAAATAGAAATAAAGCAAACAGTTAAAGGGGCTTTTTGAGATAAGAAAAATCGTTTTTTGCTTTTTTTCCCCTCAGAAACAGCACCACTTTTGTCCATAGACTGTTACTGTTGTTACAATACCTTATTCAGCCTGTGGACAACAGTGGCGCTGTTTGTGGAAAAAGTTACAAAAAGTTACAAATTAACCATTATGCTCTTCTGGCTTAGAAATCTCCATTCTCATTGAAATCTTTTAAAGCTGATGTCCACTTTGGACAATCCCTTTCTGTTAAAAGGGCCCCCCCAAACAATAACCTGATCCCAAAGTGTCTCAGCTGTAAAATGATGGCAGAACCTGCCAGCATTAGGTCTTTTTACCTACAGCACCCCCACAGGAGAAAAAAATTATTACACAGTGCCTGTTAAAAAACAACTTATTAAAGATTCTACAATTGCCTGAATTTCTAGTGCATCATCCTAGTGTAATAGTTGTTATCCCTCACAATCTACTTCATCCAAGCAAAATATTTTACTGCTTACAATTCCATTATGGTTCATTCTTAGACTCCTAGTCACAGTACATGGAATTTTCATATTACATCTCATGCCCATATTTACTGGGAAAATCTAAAATTTGATTGTATAATATGCAAATAAAGTAGATCATATATATATATATCTATATTGAGTACTCACCGGTAGTTGGGGTTGTCGTGGTGGTTTTCAATGTTGTCGCTTTACAAAACAAAGTCAGATATTAATAAACACGTTATTCCATCAGTATATTTAAAGTTGCTTTCCGCTTTGGACAATCCCTTTCTGTTAGAAGGGCCCCCCCAACAATAACCTGATCACAAAGTGTCCCAGTGATCAGTTGTAATATGTTCACAGTACCTGCCAGCATTAGGTCCTTTTACCTACAGCACCCCCACAGGGGAAAAAAAGTATTACACAGTGCCGGTTTAAAACAATGGGCTGTCAGTGTAATGCACAGACGTTTCTGATCCACCAGAGAAATGGACAAACTACAGGATGATATATGAGGGTCCTGAGTGTGGGACCCCTCTCAATCAACTTTGAGTTTCATAATAGAGCACTTAAAAATCTGTTTTCTGAATCAGACAGCGCCTTTAATTTGATCTGACAACAACCAGGGGACTTCCATGTATTTTCTTATTGAAAATTCTCCTATTGCCTGAATTTCTTAGTGCATCAACTAAGTGTAAGGCTGGGTTCACACGACCTATTTTCAGACGTAAACGGGGCTACAACACGTCGGCAAACATCTGCCCATTCATTTGAATGGGTTTGCTGACGTACTGTGCAGACGACCTGTCATTTACGCGTCGTCGTTTGACAGCTGTCAAACGACGACGCGTAAAAATACAGCCTCGTCAAAAGAAGTGCAGGACACTTCTTTGGATGTTTTTGGAGCTGTTTACTCATAGACTCCAATGAAAACAGCTCCAAAAACGGACGTAAAAAACGCCGTGAAAACGGCGCGAAAAACGCCGCGAAAAACGCGAGTTGCTCAAAAAACGGCTGAAAATCAGGGGCTGTTTTCCCTTGAAAACAGCTCTGTATTTTCAGACGTTTTTGGTCACTACGTGTGCACATACCCTCACAGTTGTTATCCCTCACAATCTACTTCATCTGGACAAAAGATTTTACTGCTTCCAATTACATTATGGTTAATTATTGACTCTTAGGGTATGTTCACACGCTGAGAGGCATTTACGTGTGAAAAGACAGACTGTTAACAGCTGCCTCGTTTCACACGTAAATGCTCCTCCTCGTAATTTACGAGGCGTCTGAGACGCTCTGAGATGCTCGTAAATCTTGAGCTGTGCTTCATTGAGTTCAATGAAGAACAGCTCAAATTACGTGGCAAAGAAGTGTCCTGCACTTCTTTGCCGAGGCAGTCCATTTACGCGTCGTCGTTTGACAGCTGTCAAACGACGACGCGTAAATGACAGGTCGTCTGCACAGTACGTCGGCAAACCCATTCAAATGAATGGGCAGATGTTTGCCGACGTATTGTAGCCCTATTTTCAGGCGTAAAACGAGGCATAATACGCCTCGTTTACGCCTGAAAAGAGGTCGTGTGAACCCAGCCTTAGTTGCAGTACATGGATTTATTTTTTATTCGATTTCATGCCCATATTTACTGGGAAAATCTAACATTTTATTGTATAATATGTAAATAAAGTAGATCATGCATATCTATATTGAGTACTCACTGGTAGTTGGGGTTGTCGTGGTGGTTTTCAATGTTGTCGCTTTAGAAAAAAAAAGTCCGATATTAATAAACACGTTATTCCATCAATCATATTACATGTGGTGATTGATTAACTGAGTTTTTTTAAAATTAAGTTATTATAAATTAGTTGTGATTATTATTATGATTTATCTCATATATTGCACTGACAATTCAAAGATATTAGTTGTTAGTTCTAGGCTAGGACGACGTATTTAATATATTATAGCAATACATAGGCAATGGTCCCCGATAAGAATATGACAACAACTTTAAATTCCGTCATGTCATCGTCTAAGCTCAATAGTAATACATGATATACAACTAACATACATTAGTAAGGAGAGATTGAACGTTTTACATTTCTGTAGATATTATAGCATTGTCCGCTCCGTGCCTATTGTAAGTCAATATCCCACCACACGCTGCTCCAACAGCAAATATAGACCTCCCTCTAAACATTGTGTTTCCTTTATAACCGCAGAGGTCTTCATAGAGTCAATGACTTCAGTTACTACAAATTATACTCACGAGGACAGTCGCATGACTGAGGGCACCGATTTAGCAACTGCAATAGTAAAGGGCATTCATTAGGGGGGCACGGGCATGTGCTATTTCCTGTAGAATTGAAAAAAACATTATTATTAGTTTTATTATTTTATTCAATGCGTTATTATTTTACCACCTGATTTATTATCTATCATGTGACTACTTATCAGTCTAATTAGAATAATTTTTCTTCCTTCTAGGAAACACAACTTTTAATCTAAACTCAGAAAGTGTAAGGTCCCTTGTGTCTTTTAGGCTCAGTTCACATCTGTAGAGAAGTATTCGGCACACAGACAAATATGATTCAAAACTTCTTTCGTTTTATTTGTATTGTATTCAAATGCCATGGGCGGAGTGCAACGTTTCGGTCCAATAAGACCTTCGTCAGGCACTAAAGGTGTACAAAAATTTTTACACATAAATATCTAGGCATCATTTTGGTACAATATATGTATCATCTCTTATAACACAAAATAATAATGCTACATTGGAAAGAGAAAAATAGTAAATAGAAAAATAAAGATAAAATAAAGATAAATTTAAGACAAGAACAGAATATGCACAACACATACATGATTCATACTTCATCAATATCTATGCATATTAGGATTACATTTGATGTAAAAAAGATATAAACAATCAAAAGTATGTGCATGTGTATGCCAGACGGAAGACATCATATCCGTGGCACCATATCCAAGGCTCCAAATATAGTACAAGCAAAAATCGTATAAAGAAATACATCTGGGTATATTTGTAGTGTAACAGCAATAATCCAAACGATGTCCGCAACTTCTGTGGCTGGAAACAGAGTTGTGGAGTACATAGTGCACGAATATAGTGCAAAGATGCAAGTTTTCCTGTAGATGCTCCCTCAATCTGGTACCCATGCTCAGAAAAATAACTTAAAAAATCATTGCGTGAGAGATAATCAGTATAAACATGATGCACCACATAATATAAAGTAAATAGTTATGCTTGTTAATGTACTGGCCGTATTAACATACTATAGAGAGCCTGTACGGCTCGAGGAGACTGTCCCATTGATGCTATCTAGTCAGATGTTGTTTAACATAAACATTTCTTGTCCTAATTGCATAATGGCTGTCCTGTTCAGTGTGCACGTTGTATCTGATGCATGATGGTGGCAGGAGGCAGGTAGTAAAACATTGCAATGACCTTACCTGGAACCCTGTTGGCGTGGATGTATCCTGTTGATGAGCACTGCTGTTCGTATCGCGGCTTACCGCTCGTTTTTGGCGCTAACTGCAATGATTATTCTTGCAGTTTAAATGTCCTGTGTCTGGGGCGGGTCATGGGAGGTTAGGGCTATTGGATTTAGCAGTAATAGCATATGTTTGGGCGATATACAGTCTCTTGATCCTGAATGAGCACCAATTACTGCTTCTGTTATTAAGAATATGTTACTGGTAGCTGACCATATTTACTGTAGGTTATTAACTACAGTAAATATTGGTGCTCATTCAGGATCAAGAGACTGTATATCGCCCAAACATATGCTATTACTGCTAAATCCAATAGCCCTAACTACATCTGATCGGCGATAAATATCTAACATGGGAGTGAAAACACCGCCCCTTACAACGGCGTCACACGACACACCCCTGTGTCATGGCAATTCCCTCTGAGTAGTGTGCAGCCGAACACACACTCAGACACGCCCACTTAGTTACGAGCGGCCAATCACGTGCATAGGGAACCTCCCATGTGTCATGGCAACTCCCTCTGAGTAGTGTGCAGCCAATCACACACTCAGACACGCCCACTAAGTTACGAGCGGCCAATCACGTGCATAGGGAACCTCCCATGACCCGCCCCAGACACAGGACATTTAAACTGCAAGAATAATCATTGCAGTTAGCGCCAAAAACGAGCGGTAAGCCGCGATACGAACAGCAGTGCTCATCAACAGGATACATCCACGCCAACAGGGTTCCAGGTAAGGTCATTGCAATGTTTTACTACCTGCCTCCTGCCACCATCATGCATCAGATACAACGTGCACACTGAACAGGACAGCCATTATGCAATTAGGACAAGAAATGTTTATGTTAAACAACATCTGACTAGATAGCATCAATGGGACAGTCTCCTCGAGCCGTACAGGCTCTCTATAGTATGTTAATACGGCCAGTACATTAACAAGCATAACTATTTACTTTATATTATGTGGTGCATCATGTTTATACTGATTATCTCTCACGCAATGATTTTTTAAGTTATTTTTCTGAGCATGGGTACCAGATTGAGGGAGCATCTACAGGAAAACTTGCATCTTTGCACTATATTCGTGCACTATGTACTCCACAACTCTGTTTCCAGCCACAGAAGTTGCGGACATCGTTTGGATTATTGCTGTTACACTACAAATATACCCAGATGTATTTCTTTATACGATTTTTGCTTGTACTATATTTGGAGCCTTGGATATGGTGCCACGGATATGATGTCTTCCGTCTGGCATACACATGCACATACTTTTGATTGTTTATATCTTTTTTACATCAAATGTAATCCTAATATGCATAGATATTGATGAAGTATGAATCATGTATGTGTTGTGCATATTCTGTTCTTGTCTTAAATTTATCTTTATTTTATCTTTATTTTTCTATTTACTATTTTTCTCTTTCCAATGTAGCATTATTATTTTGTGTTATAAGAGATGATACATATATTGTACCAAAATGATGCCTAGATATTTATGTGTAAAAATTTTTGTACACCTTTAGTGCCTGACGAAGGTCTTATTGGACCGAAACGTTGCACTCCGCCCATGGCATTTGAATACAATACAAATAAAACGAAAGAAGTTTTGAATCATATTTGTCTGTGTGCCGAATACTTCTCTACATACGATTGGGTTGGGACCCTATTCGTGCACCTCCTATAGGTCTTGTGCACTCTGAACCAATACCGATCAGTTCACATCTGTGTTCACATCAGAAGGTCCATCGTAGATTGCATCAGATTTAATAGGAAGAATAGCATTGCATGCAGAGCTATTCTTCCCATCAGAACGAGTCACACCATAGCGGAACCAATAGACCCCTTTTTTTAAGTCAATGGGGTCCGTCAAACACATGTAGTATCTGTCATATGACTGCCCCGGCACTGTCTACTGGTTTCCGTTATAAAGACAGCTGATGACGTCACTGATGATGTCACTCACCAGCTAATGACGTCACTCACCAGTGCCTTCCTGTCCACTCCATTCTGAAACAGTAAACCAGAGGAGAAGCAGAGAATAGAGGATAAGTGATTATAATGTTTTTTTACCCCATTATCATGTAACCCACGGTGGAGCCATAATAACTGACCTGGCCTGGAAGCATTATAGCATCTTAATCCTGAATATTAAATTATTGTGAGTCTAATATATATATATAGATCATTTTTGTTTATAAGCAGTTAGTACTTACCTGTAGATGGAGGGGCTGTAATTCCTGTTATCCCTAGGATAAAAACAAAATTGTTACTGGTGATATATAGTCATGCCCATTGAACCATCATCTCACATTCAGGCTCTTTTCACATCTTTTTACATCATCATATGTGCTGGGAACATTACCGCCGTATGCACCACACTTATCCATAGGGTCCCTGTAAAGGATCTGCCAGACACAGCTTCTGTGTCGACGCCCATGGTTAGTCAGTCTGCACCTGCTCCTAAATCTGAGAGATTGACTTCATCTTCTACCACTCAGGCTGGGAGGCTTAGGAGTGGGAGAGCCTATCACAGCCTGGCCAGACGGAGCTAGCTCCCGCCCTCTGTCTATTTATACCTGCTTTTCCTGCTCCTCCTCTGCCTGTGATTCTTTCCTGTTTCCTGGCTCTGCTGCTCCTGCTGTGATTATTGACCTTTCTTTATTTTTGACCCTGGCTTTACTGACTACGCTCCTGCTCTGCGATTTGTACCTCGTACACTCCTGGTTTGACTCGGCTCGTTCACTACTTTTGTTGCTCACTGTGTTGCTGTGGGCAACTGCCCCATTTCCCTTAGCTTCTGTGTACCCTTGTCTGTTTGTCTGTCATGCACTTATTGAGCGTAGGGACCGTCGCCCAGTTGTACGCCGTCGCCTAGGACGGGCCGTTGCAAGTAGGCAGGGACTAAGTGGCGGGTAGATTAGGGCTCACCTGTCTGACTCCCTACCCCGTCATTACAGTCCCATTGACCCAACGTGTGCTTTTGCCATATCTTCTTTCTTACTGTATGGAATTGCATACTTGACTAAGCTTTTTTTTTATACAGAAGCATCCAGTAATCATTGTATATAGCACGGTATACTTTCTTTTACAATAGGACCCTAGAGGATACATCAGAGTTTGAAGTCTGAGCCTTCCTTCAGACACATATACGCCGGGAAATTCTTCCGACATATACCTCCAACTTCCGAAGGAAGACTCTGCTGTGATGTGAACAGATCATAGAAAAAGACTGTAGATTAAAAGTTTATCCAGTGGGCACTGCGCACCTATATACTTGGCACGTTTCTCTAGGCTTGTAAGACACATTTCTCCTTCTTACACGACTGCTGCTGTATATATACTGTATATATTTACTGCAAAACATGGAGCACGCCTTTTAATAAATTTGCCACCTCTTACATCTCCTGGCCACTTTTTTCATTGTATTCAAAACTGTTCAGATTGGTGTAAAATTGTCTAAAACACATAATAAATTGGTTTGGTGCAATTTGCTACAGAATTCTGGAACATTTTGCTAATTTTTCACGATTTTATTTCCATTCTTAGCCAATTACAAGCTACTTACTTTTAGACTTAGGAGAAAAGTTTGTGACTCAATAAACATAATTGCCTCCTTAATAAGAACCTGTTACTGTGACAGATCTATTAAAATAAGGTGCGATGCCCTAATAGATTTATACTGGTGGGTAAAATTACACCCTAATGACCTCCCAAAATGCCTGGTTCTGTGATGTCACATGGGGTATGAAAAAGATCATGTGATGAAGTCGGAGACTCCTATTTGCCACACAAATCCTTTCACAGCTGCTAAATGGCTGAGAGGGATCATGTGACACCAAGGAACACAAATGCTTTCTGGCATTTTGGGAGGCTGATTAATGGGCGCAATTACGCGTCTATTAATCACACCCTCTTTTTGCCAACCCACAGATATGACTGCAGGATCAGACTACACATAAGGTTTCTTCGTAGTCTGTAACCATGAAGACACATAAGTCTGCATGGGAGCTGTGCACACACAACGATTCTTGATTTTTAATGAAAACTATTTGCAAAGTTACTTCATGCAACCAGAAATAGATATGAACATCTAGAGGACTTACCATGACCATGTATTTGGATATTCTTTCTTGTACACTGGTGCCTGAAACTGTTCTTAATAAATGTGCGATCTATTAAGTGACTTATGTAGAGGTTAATTATGTATATAAAAAAACTATATAAACTGTACAATTAAAAATAAATTTTTAGCCTGATGTAGCAGAGCTGAATTCTTACAGGCTGTATTGTGATTACTCTTAGGGTATGTGCACACGATAACGTCAATTACGGCTGAAATTACGGAGCTGTTTTCAGGAGAAAACAGCTCCTGCATTTCAGACGTAATTGCTCGTACTCACGTTTTGCGAGGCGTCAATTACGGACGTAATTTGGAGCTGTTCTTCATTGGATTCAATGAAAAACTGCTCCAATTACGTCCCAAGAAGTGTCCTGCACTTCTTTGACGAGGCTGTTATTTTACGCGCCGTCTTTTGACAGCGACGCGTAAAATTACAGGTCGTCGGCACAGAACATCGGCAAACCCATTGAAATGAATGGGCAGAGGTTTGCCGACGTATTCAAGGCTTTTTTTCAGACGTATTTCGAGGCGTAAAACGCCTCCAATACGTCTGAAAATAGGTCGTGTGAACCCAGCCTAAGCGTTAAGACATTGGAGCAGGTTTATATGCTGTCCTGTGTAAAATCACAGACAACTCATTGTGCCATCATGATGACTTTGCCTCGTTTCAATTTCAGCTCTGCTTCATCTCCTCTAAGATGTAAAATGTAAAGTAGAACTAATAAAACAAAGTAGAAATTAAACATAAAATTTGAAGATTTTTAAAGAAAATACATCATGTCCATGAAGTCAGATTGACCACGAGGACATTGCCAAAAAGGAAAGTCCTGGAAACTTAAGGTATCACTTTGGTTTTATTGTAAGCTCCTGGTTAAGAATTAACCAAAGTCATAACTTCAAGTTCCTGGGGCCGGGCCCAATGGAAAATCTGTAACCGGGGCACCCTACCATGGGCCACTTATTACTCTGACGTTTTCTTATGTGGCAGAAGAGCCTTCGGACCACCTCAAGCTCCAGAGCCTGGATAAGACTGCAACCTCCGCACCCCCCAAAGCTACAAAAAGTCTGGAAAATAGCTCAATGGTCAAAAGATTGAAGGTGTTGAGTGCTTATCTCAAGACCTTAAATAATAGAAGCGCTAAGCTACAAGTTATATCAGACATGTCGGCAAAATTATGCTAAATAGCGTTCGTGCCAAACTATAAGTCAAAGAGTAGAAGTTAGTTAAAGAGGTACGTGCCCCCATCTCCAGAAAAAAGTAACATTGCGGCTAGGACTGCACCTTGCCACTTTGGCCATTGACTCTAATGGAAAGACCATGCGGGAATCCAAAAGAAACTGAACGGGGTCAACAGGAGATAATCCGCCTATGATGCCATATCCTAGTGATATGCTATCTATATATTTACTGAAACCAGGGGAAACTTACATTATACAGCACAAATTAAAATAAATGCGACAACTATGTAAAGCACAGAAGAGCCAGGTCCTCCTAAAGGAGAGACGTTCCTTGCCCTGGTAGGGGATGCTCCTCCAAATACCGTAAGGGTATGTTCACACGCAGAGTCAAAAACGTCTCAAAATACGGAGCTGTTTTCAAGAGAAAACAGCTCCTGATCTTCAGATGTTTTTTGTGCCACTCACGATTTTCGCTGCGTTTTTTACGGCCGTTTTTGGTGCTTTTTTCACTAGAGTCTATGGAAAAAGGCTCCAAAAACGTCCCTTCTTTTTCGCGGCCGTTACTTTAAGCGTAAAAAAAATGCAACAAAAAACGTTCCGTCAGAATAGAACGCCGTTTTCCCATTGAAATCAATGGGCAGATGTTTGGAGGCGTTCTGCTTACGATTTTTCGGACGTTTTTGGGCTATTACGGGCCGAAAATAGGCCGTGTGAACATACCCTAATAGGGCTTAATAGTGGATGTCAAAACAATCAACAATTATAACAGACAAAAGATGGACACAAAAATATGGCCAATATGTACAAAAACAGCGCCACTCTTTTACATGGCCTATGTCTGCAATACCAGTCACAGTCTATAGACATGAGGGGCGCTCTTTATTGAATCTCACACAACCCTATAAGAAAAAATGTGCAAATGTTGAGATGAGGTCTACAGAACCAAATTTACCGCACTGGAAATCCTTCAACCGGTTTTGCAAGATTTATCCAGTGTTCTTTATAGAGAGACTCCCTTTATTTCCCTTTGAAGCGAAGTTCAATCTAAAGGGTAATTATCTCATCATTTTCTTATTGCCGGACCTTAATGTTTCTATGCATATATTACTTATGTCATTGGGACACTGCAAAGTTATAAGTATGTCTTCTCATGGCCGGATCAAGGTTGGCAGAAGGTCACTGGGCAAAGTAATTTGGTGGAGGACCGTATCTCGAGTAACAGTGTCTAGGAATTTAAAAAAGCATTATTTGGGTGTAAAATACGAAAATAAAAAACTTCCTTGTCTACCCACCAAAAAGATGCATCTCTGTTTCCCTGCCTTCGGTGTCCTTTGCCCCCTGCTCCTTTGTTTATATCAGTTCAGAATTCATGCCCACAGCACCTGACCGTGGTGACCAGTCCCACCGATGGGTGACATGTATGGCAGGAAACGATCTACCACAAGGTTGCTTCTACTCAGCAGTGCCTGGGGCATCAGAGCGCCAAACAAGGAAACTGGAGCTCCAACCATTAGTAATATATTAGTAAAAGCTGGATATTCGCCCCTTCTACTACTTTTATATTTTTGGAGGTACTCTTTAATACTTTTCAATCTCCCATATTTAGTCTGGGAAGGGCTAGAGGGAAATGGGAGATGGAGGCCCTAGGTGGTGGAAGACCATGGGCACATGCAAATCATCAAGGGCATCATCATGCTTTGGCACTTCTTGTAAAACCACTGCTCCCAACATGCCCTGAAAATACAATTGTTTCATGCTTGGGCTTCAGAACGGAAGACTATACGGGATCCTCAAACTATCAGCTCAGAAAAGGATATTGAAGTAACTGGAAGAGACACAAAATCTGGACACTTTGATGATTAGGAAATCATGACCTGGTCTGAAGAATGTTCAATGCCAAGTAGATTGTGAGGTCAAAATTTGGCAAATCTCATAAATCTATGGATCCATCTTTCTTACTGTCAATGGCTCATTCTTGTAGTAGTGCAATGGTGTGAGGAATATTTTCTTGGCGCCCATTACGGCCCCTAATACCAACTAAGAATTGTTTAAATTCCACAGCCTTCTTGAGTGTTCATGCTGCATCAATTTTTGGCCGCCATATTCTTCCAGGTGGCTAATACACTGAGACACAAAGAGCTTCATCTCAAGATGGTTTGATGAACACGACGATGAGTTTTGTGTTATCCAATGGTCCTCAGATGTCAATCCATGGCACAAAAATTCAGCCTGTTCTGAGGGCAACGCGAAACCTACCCAGATACCCCAACCTAGAAAGGAATACTCAATAATACTACAGCTGAGTACTTATTTAAAGTATAATATTTTTATGAGGCATTTCTCCAGGATCCCCCCTGCCTCTTTGTGTGGCTGTTACCCAATATATTTTTTTTTAAATTATTATTATTTCGTTTTCTGTCATTTATAATCATTTTGTCTTTGCATTAATGGAATCAGTTCTCCATGTGAGAGTTGCATCTTTACCCAATGCAAAATCTTTTACTGGGCCCACCCCCTGCCGTTTCCTGCAAATTAGCCAGAAACAGGGCAGGAATACAAGACTGCAGGATCAGATTACTTTATGAGTTTGTTAACCATGGAGATATCAGGTCTGCATAATAGCTGTATACACAAAACGATAGGATATTTTTAATCAAATATTTATGCCAAGTTGTTTTATTTTTTATTTTAGATGCTTTGGAGTAAAAGGATTGCAAAGGAGAATGTATACTTTAAAATAAGTCAACACACACTCCTTAATCTGTCCCACTCATTGGTTGAAGAAAAGGAAATACCGTGAACGCCAAAAAGCAATATCTGATATGCAGAATAAAATCTATATTTATATGCAAATCAAGGGGAAGACAATCAAAGGAAATTCCTGGCAGACATATCGCATAGCTTCATTTGCAGATATCTTCATAGAAACATTACTGGCAGATCCCTCTTGATCTTATCTTGTAGTAACCTCCGACATAGACCACGTAATATATTATACATATCAGGGTGTGAACCAGCGGATAGCGAGTCACTTTTTCGCAACTTTTTTCCACTTTACCTTGGACCCAACAGAGGTGAGTGCGTTCTAAATCTCATTCTCATTGTAACCATTTATTGGATATTTTTACTACAAATGTATTTTTTAACTTGCTCATCCCCTCTTTAATAGCGTTCTTTCCCTTTAACAGACATTTTAAAGGGATATGCACACCTTTTCTCCTTACTTGCTCTCTTTTTCTGTCTCTTATCTCCATAAACTATTAGGGCGGGTTCACACATGGCGGAATTGCACTTAAATTCCGCTGCGGACACTCCGCAGCGTTAATCCGCAGCGGAGCCGTTTCTACATTGACTTTCACTTTAATTTCGCAGTGTTCGTTTACACGATGCGTACAATTCCGCTGCGGAGCATAGGCTGCGGAGCGGAATTTGGTGTCCGCAGCATGCTCTGTCTGTTGCGGAGCAGTGGCGGACTCATGGCGGAATTTCTCCATTGACTTCAATGGAGATTCAAAGTTCCGCAATGAAGTCCGCAGCTGTCATGCACATGTCATGTGTGCTGCGGATGCGTCTTGCTTTTTTTACTTGACATTTCTTCATTCTGGCTGGACCTATGTATTTCTAGGTCTACAGCCAGACTGAGGAAGTCAATGGGGCTCCCGTAATGACGGGAGCGTTGCTAGGAGACGTCAGTAAATAGTCACTGTCCAGGGTGCTGAAAGAGTTAAGCGATCGGCAGTAACTGTTTCTGCACCCGGGACAGTGACTACCGATCCCAATATACATGTATCTGTAAAAAAAAATGAAGTTCGTACTTACCGAGAACTCCCTGTTTCTGTCTCCAGTCCGGCCTCCCAGGATGACGTTTCAGAGTAAGTGACGGCTGCAGCCAATCACAGGCCAAGCACAGGCTGCAGCGGTCACATGGACTGGCGCGTCATCCAGGGAGGTCGGGCTGGATGCCGAAGGAGGGACGCGTCATCAAGACAACGGGCGGTAAGTATGAATTTCTTTTACTTTCACTAGGGAAAGTGCTGTCCCTTCTCTCTATCCTGCACTGATAGGGAGAAGGGAAGCACTTTTCCCGCAGTCCGCAGCAGCTAGTCCGCATCAATTTTCTGCACATTTTGTGCAGATCCGCAGCCGTAATCCGCAACCCGGATTAGGTGCGGCATTGATGCGGACAGTTGCGGAGGAATTCCGCCATGTGTGGTCATGCCCTTACTTTACCTTCTATGTTATACGGAGTTATTTGTTCTTCCAATGCTTTCTCCCTTAGGGAGATATAAGCTTCCAAAAATGTAAAGTATGTGGTTAATTTTCTTGTTCTAAACAGCTCTATACATGCACCAACCCTCTAAATCTTATTTCCTCTCACCTCTGGCACTTGTCTCTACATATTTTTTCATTTTAGCTTTGTTTTTATTTTATGTATATTTTTCGATCCACCCTCATGTAAAAATCCAATAGGTTTTTGCATTCCTTTTAATGGGTATAGCGGTAGATTATTGGTTATAGCGTAAATACATTTTAACGTCTTCTGCCTCGTCTATATTGCACAGATCATTTCTATGTATGACAATTAATAAGCTTAACTCAACATGATGTCTTACTGAGGTCAATTCCAGTAGAGAAATGTCACCCTGGAGGGTTTCAAAGGAGCAGCATGAATTTGACTCTTTCTAAAGCTTCATTCACATGACATTATTTAGGTCAGAATTTTGTCTCCGTAATTGTAAGTCAAAACCATGAGTGGGTCCAAAATACGGAAAAGTTGCAACTCTTTCTCTATGTTCCACTTCTGGTGATGCAAAATACTGACCAAGATATTGCTGTGTGAACGTGTCTTTAAAGTAACTTTTTGACTTCTTACAATCAGGACTGGCAGTGAAAGCGAAAGCGATTATTACTTCATTATTATGACTTTGATATTCATGTTCTTTAGTTATATCTAAACTTTTTGTTCATTATTGTAGTATTTTTCCTATTTAAACTCTTTACATTTAACTCTTCTTTTAAACATTATCTAATTCTCTAATCTGATTGGAAATTAAATTCCATTCTCCAAATGAAAATTTTTGATGCCATTTATTTATGTGTTTGTAAACTTATTGTGCATTGTTTGCTTTTTGTCTCTCTTCTCCCTTTACTCTCCACTTTTTCTGTTCCTCCCTGTCTCTTCTTTTCTGTTCCCTCGCTGATTCTCATCTGTTCCCTTCTCTCTCTCTCTGTTCTTTTCTATTCCCTGTCTCCCTCTTTGATTCTCCTCTGTTCCCTTCTCTCTGTCTCTGTTTCCTTCTCTCTGTCTCTTCTTTTCCATTCCCTCGCTGATTCTCCTCTGTTCCCTTCTCTCTCTGCTCTTTTCTATTCCCTCTCTCCCTCGCTGATTCTCCTCTGTTCCCTTCTCTCTGTCTCTTTTCCCTTCTCTCTCTTTGGTCTTTTCCATTCTCTCTCACTCCCTTAGTCTCCCCCTTTTCTTCCCCTCTTTGTCTCTGCTTTTTCCCCCCTCTCTCTCCTGCTGATTCTCCTCCTTTCCATCCCTCCCCTCTCCATTTTCCTCTCTCTTCCCCTTTCCTTCTGTTCTTTTTTGTTTTCTCTCTGATTCTCCTCTTCTCTTGTTCTATCTTGGCTTGTATCTATTCCCTCTCCATCTAATTATTTTCTCTCTCTCCCTCTCTATTACTGACTTTTTCTATTCCTCTCAAACTCTTCTCTTTTTTCCATTTTTCCTCTGCTCTTTTTTTTTCATTCTCTGTCTCTGTCTCTGTCTCTCTCTCTCTCTTTCTCTCTCTCTTTCTCTCTCTCTCTCTTTCTCTCTCTCTGTCTCTCTCTCTCTCTCTCTCTGCATCTGCACTTTTCTCCCTTTCTGACTCTGCATTTATTCATTCCTTCTCCTTTATTATTATTCTTTTTTTCTTTCCCTCTCTCGCCCTCTCTGTTTTTTCATTTCATTCTGTCTCTTCATCTTTGCTATTTTCTTCCTCAATGTCTCTGTTTTTCTCTTTCCTCACTCCATCTCTCCCTCTCTCTCTCTCTTGCTGATTCTCCTCTTCTCTCTCTTTCCCCCTCTTCTCTGTATTTTCTGTTCCCTCAATCTCTTTCTGATTCTTCTCTTTTCCATTCACTCTCTCACTCTCTCTATTTTTCAGCCCTCGCTCTATTTCCGTCCCCCACCACCCCTAGTCTTCTCTAGATCCTGCACTCTTCCTCTCTCTCCCTTTCCTTCTCTCTCATCTTCCCTCTCTTCTGTCACATGCAGCTTTATGCATATGAAACCTCTCACATCGCCCTCTCCCTTCCTTCTTCTTCCATTCTCCAATCCTTCCTTGCTTACCCTTAACTCAATGTATCATTCTGCATCTGTCACATAGCTACAGCAATGGGATGATTGATCTTAATTGCAATTTTTTTTACTATTTTTAGTACACTATTTTAATATTTTTTTTATATTTTTGTAAATATGATCTCCTACCCAATTTATTTCCCTTTTTATTATATTTTGTCTCAAAATACTTTAAAATGTTTTTCATACTTTATGATCAAATATATCAATTTATTTTGTCTACTTCCTTTTGTTAAAAGTTGATATATCACCTATTTTTTCTCATTCATTTCCTTAATGCATGTATCCATATTTTCCATGATTTTCAAGCATCAAATACAAACATTTTTTTTACCATATAAAAAGCCAACCAAATCCTAGTATTATGCTGAGTGTAGTATACTGCAGTTTAAGAGCAGCTTTTTTGTCACCGTGCATCATGTAACGTATTTCTATGCCACAGTATAAAAGGTTTCCAGCATGGCTTCCATCTCCACATAATGTAACGGTAAATAAAAAAAATTACCCAATTGCCGTATTTTACCCTATAGTATTCAAAATATTTATTAAACAAAAAGTTCTAACAAAAGTATAACCAAGATGATCTTACCAGCTGTGAGGAGGTATGTAGCTACCAGGCGTATCCATGACGTCTTTAAGACAAAAGTCATGCTTGAACCAATGATGTTCCTCCTTGGTGCCAAGGAATTAGAGCAAATAGTAAAAATGAGGGCAGTATGATGCCCTCTGGCTTTAAGGTTTTGGACAGAGGTGTTGACACCCTTCCATGGAAGAGGGAGGGACCACAAATAAGTTATTGTTTGCCCTCCGCCATTCTTAATGACCAATGTTGGAAAAATGTAGGGCCTGGTAAGGTTAACATACATTCTGGAATCCACATTTTCATTTTAGGAGCATGTACAGGGTGTAGCTGGATAAATTATAATAGATCTACATCCAGTACTAATAGCTCCTTTAACCAATGAAAGTCATCCTGGTGTTTGGAAAAGAACGTTGACTTGTTGGGTCTATTACTATGGGGACTATAATCAACATGATTGACCTTAGTGTATACAACATGGGTTGTTTATACCAACAAATAATTTATGGGGGGTTATTAAAGTGTGGTAGTGAATGGTAGAGACATAACCATGTACCTTCCCATGATATGCCCTCACGCTTACAGGGGTCGACATGTAAAGATAAACCCTAAGCCCTATAACATAAGTCATGGCTTTTAGGTCTTGCGAAAAGAAAGAAATGAAAATCTATATGTACAATTCTTAAGGTAGGGCTATCAAGGTTCTCTATTCTTGTAAAGAAAAAGTAAGGACACCCCAAGTAATACGTGGCACATACAACAGCCATTTCTTATAACTGAACACCAGTCTCTGACATCGACTGAGAGAATTTTTTCCCCCACCCGTTAGTTTGAGGGGCTTCTGGCATACACAGCCTGTTTCACATTCCCTCACAAGAACTCAATGGGATTTAGATTTGAGCTTTCACCTTCAAGATAAGAACTCACCATCTTTTTTTTATTCCAGCCATTCCTTGGTGGATTTACTTGTATGTTTAGGGTCATTGGCATGTTGTAATGTCCGAGGTTGTAAGCTTCAAACTTCTGACAGGTGGTCTCACATTGTTTTCAAGGATCCTTTGGTACAGAGAAGAATTCTTTGTGGATTCTATGATGCTGAGCTGCCCAGAACCTAATGCTGCAATGCAGCCCCAAACCATAACATATCCCCCACCATGCTGCTTCACTGGCGGTGTTTGCCCAACATGTCTTCTGGTACTGTGGACAAATAATGTTCTAGAAGTCCTGGTGTTTAGGTTTTTAAGGCAAACTTTAGTTTTGCTTGTATGTTCCTTGTGGACAGCAATGGTTACCTTCCATTGTAGATCTAATTTGTGCAGCCTCTTCCTAATGGTAGACTTGTGCACTTTGACAGCAGCAGTGGTGAGAGCTTCCTGTAGGTCCTATGATTAAATTCTGAGGTTCTTAAAAAGGCTTTGTTGAGTATATTGTGTTCTTCTCTTGGGCTGAACTTGTTGGGTCGCCTGGCCTGGGAAAGATGGCAGTCATATGAAATTTTCTCCACTTGTAAATAATGTTTAAAACAATACGTATCTATCCATCTATCTATCTATCTATCTATCTATCTATCTATCTATCTATCTATCTATCTATCTATCTATCTATCTATCTATCTATCTATCTATCTATCTATCTCTCTCTCTCTCTCTCTCTCTCTCTATCTATCTATCTATCTATCTATCTATCTATCTATCTATCTATCTATCTCTCTATCTATCTATCTATCTATCTATCTATCTATCTATCTATCTATCTATCTATCTATCTATCTATCTATCTATCTATCTATCTATCTATCTATCTCATATCTATCTATCTATCTATCTATCTATCTATCTATCTATCTATCTATCTATCTATCTATCTATCTATCTATCTATCTATCTATCTATCTATCTATCTCATATCTATCTATCTATCTATCTATCTATCTATCTATCTATCTATCTATCTATCTATCTATCTATCTATCTATCTATCTATCTATCTATCTATCTATCTCATATCTATCTATCTATCTATCTATCTATCTATCTATCTATCTATCTATCTATCTATCTATCTATCTATCTATCTATCTATCTATCTATCTATCTATCTATCTATCTACCTACACACAGATTTATCTTATTGGGGAAAGTGATATCTTCCTGACCTTCCAGCAGCCTTTAGTACTTGGTTTAATGCCTGCAGGTGCATCTTCAATATTTAGAATCTTTATTAGTCACCAAAATAAAATCTGTCTACATTTAATAGAAGACAGGGAGGAGGGGGATGCAGCTGCAGTTTCTCTCTCTCTGTGAGACTGAATGCTGCGAGAGGGGAGGAGGAGCAGAACTGGGGAGACAGTTGATTGGCTCAAAACACAGCTGCAGCATGACATCAGGAGGAGCTCGTCCACTCAGCCAGCATGAAGGGAGAGAACATGTGCATTCACAGAACCCCTCAGAGGGAAGGAAAAATACCCCGAATCTGCAGGTTGCACACAACATTTCTGGCTTTACTGCAGTCCATTTATTATAGAGAATATAATATATACTCCTAATTTCTCAACATGAATACAGAAACCTCTTGAGGTAGAATACAATATATTATTATAAGGAATGATGTGTCATAGGCAGTAAAGTTTTAGACATTTTCTTTCTGGTTCTTATATACAAACAAACATTCTTCTGACATCAATGTATACATATTTATGATCACACTGTTGTAATTCCGCATTGTAAATCGTCCTAATTATTATTTATGTCGTGTTAATTGTTTCACCCGAATTTTAATAAAACCATTCTTAGACTTTAAATATCCCTTAATTAGAGTTTGGGCATGTGTCCGTCACTCAGCACGTCAGTGTAATGCTCTGCTGTAGTAATTGGCCATATACATAATATATCCTCCTATGTAACATATGGCTACCGATAAACCTACTGACTAATCTTAAAGGGGTGTTCCAAGGAATGGGATTTATGATGTATCTCTAGTATATGACATAAATGTCTGATAGTTAGGGGCTCCAAATCTGGTATCCCTACCTATCGGGAAAACGGGAATCCCGTGTCCCCCAGTGAACTGTTAAACCCAGCTGATGTCACGACAAGAAGAAAGTGAAACAGGACAGAGACATGGGACCCCCTGATAGGAGTTGTTATGGATATGCCTTAAATGTAATTAATCGGAATATCCCTTTAACTCACATATATATATATATATCTACTAACATGGGAGTACAGATGTAGCCAAGTTTATCTTGACTCCTGATAACTTTCTGCAGTGTGATATCACACAACAAAAGCCATTGAAAAAGTCAAGTTAAAGTTCCTTGGCACTATGCATTGAATGCGTTAAAAGTCAAGATAAAGATGGCTACATCTGTACATGCCATAGGGACAGACCATGGGGTTCTTATAGGGTGCTTGGAGAGCACCGAGCGCTGGTTGCTCCCATCCCCTTTGTTGATAAATATATTTGCTTTAGACCGAAAGATTGTGTCCTATCAACAAGGAGAGCACAAGAGGCACGGAGCCGCCACCAAACAAAGGGTCTAGGGGGCTTTTGCCAGGGCCATTTCATCAGATTTTTCTAATTACGCCCTGGACAATCATAATTTATATGGGTCATATTCACACAGCTCACCTCTGGAACAACAACGTCTAGTAAAAAGGGGGGTCCCCTAATGGTTGTCCAGGGATCCTATCCAGCCGGGAGGAGGCGGAGAGGTAGCCATGTATCTGTATGTCTCTGTATTTTAGTCAGTCACCATATTGGTTATCTTCATACCTCCCAGTGTAGAGGATCATGGGAATTTGCATCTCGTATACGTGAGAGCGATAGGGGTGTCAGGTGGGTGGGATGGGGGTATCTAGTAAATACTTTTGCCCATGGACCCCCACACAAATTGATCCCTGATATAAACCCGCAGGCCTGGATCAGGAGTAAGTACACTTGCCGATGTATATCCCCCGATTTTTTTTGTATTAAAATAATGAAATAAAGATAATCACGTAAAATAATTTATAATAGAGGTACATTATTCCTTATTATATACACACCTTAGCTGCTGCAGAAACGTTTTTTTTAAGAGGCAGCTGAGGTTCTGCAGCAGCTGAGGTGTGTATTATGTTCTTGTGCAGCAGTTGAGATACGTATCATTTTGTTTTACAGCAGCTGAAGTGTTTATTATGATGTTCTGCAGCAGCCGAGGTTTTCATTACAATGTTCTCCAGCAGCCGAGGTTTCCATTACAATGTTCTCCAGCAGCCGAGGTTTTCATTACAATGTTCTCCACCAGCCGAGGTTTTCATTACAATGTTCTCCAGCAGCTGAGGTGTGTATTAAGAAGTTCTGCAGCAGCTTAGGCCTCGTTCACATCTGTGTTGGGGTCCCGTTCTGCGACTATGCTATTGCTTCCGGCAAAACTACGGGTCCGATGCACAACAGAGACAAACGGAAACCATGGGCACCGGATCCGTCACCATTGAAATCAATGGTGATGGAAACAGAAACCTCTGGTTTCCGTAGGTGTGAGTTTGTGTCTGTTCAGGGTCCCGGTCTGATGGAAAGCCTCGACGGAACGTCAGAACGGGACCCCAACGCAGATGTGAACGAGGTCTTAGGTGTGTATTATGATGTTATCCAGCAGCAGGAACGTTTATTATGATGTTTTGCAGTACCAGAAACACAGTAGTACAGAGAGGGAGCCATACTCTACATACCAGTCAATCAGTGGTTAATACTGGAGCACAAATCCCTACAAAAGTAATCATGACAAACCAAGAGGAAGAGATTAGTGGTGCCTATATAGCGCCGTACATCTCTGCATAATTGGCAGGTTCGGACTGTAATGTTTCTACAAACATTATTTACATAAAATAGAAAAAAATCAATTGCCGAGTATGAAAATAATAATAATAATAATATAATAATAATAATAATAATAATAGTAATAATATTAAAAAAAGTAATTTGAGTAGTAGTAATAATAATAATAATGATAATAATAATAATAATGATAATAATAATAATAATAATAATAATAATGATAATAATAATAATGATAATAATAATAATAATAATAATAATAATGATAATAATAATAATAGTAATAATAATAATGATAATAATAATAAAAATAATAATAATAATGATAATAATAATAATAATAATAATAATAATAATGATAATAATAATAATAATAATAATAATAATAAAAATAATAATAATAATGATAATAATAATAATAATAATAATAATAATAATAATAATAATGATAATAATAATGATAATAATAATAATAATAATAATGATGATAATAATAATAATAATAATAATAATAATAATAATAATAATAATAATAATAATAATATAATAATATTGAAATATACTGTATCTAGTCCATGAATGACTGTTCAGCTCATAGTATCTAAGCGTTTTCTGTACAGTAATTTGTTTATGGCGATGCTTTTGATGATGGGAGTCAAGTGATTTATATGTTTCATTAATGAAGGGAACATTGTATTTGTTTTACTTGGGCATTGTTCAAATCATGTTGGTTTTGCTCATGTTCCCTGAGGCCTTCATATTATTCATCATAAATCAACCGCAGTGGAAACGCAGCAACTGAAGCAGAAAACTTCTCTATACATCACATGAAGATTATAATTCTAATATATAATGTGAAATCAGTTATCATTAACATTATCTTCCCAAAGCTACAATATTCCTTAAAGGGACCTGTCTGGTTGACCACGATGTCGTATCTGTGGGCAGCATGTTATAGAGCAGGTGGAACTGTGTAGAATGATATAAAGGTTTGTAGGAAAGAATAATACTTTATTGAATACAATCCCTTGATTGATCACTTGGGGATTATGGTCCGGTGGGCGGTGCTAATCAGTGATTGACAGCCTTACCGGACAGGGACCTCCCTCCAGACTCATAATTCCAGAATTGATATCGATAAATGTCATTATATGCAAACTGTATGCAAATATTTTATTTCTGCATAAATATCTGGAATAATGCTAAAGATTTCGATATTGTAAAAGGAATTTTATAGTAATTTTATGTATTTTTTTTATATTGTACTTTCTACAATTTAGTGAAAATAAATACTTTTTTAGATCTTCAATAAATCAACAGAAAATGTATCTGAATTACTGAGTTGGATCCGTATCCCAGTCATACAGAGATAGATACTGAAATACTTCTTAACTAGTATAAGATTTTATATATAAGAAATGTATAATGTTGGATTTTAGAGCCACAACTAATTTTTTTGGTTAATCATCCAGAAGTCCTGTAGCTGTCACTGTTATGGTGGTCCAGTGACTGTTGTTGATATGGGGTCCCGTATCTGTTGATGTTATGTATATCCTGTGGCGATCACTGTTAATGTAGTCTAGGATCTAGTGGCTATCACTGATAAGGAGGTCTCGTGGCTATCACTGTTATAGAGGTCTAGTGTCTATCACTGTTATGGAGGTCTAGTGGCAATCACTGTTATGGAGGTCTAGTGGCAATCACTGTTATGGAGGTCTAGTGGAAATCACTGTTATGGAGGTCTAGTGGCAATCACTGTTATGGAGGTCTAGTGGCTATCACTGTTATGACGGTCAAGTGGCTATCACTGTTATGGAGGTCTAGTGTCTATCACTGGTATGAAGGTCTAGTGGTTATCACTGTTATGGAGGTCTAGTGACTATCACTGTTATGGAGGTTTAGTGGCTATCACTGTTATGGAGGTCTAGTGGCTATCACTGTTATGGAAGTCTAGTGGCTATCACTGTTATGGAGGTCTAGTGGCTATCACTGTTATGAAGGTCTAGTGTTTATCACTGTTATGGAGGTCTAGTGACTATCACTGTTATGGAGGTTTAGTGGCTATCACTGTTATGGAGGTCTAGTGGCTATCACTGTTATGGAAGTCTAGTGGCTATCACTGTTATGGAGGTCTAGTGGCTATCACTGTTATGAAGGTCTAGTGGCTATCACTGTTATGGAAGTCTAGTGGCTATCACTGTTATGGAGGTCTAGTGGCAATCACTTATATGGAGGTCTAGTGGCTATCACTGTTATGGAGGTCTAGTGGCTATCACTGTTAATGTAGTCTAGGATCTAGTGACTATCACTGTTCTGGAGGTTTAGTGGCTATCACTGTTATGAAGGTCTAGTGGCTATCACTGTTATGGAAGTCTAGTGGCTATCACTGTTATGGAGGCCTAGTGGCTATCACTGTTATGAAGGTCTAGTGGCTATCACTGTTATGGAAGTCTAGTGGCTATCACTGTTATGGAGGCCTAGTGGCTATCACTGTTATGGAGGTCTAGTGGCTATCACTTATATGGAGGTCTAGTGGCTATCACTGTTATGGAAGTCTAGTGAGTATCACTGTTATTGAGCTCTAGTGGTTATCACTGTTTTGAAGGTCTAGAGGCTATCACTGTTATGGAGGTCTAGTGGCTATCATTGTTATAGAAGGTCTAGTGGCTATCTCTGTTATGGAGGTCTAGTGGCTATCACTGTTATGGAAGTCTAGTGAGTATCACTGTTATGGAGCTCTAGTGGTTATCACTGTTTTGAAGGTCTAGAGGCTATCACTGTTATGGAGGTCTAGTGGCTATCACTGTTATGAAGGTCTAGTGGCTATCACTGATATGGAGGTCTAGTGGCTATCACTGTTATGGAGGTCTAGTGGCTATCATTGTTATGGAGGTCTAGTGGCTATCACTGTTATGGAGGTCTAGTGGCTATCACTGTTATGGAAGTCTAGTGGCTATCACTGTTAATGTAGTCTAGGATCTAGTGACTATCACTGTTATGGAGGTCTAGTGGTTATCACTGTTATGGAGGTCTAGTGGCTATCACTGTTATGAAGGTCTAGTGGCTATCACTGTTATGGAGGTCTAGTGGCTATCACTGTTATGGAGGTCTAGTGACTATAACTCTAATGGAGGTTTAGTGGTTATCACTGTTATGGAGGTCTAGTGGCTATCACTGTTATGGAAGTCTAGTGGCTATCACTGTTATGGAGGTCTAGTGGCTATCACTGTTATGAAGGTCTAGTGGCTATCACTGTTATGGAAGTCTAGTGGCTATCACTGTTATGGAGGCCTAGTGGCTATCACTTATATGGAGGTCTAGTGGCTATCACTGTTATGGAGGTCTAGCGGCTATCACTGTTATGGAGGTCTAGTGACTATAACTCTAATGGAGGTTTAGTGGTTATCACTGTTATGGAGGTCTAGTGGCTATCACTGTTATGGAAGTCTAGTGGCTATCACTGTTATGGAGGTCTAGTGGCTATCACTGTTATGAAGGTCTAGTGGCTATCACTGTTATGGAAGTCTAGTGGCTATCACTGTTATGGAGGCCTAGTGGCTATCACTTATATGGAGGTCTAGTGGCTATCACTGTTATGGAGGTCTAGCGGCTATCACTGTTATGGAGGTCTAGTGGCTATCACTGTTATGGAGATCTAGTGGCTATCACTGTTATGGAGGTCTAGTGGCTATCACTGTTATGGAGTTCTAGTGACTATCACTGTTATGGAGGTCTAGTGGCTATCACTGTTAATGTAGTCTAGGATCTAGTGGCTATCACTGTTATGGAGGTCTAGTGGCTATCACTGTTATGGAGGTCTAGTGGCTATCACTGTTATGGAGGTCTAGTGGCTATCACTGTTATGGAGGTCTATTGGCTATCACTGTTAATGTAGTCTAGGATCTAGTGGTTATCACTGTTATGGAGGTCTAGTGGCTATCACTGTTATGGAGTTCTAGTGGCTATCACTGTTATGGAGGTCTAGTGGCTATCACTGTTAATGTAGTCTAGGATCTAGTGGCTATCACTGTTATGGAGGTCTAGTGGCTATCACTGTTATGGAGGTCTAGTGGCTATCACTGTTATGGAGGTCTAGTGGCTATCACTGTTATGAAGGTCTAGTGGCTATCACTGTTATGGAGGTCTAGTGGCTATCACTGTTATGAAGGTCTAGTGGCTATCACTGTTATGGAGGTCTAGTGGCTATCACTGTTATGAAGGTCTAGTGTCTATCACTGGTATGAAGGTCTAGTGGCTATCACTGTTATGAAGGTCTAGTGGTTATCACTGTTATGGAGGTCTAGTGACTATCACTGTTATGGAGGTTTAGTGGCTATCACTGTTATGGAGGTCTAGTGGCTATCACTGTTATGGAAGTCTAGTGGCTACCACTGTTATGGAGGTCTAGTGGCTATCACTGTTATGAAGGTCTAGTGGCTATCACTGTTATGGAAGTCTAGTGGCTATCAGTGTTATGGAGGTCTAGTGGCAATCACTTATATGGAGGTCTAGTGGCTATCACTGTTATGGAGGTCTAGTGGCTATCACTGTTAATGTAGTCTAGGATCTAGTGACTATCACTGTTCTGGAGGTTTAGTGGTTATCACTGTTATGGAGGTCTAGTGGCTATCACTGTTATGGAAGTCTAGTGGCTATCACTGTTATGGAGGCCTAGTGGCTATCACTTATATGGAGGTCTAGTGGCTATCACTGTTATGGAGGTCTAGCGGCTATCACTGTTATGGAGGTCTAGTGGCTATCACTGTTATGGAGATCTAGTGGCTATCACTGTTATGGAGGTCTAGTGGCTATCACTGTTATGGAGTTCTAGTGACTATCACTGTTATGGAGGTCTAGTGGCTATCACTGTTAATGTAGTCTAGGATCTAGTGGCTATCACTGTTATGGAGGTCTAGTGGCTATCACTGTTATGGAGGTCTAGTGGCTATCACTGTTATGGAGGTCTAGTGGCTATCACTGTTATGGAGGTCTATTGGCTATCACTGTTAATGTAGTCTAGGATCTAGTGGTTATCACTGTTATGGAGGTCTAGTGGCTATCACTGTTATGGAGTTCTAGTGGCTATCACTGTTATGGAGGTCTAGTGGCTATCACTGTTAATGTAGTCTAGGATCTAGTGGCTATCACTGTTATGGAGGTCTAGTGGCTATCACTGTTATGGAGGTCTAGTGGCTATCACTGTTATGGAGGTCTAGTGGCTATCACTGTTATGAAGGTCTAGTGGCTATCACTGTTATGGAGGTCTAGTGGCTATCACTGTTATGAAGGTCTAGTGGCTATCACTGTTATGGAGGTCTAGTGGCTATCACTGTTATGAAGGTCTAGTGTCTATCACTGGTATGAAGGTCTAGTGGCTATCACTGTTATGAAGGTCTAGTGGTTATCACTGTTATGGAGGTCTAGTGACTATCACTGTTATGGAGGTTTAGTGGCTATCACTGTTATGGAGGTCTAGTGGCTATCACTGTTATGGAAGTCTAGTGGCTACCACTGTTATGGAGGTCTAGTGGCTATCACTGTTATGAAGGTCTAGTGGCTATCACTGTTATGGAAGTCTAGTGGCTATCAGTGTTATGGAGGTCTAGTGGCAATCACTTATATGGAGGTCTAGTGGCTATCACTGTTATGGAGGTCTAGTGGCTATCACTGTTAATGTAGTCTAGGATCTAGTGACTATCACTGTTCTGGAGGTTTAGTGGTTATCACTGTTATGGAGGTCTAGTGGCTATCACTATTATGGAACTCTAGTGGCTATCACTGTTATGAAGGTCTAGTGGCTATCACTGTTATGAAGGTCTAGTGGCTATCACTCTTATGGAAGTCTAGTGGCTATCACTGTTATGGAGGCCTAGTGGCTATCACTGTTATGGAGGTCTAGTGGCTATCAGTTATATGGAGGTCTTGTGGCTATCACTGTTATGGAAGTCTAGTGACTATCACTGTTATGGAGCTCTAGTGGTTATCACTGTTTTGAAGGTCTAGAGGCTATTACTGTTATGGATGTCTAGTGGCTATCACTGTTATGATGGTCTAGTGTCTATCACTGGTATGAAGGTCTAGTGGCTATCACTGTTATGAAGGTCTAGTGGCTATCACTGTTATGGAGGTCTAGTGGCTATCACTGTTATGGAGGTCTAGTGACTATCACTCTTATGGAGGTCTAGTGGCTATCACTGTTATGAAGGTCTACTGGCTATCACTGTTATGGAGGTCTAGTGGCTATCACTGTTATGGAGGTCTAGTGGCTATCACTGTTATGGAGGCCTAGTGGCTATCACTGTTATGGAGGTCTAGTGGCTATCACTTATATGGAGGTCTAGTGGCAATCACTGTTATGGAGGTCTAGTGGCTATCACTGTTATGGAGGTCTAGTGACCATCACTGTTATGGAGCTCTAGTGGCTATCACTTATATGGAGGTCTAGTGGCTATCACTGTTATGGCGGTCCAGTGACCGTTGATATGAGGTCCTGTACCTGCTGTTGTTATGGGGATCCAGTGGCTGCTGTTGTTATGGGGGTTTCTGTGGTTGTCAATGTTATGAGGTTCTTGTTGCTGTCACTATTATGAGGGTCCTGTGGCTGTCACTGTTACAAGGCTTGTTTCTGGCTGTCACTGTTATGGTGGTCCAGTGGCTATCACTTCTATAGCTCACCTATGGCTGTTACTTTTATGGAGGTACCTTGGCACTCCAGAACATTGCCCAAAAAAGATAATCATGAATTTCAGCAAAGTTAATAGCGTCCATGTTCTAGGTTGCTCTTGTCTGTGGCAGGAGCAATTTAGCTAAAAAAGTTTTTGTTTTATTATGGAATTGCATGTCATCGGCTTGTGTAACCCAGAATGAGTTGTACTTTATGTGGAGTTACACTTTTTCTTGGCATGTTTGGGATTTAACTTTCATCTGGTTAAGAACAATGGTCTAATATGTATCTTTGCATAGAATAGTTATAACTTAATTAGGTAATTTTCTCACCACACCTTCAGAATCATTTCGTAATTGTATGGAATATACACATAGAGTTATGTATTAATTAATAATGTCCTCACAATTTGACTACTGAATGTCATGCACTGGAGACGTTTTAACGATCTAAATAGACGTCAATTTTGGCACAAACTCCGATCCTGCCGTGATTACACAGTGTTGGAATTGCAAATGTCTATTTGAAATATGCAGTTTCCTCTCGTGATTTATATTATCTTCAAGTGACTTACAATGAAAACGTTTTTCAAGGTCAAGATACCCGATGCTACTAAAAGATGCTATTTCTCTATATCCGCACTGGTTAAAGACAATGCACCGGGTTCCTCAATAAATAATAGAGCAGAAGAATTTTTCAATAATCTTTGAAAAGATGAGTTATGAGGAGAGATGAGTGAATTTCCCAAAATTAGTTTTGAGTCCGTTTCAATTCTGTACAAATAAATTTGTTAAAGATCACATATGCCCAGATAGCACTGAAAACTCATTTGTGACTCTTAGGCTATGTTCACACAGAGTTTTTTGACGAGTTTTTTTGACGCGGAAACCGCGCCAAAAAGCTTGTCAAAAACGGCCCGAAAATTCCTCCCATCGATTTCAATGGGAGGCGGGGGTGGTTTTCTCCCGCGAGCGGTAAAACCGGCTCGCGGGAGAAAGAAGCGACATGCCCTATCTTTGGGCGTTTCTGCCTCTGACCTCCCATTGACTCCAATGGAAGGCAGAGAAAGCGTATTTCGCAGCGTTTTATGCCTGCAGCGCCCAATGGCCGCGGGTGAAAAATGCAGCGGAAAACGCAGTGAAAATCGGCGTGCAGGGAGAGGAAAATATGCCTCAAACTTCCAAACAGAATTTTGAGGCAGAAATTCTGCCTGCAAAATACTCTGTGTGAACATAGCCTTAGATGTCTTCTGAGTCTATATCCAACCAGTCGCATTTCCTAGTTGGGCTTTTTATAATCTGGCGAGCGCTTGCCGCCATTTTGCAGCAATTCGTGCTCTACAAACCGCAAAAGTTTTGGATTTCAATAAGTCCAAACATTTTGTGAAATTCGGACCGAATTTGATTCACTTAGAATTGATTTGCTCATCTCTAGTTATGATTGTATATGACATGGATAACCCAATGATTTTATTAGGGAAGGTGTAATGCTTAGTTTCCCCTCTAGGTGCGCTGCAGGGGAATTTTACTTTAACACTTTTTGCCAGGTCCCCTGCAGATTACAAATAATCTCTGGAAATCCCGACAGAGGGACATGCTGTGATCAGCATATTATTGAGGGACCGTTCTAACATAATGGAATTCCCAAAAGTAGACAACCGCAAATCTAAAAGAAGAGAATTTCAGAAAGTGGATTCTATCTAGGATGAATTCTGCAGCTGGGACTAAGGTAAAGAGAGTGGTTTATGGATGAAACTATGAAGTTGATAGTAAGCCAAGTTAATACTGCATAATGCCCTCTATTCCCCCCCCCCCCCAGACCATACAAATTGCTTAAGCAATCGCTATACATATAACACATAAGAAAAATACCCCAATTCTGTCAGTGGGTGTTCCTGTGGAGGAACTATGTTCATCAGTGGAGTTAGCTATCACTACCCCATTTTATTTACAGTATATAGTATGTTACTATCCTGACATGTTTATTGGTCTACACTTATAGTCTTTAGGTTGATCTGATAGAACAAGATTTTCAGGTCACTTTAAGTACCTGTCATTATAGCCATTCAAATTCCCTAGCAATGAGAATATGTATAAACTACTTCTACCAATAAACTACTAATGAAAAAAAAAAGGAAGTAACCCTGTCACGAACAAAACCAAATAATGAGAAAGATGAAAGATAGAAGAATGAAGAAGAAAGGTTCAGAAATATCAAACTAACAAAAACACAAACACAAAGCCAAGCAGAAAGGTAGCGGCTGAGCGCTCACACGAGCACTTCTGCCGCTTTGTTTTACCGATTGGTGGGGGTCTCAGTGCTCGGACCCCCACCAATCAAAACTTCTGACATGTCACTATGACATGTCAGAAGTTTGCTGAACGTTTAGTTACCCTTTAAGGTTCCTTTTATGCGCTTCGATAATGGGTATCTTCTGACCACATGTAAATACTCGTAGGCAGCCACTTCCGATTGCCGAATTTGCCATCAAAGGTGTGCTGAAAAATGTATCGCAAGATCTTCAAAACGCTGTACGGAAATGCAAATTCTCAATGGTCTGTCAATTCAACCGCGCATCTAGACTTTTGTGTCCTACTTCTGTGCCATATGACTACGATTATAATTTCACCACAATATTCCTGTGCACAGATCCCCTCACCATAGGCTCTACAAAGTTTGCAAACAAGGGTGTGGAGATTCAACACATGATTCATACAATAGGATAGTGGCAAACATGTTTTAAGTCCTCCTTTTTGAGGATGGTAAAGGATGTGGCGGTATTAATGAGTACCAAAAAGAAGCTATAAAATGTGGGGTATAAAACCCTGAGTTACAGGGAAATGCTTTAAATTCTTTATTGATTAGTTGCCATTGTAAATAGTTTGCAAGTATAATAGTGCACTGTACCTTTAAGATGTGCTGTTATCCACTCTTATCTGCTGGTTTTATGTCTTTTACCCACTAGGTGGCATCTAGTCAGTGGTCAGTCAAGCCACTGTGATGACAGCATTGAAGGAGTAGTGGTCAGTCCAGCCTACTTCACTGTGTATAGTGTTGTCCTGATGTTATGTTGATTTAACACTGTTCCTTCTCAGGTCTGGCAAGAGATGGTTGGCTTGCTAGCTCTGTCTAAATTGCAGGTTAAGGGATGTCGGCTCAGGCTTAGTGTATAGAACAGCAGGGAGCCCACCAAACAGTATTTATAGTGCGAGCTAATGCCCATGAAGTAACAAGTCTGTGCAGGAGGGAGTGAGGAGCAGTGACAAGCTGCCATGCTGGTGGAGATAGAAGCAGTGGCATGCTGCTCATCGTGACACGCTGCTGGAAGCGGTAAAGATGTGGATGAGTAAGAGGCATAGAGAGATCTGTGACAGAAGAGGCTGCTGTCGGAGGAAGACACGTCAGCTGTACTTTTTGGGACTGTGGTCGGGCCGTGACTACGATAATGTGCCATGTGTTTCTCAGGTCAAGAGAGACTGATGGAGGGTTTGCAGTCTAGTCAGTGACCGGAATACAGAGATAGAGGGACGTATGCCGACTACATTAGCAGATCAGAGAAGAAAACGGTAGGACCGACTGTAGAGGTACTGGAACTGAGGAGCGTTGAGAGGACTGGTGTGAACCAGCTTAGGCTGCATCCATCTTTGGGCCTGTAATGGCAGCAGGTCCTGAAGAGCGAGCAGTGGGTAGGGTAGGAAGAGTACAGAGAGCTAGCCAGGCGTTTAAAGTGGGAGCGTAAAGGAAACGTTCTAGCCAGTCAGAAACCGGTGTACATGCAGTGGCCAGCATAGTGCAAGACTAAAGAAAGAGCTGGTCCCAAATTAGGAGTGAGTTAGTAGCTAGCCACCACCATCTCAAGGAGCACAGGCCCGAAGTGATGCAGCCAGAAGCCGCAATTTTGTGGCCTACTAGGTCTGAATTGCCGAACCAACCGCTGTACCACGAAGGGGCGCCTTGGGCCTGTCTTCGACGAGTATACAAGTCAGCCATCATTTTCCTGTCTGACCCGATGCATTTAAGGCATCATTTACACGAGCGTAATATACTCGCGTGCGACGCGAATGCTTTTCACGCGTGTCGTACGCACCTATATTAGGCTATGGGGCATTGCAAACAGTGCGTGAATTTTGGGCAGCACGAGTGCGTTGCGTAAAAAAACTCACGACATGTCCTTTCTTTGTGCGCTGTTCGCGCATCACGCACCCATTGAAGTCAATGGGTGCGTGAAAACCACGGATGCTGCACGGAAGCACTTCCGTGCGAACTTCCGTGCGAACTGCGTGAATCGCGCAACAGCTGTCAAACTCTGAATGTAAACAGACAAACATCCAAACGGAGTGTCATAATGATGGTGGCTGCGCGAAAATCAGGCAGCCGCGCATCATACACTGATGACACACGGAGCTGTTAAGTGCCTTTTGTGCAGGCAAAACGCAGCATTTTTTTGCGTGCGAAAAACGTACCAGCTCGTGTAAATCAGGCCTAAGACTGTACTTGTCAGAAGCTACTGAGAAGAATTGTTGTCATTGTTTGTTGTGGTCATGTGTGTGACGTTTACCACCGGTCAAAAAGTATAGACGTGTTTTGACATCACTTCTCTCTTTGTACTATCTATTCCTTGACACAAACTGGACTGAACCCTACACCATCTGGGGCAGACGCAGACCTTACAAGTCACAGGACCCTACTGAATGCTTCAGCCTCTTCCTTCTAGTGTTTGTGGGAGTCTCAGCACCGAGACCCCCAGCACTATAAACTTCTATGACACGTCAGTTGGAAATGTGTTCATGGTAAATCACAAATGGCGCTGTCTTTATCATTGAGCTGGAATAATACAGTCCTATGAGGTAAAGGAAATTGAAGAATGGGAAGATTGGAAAGTGGAGAAGTAGAACATGAGAACTGAGCTGAAAGACATCACACATCATCATATTAATTTACAAGTAGTGATGTTATCAGTGAAAATGTATAGAACAATAATTTAGATCTGATAATCCAACCTTCAAAGTATAGCTTAAGTAAATTAATTATGCTCTTTAAATCTATATATAAATATAGACAGATGGATAGATATTGTATGGGAACCAAGAACTCGTGGAGGCCCATTAGCCAGACAATCTCAATGTCATTAAACCAGGCTGTAATAATTTGTACATTATATCTTTATTTTCAATAAAGTTTAAAATTTTAAATTTAGTTTTGGATCAAATGCTTTTTTTTCCCCACTCCTTTCTTTTTCCCAAACAGACCTGCATCACGACTCGGACAACTTGACCTCAAGAGGAGGTCCAACTCTCAAAACAGAAACCACTTCATACCTGGAACAATGGTGAAGGATATCTCTAACCACACGAATGGGATGTCGAATATAAAAGAACACAGAATTCATTAGGAAAAGGCCCGATACGAAGGTTTATCTTCTGACACTTAACCTATGGACTAATCAAATCCCCTTCCCCCAGTCGACATTAAAATTTACAGGTATACCAATCTCACCTTGCCCTATTCCTTTCACCATCAACACCATCCTTCCCTCCATCTCCTGATCATTGTTGATTTTTGTGCCACTTGTGTTTTTAGGTTTTAATTGTGATTTCCACTGAAAATTGATTGGACAAAAAGTGGAACAGATTTTGGCGTTTACCATGAGCCTTATTCCATGGTACTAAGGGTTCATCAAATGAATGTCCAATCCACCCTTACTGGACATTTTACAGAATTGATGCATGAGTTGGGAAAAGAGCGGAAACTAGTCTAATCGTAGAAAAAAAGATTAGATTGGATAATTAACCTTTTGGAAGTACTGGTAGAATCAAGGACATTTGTCTACATACAGTCGGGTGACTATACACGAAAAATTATTTTTTGTGAACAGATCCAATTCTGCCATGTAGTCATATAATTCAGAAGTCATAATGACGCATAGAATGGGCAAACCTGGTTTTGCATAATGCCGCATATGTTATCCCTGACATATATTACCTTAACCTACATTCCTATGGAGCAGCCTGGATTATCAATGGGAAACCAAGGCACCCGGAGAACCACAGCTAAAATATTGATGGTATCATAGTGTATTTATTTTATATTTTATTCACAGTGAAACGCTTAATATTAAAGTGACCATACTGATTACCTACCAAACGATACTTAAAATAAAAAATGTTTTAACTTTGTGCCCAAACCAGTGGATTTTCATACCAGTGGCAAGACACCAGCTTAGTATTCCCGTTGGTTTGCCGAGTTCTCATACTGGCCAACATGGTCTGCCCAGTTGCGTGCTTACTATCCTGATAACCACTCCATATACAGTGAAGGAAATAAGTATTTGATCCCTTGCTGATTTTGTAAGTTTGCTCACTGTCAAAGTCATGAACAGTCTAGAATTTTTAGGCTAGGTTAATTTTACCAGTGAGAGACAGATTATATTTAAAAAAAAAAATGTAAATCACATTGTCAAAATTATATATATTTATTTGCATTGTGCACAGAGAAATAAGTATTTGATCCCCTACCAACCATTAAGTTCAGCCTCCTCCAGACCAGTTAGGCTGGGTTCACACAACCTATTTTCAGGCGTAAACGAGGCGTATTATGCCTCGTTTTACGCCTGAAAATAGGGCTACAATACATCGCGAAACATCTGCCCATTCATTTGAATGGGTTTGCCGACATATTGTGCAGACGACCTGTAATTTACGCGTCGTCGTTTGACAGCTGTCAAACGACGACGCGTAAATTGACTGCCTCGGCAAAGAAGTGCAGGGCACTTTTTGCCACGTAATTTGAGCTGTTCTTCATTGAACTCAATGAAGAGCAGCTCAAGATATACGAGCGTCACAGACGCCTCGTATATTACGAGGAGGAGCATTTACGGCTGAAACGACGCAGCTGTTTTCTTCTGAAAACAGGATGTCATTTCAGCCGTAAATGCCTGCTATCGTGTGAACATACCCTTACATGCTCCAAATCAACTTGGTGCCTGCATTAAAGACAGCTGTCTTAAATGGTCACCTGTATAAAAGACTCCTGTCCACAGACTCAATTAATCAGTCTGACTCTAACCTCTATAACATGGGCAAGACCAAAGAGCTTTCTAAGGATGTCAGGGACAAGATCATAGACCTGCACAAGGCTGGAATGGGCTACAAAACCATAAGTAAGACGCTGGGTGAGAAGGAGACAACTGTTGGTGCAATAGTAAGAAAATGGAAGAAATACAAAATGACTGTCAATCGACATCGATCTGGGGCTCCATGCAAAATCTCACCTCGTGGGGTATCCTTGATCCTGAGGAAGGTGAGAGCTCAGCCGAAAAACTACACGGGGGGAACTTGTTAATGATCTCAAGGCAGCTGGGACCACAGTCACCAAGAAAACCATTGGTAACACATTACGCCGTAATGGACTAAAATCCTGCAGTGCCCGCAAGGTCGCCCTGCTCAAGAAGGCACATGTACAGGCCCGTCTGAAGTTTGCAAATGAACATCTGGATGATTCTAAGAGTGATTGGAAGAAGGTGCTGTGGTCAGATGAGACTAAAATTGAGCTCTTTGACATTAACTCAACTCGCCGTGTTTGGAGGAAGAGAAATGCTGCCTATGACCCAAAGAACACTGTCCCCACTGTCAAGCATGGAGGTGGAAACATTATGTTTTGGGGGTGTTTCTCTGCTAAGGGCACAGGACTACTTCACCGCATCAATGGGAGAATGGATGGAGCCATGTACCGTCAAATCCTGAGTGACAACCTCCTTCCCTCCACCAGGACATTAAAAATGGCTCGTGGCTGGGTCTTCCAGCACGACAATGACCCGAAACATACAGCCAAGGCAACAAAGGAGTGGCTCAAAAAGAAGCACATTAAGGTCATGGAGTGGCCTAGCCAGTCTCCAGACCTTAATCCCATCGAAAACTTATAGAGGGAGCTGAAGATCCGAGTTTCCAAGCGACAGCCTCGAAATCTTAATGATTTACAGATGATCTGCAAAGAGGAGTGGGCCAAAATTCCATCTAACATGTGTGCAAACTTCATCATCAACTACAGAAAACGTCTGACTGCTGTGCTTGCCAACAAGGGTTTTGTCACCAAGTATTAAGTCTTGTTTGCCAAAGGGATCAAATACTTATTTCTCTGTGCACAATGCAAATAAATATATATCATTTTGACAATGTGATTTTCTTTTTTTTTTTTTTATATAATCTATCTCTCACTGGTAAAATTAACCTAGCCTAAAAATTCTAGACTGTTCATGTCTTTGACAGTGGGCAAACTTACAAAATCAGCACGGGATCAAATACTTATTTCCTTCACTGTATAACGTCATAATACGAGCGACTGCTATATGAGCAATAGGGGAATAGAGAAAAAAAAAACTCTGACTGACAGCTAGGATAACCAATAGAAACAGCAGCTAGAATGGCTAGTCTTAAAAATATAAATAAAACAATACATGGCTAAAAAAAAATAAAAAAATAATAATAATTGATTAAAATGAAACATATAACTTAAAATGTAAACATTGGCATGTGATAGTAGGAGGGAGCGAGGGGGTTACCCCTAACGCTCCCCCACGTCTTATCCTACTTAATATACCGCACGATGTGGCGCCCTATGTTCCAATCTGTTCACACTGGTGTCATCAGCTTTCTGTCATGTGTTCTAATTTTTGATGGCAAAAAAATCTTAGTCTGCAAAGTCTGAACCCAATTATAAAATCTGTATTAAGGCCCCCACCTACCACCTGCAATTTATAATACTGGGGGCTTCTTCTTCTTCTTTAGGCTCCCTCATGCACCTGAGTCCAGGTGTGACTGCTACGCCTGCACCCCCCATAGAAAAGGATTTAGATTAATTTCAATCATATGTGTCACCAGCCCGGGAATGTTAATTGCATCTTTGAGTTATTATTTTTTTATTTTTACTCTTACAATAGGTAAATAATTTCATGAGAAAGATCTCTGCCTTGTAATCACACCAAATGTTTAGCTTATAATAACTGAGTAATTCAAGTTGACTGTAAGAAAGTGGAGGTAGAAAATGTGAACCTGTATTTGCTGAAAGTGTATTGTAATATTTACCATGTTACGACATGGGATATTTTCATACCCCTGTCTCAGGCTGCTGCTCTGTCCCCTTCCCATGTATTACACTGTAGCTCGGTTTGTGTAGATTGGCTGCTGTTAAATGCACAAGCCCAGCCCAAGCTCACCAGGACGTGGAAAGATTGTAAAACACGGCAACTAAATGATCAGTAAGAAAATGATTGTCAAATTTTCAGATGCCTGGAAAATAAGGAGTAGAGATTCCCTTCAAATCCTGAAATGAGTTTTATAGGGTGGGAGAATAAATGGCTTGTGGGCAAGTCTTCACTGTGCAATGATCTGAATCGAACGATCATTCAGACGATCATCGACCAGAGTGAAAGGACTTTTACTAAAAGGTATAGAAGGAAGATTTTATTTGCCAGGTTAAAGAAAAATCATGGCTGTTGTTCGTACTGGATGGTTTTGTGATGAAAAATGTAGGAAAAGCTCTTCAGCGCAAACTTGTATACATACATTTTATCAGGGGCGTAGCTAAAGGCTCATGGGCCCCGATGCAAGAATTCTTACTGGGCCCCCCCCCCGCAAACTTCTCATGGCCGACGGTCCGCTTTCAGCTGCATCGCTGGGTCTCCTAAGTGACCCAACAATGCAGCACTAGCAGCCGGGGCGTCACTAAGGCTGCGTTCACACACCCTATTTACGGACGTAATTCGGGCGTTTTAGCATTGAATTACGTCCGAAAATGCGGCTCAAAAGCGTTGCCAAACATCTGCCCATTCATTTGAATGGGTCTTACGATGTTCTGTGCCGACGGTCATTTTTTTTACGCGCCGCTGTCAAAAGGCGGCGCGTAAAAAAAACGCCCGCGTCAAAGAAGTGCCTGTCACTTCTTCAGACGTAAATGGAGCCGTTCTCCATGGACTCCATAGAAAAACAGCTCCAATTACGTCCGTAATGGACGCAGCGAAAGACGCCTGCACATGCCATTACGGCTGAAATTACGGTGCTGTTTTCTCCTGAAAACAGCACCGTAATATCAGCCGTAACGGACGCTGCCGTGTGAACATACCCTCAGGGCTTACAATGTCAGGGGAAATAGCCCCAATACATATGTGTCCGCCCAAAAAAAAGTGTGTGTATAAGCATAGCATATCTATAGCACTACGACCCTATAAACTATGGATAGGATTAGATACAGTGGCTCAGCAGACAGTATCACACATGATAGGATTAGATACAGTGGCTCAGCAGACAGTATCACACAGGATAGGATTAGATATAGGGCCCAGCAGACAGTATCACACATGATAGGATTAGATACAGTGGCTCAGAAGGCAGTATCACACATGATAGGATTAGATACAGTGGCCCAGCAGACAGTATCACACATGATAGGATTAGATACAGTGGCTGAGCAGACAGTATCAAACATGATAGGATTAGATACACAGCTCAGCAGACAGTATCACACATGATAGGATTAGATACAGTGGCTCAGCAGACAGTACCACACATGATAGGATTAGATACAGTGGCTCAGAAGGCAGTATCACACATGATAGGATTAGATACAGTGGCTCAGCAGACAGTATCACACATGATAGGATTAGATACACAGCTCAGCAGACCGTATCACACAAGATACGATTAGATACAGGGCCCAGCAGACAGTATCACACGATTGGATTAGATACACAGCTCAGCAGACAGTATCACACATGATTGGATTAGATACACAGCTCAGCAGACAGTATCACACATGATTGGATTAGATACAGGGCCCAGTTCGCTGACATTGCGGCTCCAGCGCTGGATCCAGGACAGGTAAGAATAATAATTTTGCTTCTTTGTGTTACTGATTATTTTTGTGTGTTTGTGTTTTTTTACAGGTTCGGTTGTTGGACTTCGGATACGAGGACTTCAATGACGGCGTTTTTTTTTTATTCTCAATAAAATGGTTAATGAGGGTTGTGTTTTTTATTTCAATAAAATATTTTTTCTATGTGCTTGTATCTTTTTAAACTTTATTATCACCGCCTTAGTAATGGCCGCCCTAAGGCGAGGCTTAATGTTAGCCGGTGCAGAGGCTACACTAACCCCCATTATTACCCCGGTACCCACCGCCACCAGGGGTACTGGGAAGAGCCGGGTACGAACCAGTACCCGACCATCTGGCCGCAGGCTGGTAGTATTAGGCTGGGGAAGGCCAAAAACAGTGGCCCATCCCACCATGGTAATGCTGCCTGCTGCTGCTGTGTTGCATCTGGCTGGTTATGAAAATTGGGGGGGACCCCACATCGTTCTTTCCAATTTTTTTTAAATGACGTGGGGTCCCCCCCATTTTTCATAACCAGCCAGATACAATAAAGCAGCAGCAGCCTAGCATCACCAGGGTAGGAAGGGCCACTGTTTTTGGCCTTTCCCCTCCTGATAATACCAGCCTGCGGCCACCCCAGTGGCCGACCATCACTACAGATGGTCAGGTACTGGATCGTACCCGGCTCTTCCCAGCACCCCTGGTGGCGCTGGGTACCGGGGTAATAAAGGGGGTTAGTGTTAGCCGCTGCATCGGCTAACACTAAGCCCCGCCTTAGCAATGGACGTCGTCAATCAGCCGGCGGCCATTACTAAGGCGGTAGTAATATAGTTTAAAAAAAACAAACACAAAGACATAGAAAATATATTTTATTGAAAAAAAAAAAAAAAAACACACAGCCCTCATTAACCATTTTATTGATAATAAAAAAAAAGCTGTCATCGAAGTAGTCCTGGAATCCGACGTAGTCCAACGACCGAACCTGTAAGAAAACACACAAAAAATGATTAGTAACACATGTGTTAGGCTTAGATACAGGGCCCATGTGTGATACTGTCTGTGGGACCCTGTATCTAAGCCTACCACAACGTAGGCTTAGATACAGGGTCCAGCAGACAGTAATCTTCTACAGTATAAGATTACTGTGTGCTGGGGCCCTGTATCTAAACCTACAGTGTGGTAGGCTTATATACAGGGCCCATCAGACAGGATCACACATGGGCCATGTATCTAAGCCTACCATGTGATTAGCTTAGATACAGGGCCCAGCAGACAGGATCACACATGGGCCATGTATCTAAGCCTACCATGTGATTGGCTTAGATACAGGGCCCAGCAGACAGGATCACGCATGGGCCATGTATCTAAGCCTACCATGTGATTGGCTTAGATACAGGGCCCAGCAGACAGGATCACACAATCTGTGATCCTGTCTCATGGGCCCCCTAAGCCTGCAACATCGTAGGCTTAGGGGTTGTGCAGTCCCTAAACATTGATGGCCTATCCACAGGATAGGCCATCAATAGCTGATGTGTCGCCCGGGACCCGCCAATCAGCTGTTTTGAAGGGGCCGCAGCACTCGTACGAGAGCTGCTTCCCCTTCATTTCACTACTCGCTCACACTGTGAATCGCCGACACGGATTCACAGTGTGACCGGAATGAAGTAACAGGAATGAAGGGGAGCAGCTCTCGTATGAGTGCTGCGGCCCCTTCAAAACAGCTGATTGGCGGGTCCCGGGAGTCGGTCCCCGCCAGTCAGGGCTAACCTTACCTTCCTATTCGGCCGCGGCGGGAGTTCTGTCGTCTCAATGCTGTGCACGGCGCATAGCGCTGTGACGTCATGCGCTGCGCACAGCGCCTGACGTCAGGACCTCCGCTGCCATCCGGAACCAGGAAGGTAAGTAAAGTATGTTACTATAGTAACAGGGGCCCGCGGCCCGAGTTACTATAGTAACTTTTTATTGATGTGGTGCGGGGGGCCACGGGCCCCCCTGGCTTCGGGGCCCGGTCGCAATTGCGACCGCTGCGACCCCTATAGCTACGCCAGTGCATTTTATATAGTTATATTCTTAAGTGCATTATAGACTGGATATCAGTATGTGGCTTGTTTGTATTAGGCTCCATTTTCACTGATGTCATGGTTTTTATTGTAAAAAGGATCCATGATGGATATGACAAATTTGTTTTTAAACAGATCTTTATGGATCCCATTGTTACAGAAGACAAAAGGAAAGAAAGCGCTAAATAGAGCAACACAATTTGCGACCAAGTGATATGAAATGTAGAGGTGGATGCCCTCACCTATGGGTGTCATGCTGGAGGGCACAACTCCTATAGCGGCTATACACCGTGTTCCAAATTATTATGCACATTGGATTTAAGTGTCATAAACATTTAATTATTAGTGTTTCAATGAAACTCATGGATGGTATTGTGTCTTAAGGCTCTTTGGCTCATTGTAATAAATCTCAGACACCTGTGATAATTAGTTTGCCAGGTGTGTCCAATCAAAGGAAAACTACTTAAGAAGGACGTTCCACATTATTAAGCAGGCCACAGGTTTCAAGCAATATGGGAAAGAAAAAGGATCTCTCTGCTGCCAAAAAGCGTGAAATAGTGCAATACCTTGGACAAGGTATGAAAACATTCGATATTTCAAGAAAACTTAAGCATGATCATCGTACTGTGAAAAGATTTGTGGCTGATTCAGAGCACAGATGGGTTAATTCAGATAAAAGCATAATGAGGAAGGTTTCTGCCCGAAAAATTAATAGGATTAGGAGAGCAGCTGCTAAAATGCCATTGCAAAGCAGCAAACAGGTATTTGAAGCCGCTAGTGCCTCTGGAGTCCCGCAAACCTCAAGGTGTAGGATCTTCCAGAGGTTTGCAAGTGTGCATAAAGCTATTATTCAGCCACCCCTAAACAATGCTCACAAGCAGAAGCGGTTGCAGTGGGCTCAGATATACATGAAGACTAATTTTCAAACCGTGTTGTTTACTGATGAGTGCCGTGCAACCCTGAATGCTCAAGATGGATGGAGTAGTGGATGGTTGGTGAATGGCCACCATGTCCCAACAAGGCTGCGACGTCAGCAAGGAGGTGGCGGAGTCATGTTTTGGGCTGGAATCATGGGGAGAGAGCTGGTAGGCCACTTTAGGGTCCCTGACGGTGTGAAAATAGCCTCTGCAAAGTACGTAGAGTTTATGACTGACCACTTTCTTCCGTGGTACAAAAAGAAGAACCATGCCTTCCGTAGCAAAATTATCTTCATGCATGACAATACACCATCTCATGCTGCAAAGAATACCTCTGTGTCATTGGCTGCTATGGGCATAAAAAGAGAGAAACTCATGGTGTGGCCCCCATGTTCCCCTGACCTCAACCCTATTAAGAACCTTTGGAGCATCCTCAAGCAAAATATCTATGAGGGTGGGAGGCAGTTCACATCAAAACAGAAGCTCTGGGAGGCGATTCTGACATCCTGCAAAGATATTCAAGCAGAAACTGTCCAAATACTCACAAATTCAATGGATGCAAGAATTGTGAAGGTGATATCAGAGAAGGGGTCCTATGTAACATGTAACTTGGCCTGTTGAGTTTTTTTTTATTGAAAGAGCTTTTGATTTCTGTAAATATGACCTCCTGATGCTGCAAATTCAACAAATGACCATTTTAGTTCTCTTTACAACCTTTAAAATGTTTTGATCTCTGTTGTGCATAATAATTTGAAACAGTGCATTTTGAGTTTTTTACTTCTAAAAAAAAAATCTGTTATCATTGATGGCTTGAAGATTATACTGACTGTCATTTGCATCAACTATTTAGGAAAATCTGTGAAAAATAACATTTGCATAATAATTTGGAACGCGGTGTAGTGTAAATCTTAGGTCGACGAGATGCAGCCAGGCTTTCATTTCGAGGAGTCCTCGAGTCGTTTTTTCGAGAGCACGCAAGTAGGGAAGAAAGATAGGGAATTGTCAGTGCTGCCCAAATAGTCCGTAATGGTCAAGGATAACTGTTTAGTTTTTGCTTTATTCAGGTGTAAAAATCAACTCTTTTTGGGGTTGAATCAACCCCTGTGTGCGTTATGTACACCAATACACATATTGTAAATGTTTCTATTATCCCAATGTTTTTAGTTCATCAAATTTATCTGATGCAGGTGAGGAGGAGTAAATACAGTAAGTAACAAAAGGAGACCAGCAAATATCATAACAAACTAATACTGCCCAGGTTGTAATGGTTCATCATTTATCACCTGTCTCTATGATGGTGATAAATGTATGATCACTGCATGTCTGACCTGCAGCGATCACAAGCGATCTACCAGCAATCACAAGATCGAAGCTCTCGTTTCTCCTGTTTGAATAGAGCAGTGGTCACACTTGTCCACTACCACTCCATCCACTATTTATGGGGCTAACGGAGATAACCGATTGCCATCACTCCCACAGGGAATGAATAGAGTGGTAGTGTGCACTGGTGACCACTGCTCCATTCAAACAGAGAACATGGGACCCTTAATCTTGTGACCGCTGAGTGTCCAAGCGGTCAGACCCGCAGCGATTGTACATTTATCAGATTAGGTGATAAAGTATTTTAAAGCTATCAATGTAATATGATTAGGATTTGCCATTAATGTCTAATTTCTAGGTGTCTAGCAGCTGTGACCCTAACAGATTAATAGAATGAAATGGTAGTGGTGCTTGGTAAGTTTCATGCCACTTAGGCTCCTGTTGGCTCCACCTTTTTTGGAGACCACATAGTCGTCCCTTATAGGCAATGGCATACCATGCCGCCTCCGAAAAAAAACAAAGTACAGCCAACAGGAACCGAAGTAACATTGGACATTAATGGCCTATTTTAGGGATATTTTCTGATAATTCCTTTTAGAGGAATTTTTAATAGAATCCAAATCCTAAGAAAGAGTCTTTATTTCAATACAGATCGGGGTGTGGGTTTTAGTAACTCATCCACCTCAACGGAGAACCGACCCATCGCATGCAGCCACCTGTGCTCTGAAAATGAGACTGTGACCATGTCTTTCTTAGAATTTGTGGAGGTCCCATCTGCCAAGGGTGACCATAAGGTTAAGTCCGGGGCTATTGGACTACAATGTTCAACTATATTGACTACTAAAATAAAAAGTAGTATATAGATACAGAACAGTCTAATATTTCAACAAAGGGGTTCAATTAAATATGACATTAATATATCAAGTAACATAAAGATCCGAGAGAAGACAAGGCTTATCCAACACCAAAGTCTCTGGAGGTAGAGTCCACATTTCTGTACTTTCTTGTGTATACTGTAAGTGCGTCCTCTTTTCTCCATATTCTTGGGTGTTTTACTATGTTGTTCTGCAATGTTATGGATTAATTACATGGGCCTATCGACTTGAAGTGATACAAAGCTGACACATTTCAAGTATTATTTTACATAATTACATGGCATCTATGTTATTGGTGTCTTTAAATCATCGGGGAAGAGTGATAATTACTATAGGAGGTGGCGACTGAAAAACAGACATCAGAAGTTGATGGTTCACTCTGTCACAGTCTTTCGAGAGTTTAATGAAGCCAACAATATGTCAAATCAAATAACAGTCAGATATACTGTACATGTCACCTGTGCCAAATGTTATCCATAGCTTGTACCAACAGGTCAGTGGTATACATAATGCCCATCCCCAGTATTACCTAATGTGTCCATTCCTGCCCCCCATTGTCACCCAATGGAGCTATGTTCTATATATGACTTAACGATGGGCGAAAAATGTTCTTCACATTGCCTGGTGATGCCTCAAAATATAGTACCCAGACTTCAATACTTTATCGACAGTCCTCTGTGTACACATAGCTTACCTGGTGCTAAGTTTAATGTACATTGCCCTTCTTCGTGGATCAATGTCCAATTACTGTGTCTATAAGTATATCTTAATCTTAAAGGGGTTGTCCGGTTGTCCAGTAGACCCTGGTCTCTTCACAGTGGAAGGAGAGCAATGGAGCGGGGTGCAGCCATAGCAGAAGGTGGCCTGACTGGAGAGGAAGCAGAGAGGCTAGGAATATGTAAAGTTAATGGGTCAAGTTATGGGTTGTATTTGGGCTGTTAGTCCACCAGGTGTATTAATAGTGTCCGGCATAGACTGGGCTTATATAACATAGGATTTGAGGGAGGGGTAATCAGTTGTGGAGCCAGAAGTAGGAAAGGACTCGGCAATTCAGTCAGGAAAATCAAGTCTTTGGCAAAGGGAATGGCCCTTGAAAATTATGGTCAGGGGCCGGAGGAAAGGGTCGTGCATCATAACAGTTGGTAACATGCAACATTTGTGAGTTCTTGGTGGGGATGTAGTCCCCGGGAGCATCTCAAATATCTATGATTTTGATGTCTTGGGTCAGGTGTGGACATCTAAGAGTGCGGAGATTTTACCACAGATAGTATACAGGTGATGCTGATGGAGAACGCCTTCAAGGACCTTTTCCTTGTGATGTAAACAGGTTGTTTTTATAGTAATTGGTAATGTAAAGAATGTTTCATATTTAATTTGTATATGTTCTTATTGTGTACATCTTGTGAGTTATAAAGATCGTTATTAATAAATGGGGCTGCTATGGTGGTCAACGCAACTTAAAACATGTTCGATGCATTGAATATGAGTGATGATGGGACAAGGCCGAGGGATAGTCTTCTATCATTAAAAAGTCATGGTATAGCTCACAGATAAATAGATTCAACTCAACGTTCAAAAAACTTCTCACATGAGTTGGTGTACGGGCGCAACAGAAAGTCTATGAGTCCATACACCAACTGCTCGGCTTTCCGAGAAAAGCCGATCAGAAACTAAGCGGTTCAACACTCACCCGAGCGCTTCTACCACTTTAACATTCGCCATGTAATTCCAGGTTTCCCTTACAGCTATTGCAGAATGTGGATATATCAATGACCATCATAAATAATAGCCACTACAGAAATCACAAATGGACATGTTATCATCGGAATCTCTCAGTAGTGCAGCCTCAGGCTTTGGGCCTGTATCTTTAAGCGATCAGATCTCAGCCTAGAATTAAGATATTAGAAAACGGTTTTCACATTTTTAATGTACACTAAAGGGCCACTTTTAATTTCCTTATGATAGGTCTCAGAGACAAACCCTTTCAGGCTGGAGCGATGGAGCTATGGCGTTATTATACCCTAATAGACCATAAGGATCGGGGTTGTCTTCATGAGGCTCTTTAATCTTTCAGGGAATTAGCAAATAGATTTGTTACTATTGCTGGAGAAGCAAATTAGGCTTCACTTATATTTGCTCAATCAATCTGAGAACACTTTACATTTCATTGATTAATTAATTCTCGAAATTATTTATGCAGAATGAGCAATTTATCAGGCACCTGCGTCTTTTAGTTGTATTATCATGAATTATTATATCGATAAAATATATTCTTTCTAGCCTGTAGGGAGGTTTATTACTTTACCACATTACTCACTGTCAGAAACATCTTACCAGTCCTATCCACGCTACAACGCTATTCTGAAGTTTTCTGTTTCCAGCATCGACCAGAAACAACTGTGCACCTGGCCTTGGGCTCTGTTCACACTGGCGTCCTGGATGCCATTTTAAGACAGACATGATGGATCCATTATGAACTGGTTTCTAACGGATACTATTAACCTTTAAAGAGCGGAACAGAAATGTGACAAGAGCCTTAGGCTGTGGTTACACTTCCACAGTCAATTAGCATGACATTTTGCTACATATATCACATAAGGTTACATCTCCCACACGATTTATATGTGACTTTATATGTGGCAACTTCTTTTTACAGTCCAGATTGACCTGAATAATAAAATAGCATGTAAAAGTTGCATGATGGTGCACTAATTGACATGCAATTTTATTCAAAGAACGTCAACTTGATTAACAAATTGGATGGGGGGGGGGGGGATCTTTATTATAACTAAAGGCTTCTTAAGCTTGGAAAATAGATGCCTTAGAGATTATCTTAATGTATACACGGTCAGCACCAATAACTTTTTATTGCAAAAACTGTAAAAAGGACGGGGGGCATCATATAAATGTAAAGAAAAGCGTTCCCATCATCTATATAAGAAAGGGTTCTTTACAGTAAGAGGAGTCAAGCTTAATGCAAGGCAATAATGCTAAAAAAGTATGGAATGGTCTAGACATTTATTTCATGCCGAATAGTATTGAGGGTTATAAAAAGGGGGAGAATTATTTTAAATTGCGCCAGGAAATGATCCAACTGCCTTCGTTGGTTCAGGAATTATTATTTTTTCGCCTGTGGGACAACTATCCAGAAAGTTTTGCTCTACACCCGTTTTTTTTAATCAAACAGCCACATGTGAGAAATGTTGGATGAATTGGTGTCTTTTCTCAGTCAAAGTAACAGATGTATCAATCACCGAACCGAACCGGTGTGGCATGCTGTGGCGCTCCTCGGTATTTGTGTAGCGCGGTCATCCATTTACTTAGCAGGGGGAGATATCTGATTGGCTCAGAGCGCACATCACAGCTATTACTTCACACCTGGAAGAGCCTGTCCACTCAGACAGCATGGAGAGAGAAAGTGGGCAAAGTTTTCGGAATAAAAACATTACCTAAAACAAGGTGACCCCAAAAAGGGGCATAAGACATTTTACTGAGGAAAAAATCATCTAGGAAAAGGTGCGGCCGCTAGGGCCAGAATTCTCAAGGTAGTGAAAGTGTTAACTAAATTACATTCACATTATTCTAGATTTACGTTGAAGAATTTTTGAATTTTTATAAATGGTTTCAATATTATAAAATCGAAAGATCTGATAGTTCTTGACTGAAATTGTTTATTAACCTATTTTGGGAGAATATCACTCCGACTCATTTAATCAAAGTTTAATAGCGCTCAACTCATGTAATTACCCAGCGGTGCCGTCAAAAGTCTTTATAAGCCAAACGTAACTTTTGCCGCAGGTTGTTTCTGGGCATGAAGCCACGATGGAGGGAAGATAAGATCTTGAGCAATATTTTATGTTATGACTTAGTAGAATAATGAGAAACTTGTACTGTACAAGACTGTAAGAAAGACAAAGTATCCACCACATCTTAACATGCACTCTGTGATTTTGAGGTTCCCGAGTGATAGGATTTTTGTGACACCTTCTGCAACGTCGAAACATTATAGTCAATCTACTAAACCAGGAACGGTCAAGGAGGCACTTGGTAAAAATCTTAACAGCTAGGGCCAAATTAAAAGGTCCCTGTGGGAAAAAATTGGTGTGGGCCCTTCGCGGCACCTGGCACCAGTGGATCATGCTTAGTGTCTTTTGCTTTGTGGATCGAGTCTCTTGGCACCAGTGATCACCACATTCGATATTATCTGTTTGCTCTTCCCCTGCCACCGTACCTTGGTTCAGAGTCAAGCAACACCCTGGCCCGTTCCCAGTATCAGTGTCATACATGTTGTGGCTAGCGATTACTTGGGGCAAGTAATGTGAAAAATAAAAAAGATTTCCAATATAATTTTTCTAATTGAAACCTCTTTGTTTCCCCACCATTCTCTGGGGAATTCTCTCTATTGATCTCTGTCCTCTACCTTCCCTCTGCTATTTTACGGTGGTCAGTGATGACGTCACGCTCACAGCACCTTACTGCAGCGACCGATCACTGTGTTGCCCAGTGACATGTATGGAAATAATAAGCACATCGGCCGCCATATTTCTTCTACACATCAATGCAGACAGATGGGGCATAAGAGCTCTGAACATTAAGAATATAGTTTAAGCCCCTTGTCCCCTGCTGGACGTACAGTACGCTTTTCAAACTTCCATGTCTTGTCTAGGACAGTTGAAGAGATGGAAGCCCCTAAGTGGAAAAGGCCAATGGGCAATTTTCTCTTTTGCCCTATAATCTGGCCCTGTCTGCAGTCCTATTCTTCTAAGATACTCGAGGAGACCTGATTCTATGTGGCCTTACGCCATGTTCACACGGCGCCAAAAAAAAACGACGTGTAAAAAAACGCTAGCGTCTTTGCAAAGCGTTTTTTTAAAATACAGGTGGTTTTGTACGCGTTTTCGGGCATGTAGTTAGAACTCTCACTGACTATGTGAATTAGGCGCATTTTCGGCACGTTTTACGCGTCATGAATTGACCTGACGCTTCTTTTTTTACACGACGCGTTTTTAAACACGCAAGCGTAAAAAAAAACGCGTCGTATGAACTACAATGCGTTTTCCCAATGGGAAGCTTAAAGCAAGTATTTTTGATGCGTTTTTTGGCATGTTAAACACGGCAAAAATGCTTTGAATACACGCTGTGTGAACAAGGCCTTAAAAGAAGTTGACTGATGTCAACGAAACGCGCATCGGTACAAGCCCAGCTTTATGTCAGGGACAGTTCAATTGAGGAACAGTTGATATTTTGCTCTCCCAGTCAGCAATAAATTATATTTACCATGGCACGCTCGCACACAGCGATCGCCAAGCGGGAGAACGGCATTAGAGTAGCGCTAATTCACGCTGTGCCCACTGAACCAACCACGGACGCGCACATCAGCTGTTTGTATCCACAGCTGAAGACCGGCACGTCTGCTCACATTCACTGCATAGGGGGAAAGCGACAGGTCAGACCGCTGCTCTTGAATGGCTGACTCGTTGTGTCAGCTGCTTGGTTCACAGGCAAGCGCTGGCACGTCCGCTCTCAGTGTTACGTGAGGAGGAGAGCGGTGGATATAAGAGCTGCTGTCGTAATTGAGCAGTTTATGTTGCCAGATTTTAGTTACAAATATGACTGCTGGCAACATAGTTACCTATTGAAGCTCATACATAGCAATTCAAATTCCACTGGCAGATACAACTGTTTGTCCTGAATATATACAGTGGATCTTCCAATGAAGGTCTGAATTAATAATTAATATTATCTATCAGTTTGGTTACTAGCTGCGGCACAGTTTAACTCCATTTGCCAGTAGGAGTTACATTACCGCGTCCCAAAGAGCGACACACAAATACATTAACGTGTTGTCTGTTGAGAACATTTCAAGTACACAGAATCAGACGTGTGAGCTCAACTTTCCCTCTGTATTCCCATATAGTTACTAATAGAATAGCAATAAAGTTGAATATTTTTTTTTTATAATAGAATTTTTTATTGTTGTCGATTTAAATAACAAAATATTAACATACATAACAAAAGAAACAAAGAAAATGTTCCGAGTTAACATAATATTAAACTAAATATTACGTAGTACAGACACTATCCCAAAAGTCAATGCAGGAAAATCAACAGTCACCCCCTAAAACCCTGCAAACTATCACTTGGGAAGGGGAGAGAGAAAGTTGAATATTTAACAACAATAATCAATAAAAACATTAATGGGATTTGAAGTTTACAATAGGGTGTTCTGAAATAAGGGACCGCTCACCCTATCCCTGCAAGGTCATTTATATCTACTATAGCCGGATTTAACTTAATCTAGAGATCCATTGATCCAACACTTCTTGCCCTTCTTTTTCTCATCCATATTCCCTTTTCCCTTTACTTATTATTTACTATTGGTGGGGCACATAAACAAGAAGTATGAAAAACCCCAAAAGAGATATTTCTATTTCCTGTGTGGTCGGCGTGTAGAGTTCATGAGGCTCAATACTTAAGACATAAAACATTAGAGTAAGAGGTTTAAAGTGAAATCACTTTCACAAATAAAACCCTTAATTCAGGAAGTTATACATGGGGCAGTGTAGGTGGCACTAAAGAAGGAGCACAATGACTGAAATTCATTGAAAAACGGTGGCATGGTTTTGGAGGCAGTATGGCATGGTCATGTTATTGCAGCACTGTGGCATATTACTGCTCTGTAGACATTGTTTATGGTACTGTTGTGGAGGCATTGTGGATGACCTAGTAATGGGAGCACTGTGGCTGGCACTATTATGATAGCTCTGTAGATGTAACCTCCATGGGGGCATTTTTAAGGGGGTGCATTTTTCCAGGGTGCCTAAAGAGCTTGTCCTGAACATGCTAACAAGGAAGCCTGAGCTGCGGCTCTCATCAGTGGCTGATATCATGACTCAACAACAATGGCATGGACCTCAGTTGGTGGTTGCCATAGAAATATCAAAAACCCAAAAAGAGGACCCAGGGACAGCAGTAGATTGTGGAACAATGATTGACAGGCCACCTGAAGACATCCTCTGACACTGCCTGTTTCGCTATAAGGCTGGGTTCAACCGGCGCGTTTTTGTTGCATTTTTAACATACATTTTTTTTGTTTTGGTAGATAAACAATGTCTCTCAATGAGAGTTCATCAACCAGGACAAAAAAAAATAAAAAAATGCACCATGTGAACCCAGCCTTAAAGTTTCTACAGCAATGTTCGGCGCTGGAGTGGATTAAGAAAAAAAAGTAATGTTTTGAATATTGTAGAAACTCCTTGGCCTTTCTTTGACTGATTTCTAGTAATAAAAAGAAGTTAAATGTGTCACATCCTTTATAAAGATAGTCATATTTTTGGTAAATTTTAAACTAACAGTTTTTGAATGTTTTTAGCTTCTTCAAAAAATACTTAAGATACTAGATCATATAAGTTGAATTGGTTTACTGACCTGAATAGCGCTGTCTCCCTGAATTCTGCGGTGTTTGTATTTTTTTCCTGGACTCCCCTGTTCCAGAGATATGGCCCACTGTTGTGCTGGCTCCCTATCCCTAATTTGCTGTAGTTAGCCAATGGGGTGGAGCTAACTTCCCTGCTTCTGATGCTGACCAATCAGCGCGAGGCAGCTTGAGGGTAATTCACGCCCTGTTGGCTAACTACAGCAAATTAGCATGTAGGTAGCCAAGACAACAGCGGGCCATATCTCTGGAACGGGAGGGTCCAGAAAAAAAAAGAAAAAGAGCGCTGGAATCAGGGAGACAGCGCTATTCAGGTCAGTTAACCAGTTCAACTTATTTGACCTAGTGACAGATCCTCTTTAATTATTTTCTTATGTTTTTAGAATCTTTAAACTAAATACTTGATTTATTTTTGGAAAATGTTTCTCTTCTTCTAACACCGTAACCTTTGTGTGATCGTAAACAAGTAGAACAAGTTGTCATATACTTAGGATCTCTTAATGAACAATTTTGTTCTCTGTTTCCCTTGCGAAGATTGACATGTTTACTCTGATAATCATACACTTACATATTAAAGTAGGATTTTATGGATGGAAATATATCACATGCAATAAACATATGCAACGAATGTTTGTACAATTACTTTTTAAACCTTAATAATGGAAATTAGTGAGACATGTCAAGAGGACTATCCCTACTTATTATGTGTGTAATGGGATAATGTTCATCCATCCTATAAACTTTAATATAAATCTCATATATTATTCTTCAACTCAAGTATTCTTTCAAGACAGTAATCTTCCCCTTGGGACAGACTTAATAGTAATCCACAAAATCAACTGGAACGGATTAATTTGCTATGAATAAATAATAGAAAATGAAAAAAAAACTAAAATAAACAAACATTAAACCAAAATGAAAAAATAAATTAAAAGTATTTTAAAAGACCTTTAGATCTAATCTATATTTTTCATTAATGTAAAAAATGTGAATAAAAAGAAGGAAAACAGACTGTGGAGACATCGAAGGTGAAAGGTAAAAGTGAAAGGTAAAAGAATAATAAAGCCCCCTGAGCATAGCAGGCAAAAAAAACATTTGGGTACAACTACATAGACATGTAGGCACTATCTACAGGGGGGCTGTGTGTGTGTAGCAATCTACAGGTGGGCTATGTGTGGAGCTATCTACAGGGGGGGCTGTGTCTGGAGCTATCTACAGGGGGGCTGTGTGTAGCTATCTACAGGGGGGCTGTGTGTGGAGCTATCTACAGGGGGGCTGTGTCTGGAGCTATCTATAGGGGGGCTGTGTGTGGAGCCATATACAGGGGGCTGTGTGTGGATCTATCTACAGGGGGGCTGTGTGTGGAGTTATCTACAGGGGGCTGTGTGTGGAGCTATCTACAGGGGGCTGTGTGTGGAGCTATCTACAGGGGGGCTGTGTGTGGCGCTATCTACAGGGGGGCTGTGTGTGGAGCTATCTACAGGGGGGCTGTGTGTGGAGCTATCTACAGGGGGGCTGTGTGTAGCTATCTACAGGGGGCTGTGAGTGGAGCTATCTACAGGGGGGCTGTGTCTGGAGCTATCTACAGGGGGGCTGTGAGTGGAGCCATATACAGGGAGCTCTGTGTGGAGCTACCTACAGGGGGGCTGTGTGTGGCGCTATCTACAGGGGGGGCTGTGTGTAGCTATCTACAGGGGGCTGTGTGTGGAGCTATCTACAGGGGGCTGTGTGTGGAGCTATCTACAGGGGGCTCTGTGTGGCGCTATCTACAGGGGGGCTGTGTGTGTAGCTATCTACAGGGGGGCTGTGAGTGGAGCTATCTACAGGGGGCTGTGTGTGGAGCTATCTACAGGGGGCTGTATCTGGTGCTATGTACAGGGGTCTGTGTCTGGCACTATCTACAGGGGGGCTGTGTGTGGCGCTATGTACAGGGGGGCTGTATCTGGAGCTATGTACAGGGGGGCTGTGTCTGGCGCTATGTACAGGGGGGCTGTGTGTGGCGCAATCTACAGGGGGGCTAATGTGGATGATTTTTCGATTGACCGGTAGCAGAGTTACACAACTGGAAAAAAAAAATCCCCCTCATGTAACTCTGCTACCTGTCAATTGAGCAAATGTTATACCCAAGATAGGAAAAGTAACACAAAGACGATATAACCTGAAATATAATATCTGTGATATCCAGACAGTCTAGAGATTTTCAGTGAGAATGTGCGCTTGTTATTTGAAGAAGGATCTGGCCGTGATTTGACGGGGATATTGGGCGTGGTTAGGGGGCGTGGCTTAAAATGTGTTTCTTTTCAAAAGTTGGGAGGTATGGTGGTCAGTGCTCTGGGAAAGGATTTCATCTGTATCTGGCTGGAATGCTGCAGTGCTTTAAGGTAAATTCGGTAAAGTTGCGGGTAGTACATCTACAATACACCATCTGAATAAAGACTTGCAGTGTCACTGACTTACTGGTACAGAAGACCCTTACAGGGATGAACTTATTATTACAATGCATCTTCCCACAGGTGGAGGGGCTGGTATTTATAGGTTTAAGAAGAGGGTTGGAGAAGGCATAAGGCGCACAGGTTTTTATATGTAGACGGTTGAGCCTAGTCGTAGCGGGAGAGCGTCAGTCAGTATGCATGTGCTCTTCGGAGGGGAAGTAGCGCTTTTTATCAGCTTCCAGGCATACTTGGCTCAGGACATAATTAACAATATAATATCGATTCTAGCTCTTTAAGATGGCCATATTAAGTGTGCTTGGACATTCTGTACAAAAAAACAAACTCTTTTAAAGGGAAATCGTTGTTAGGAAATGACGGATTGTTTCAATTACCGTATTTTTCGAACTATAAGACGCACCCAGGTCTTGTTTTTTTTTAAAATGTGGTTTGTTTCACCACATTCTGAGAGCCGTAACTTTTATATTTTTGCATCGATTTAACGGGGTGAGGGCATCTTTTTTGGGGGACGAGCTGTAATTTTATTGCCACCATTTTTTGGTATACATACGATTTTGTGATCACTTTTTATTTCATTTTTTTTAGCACTAAGGTGACCAAAAAAAACAACGATTCTGTGTTTTAATTTTTTTGTTTTACGCCGTTCACCGTGTGAGTTATATAATGGTATATTGTAATAATTCAGACTTTTATGGAAGCAGCGATATGCTGCTTCTGTAACAGACATTCACTTCTATGGGAGTTACGGAAACAGTGTAGCTCAGCGAGTTACACTGTTTCCGTAACTCGCGACCATGTAATCAGTGAGCGGCTGGGTGGCAGACTGAGCACAAAAAGCTAGAACGGGGTTTAGGGGGCCCCGTTCTAGAGATAGGTGCTGGTCCCAGAGGTGGGACCCGCATCTATCTGACATTTCTGACATATCCTGTGGGAAAACCCCTTTAACTAATTAAATGGCCAGGAACAGCGCCGTTAGAGCAACGTGGCAGCTGTAAAACACACCTGACACTTGCAGTGTATCGTGCCAGCACGTCATGGGTCGGGAAGGGGTTAAGGAAGTGGTTAGGGGGGTCTGGCGCAGCCGGGCCCCTTGACTGCCGACTATAAGACGCAGGGACTATTTAGCAAGATTTATTCTTGCTAAAAAGTGCGTCTCATAGTCCGAAAAATACGGTGGGTGTTTTATAGATTTGGTGGGGTTTGGTGGTGGTGATCTCATTATCATCAAAGTGCAGGATTACAATTTTCCTATTGCTTATATAGTGCCAACATATTCTTCAGCACTGTACACAGATTTTCACCGCTCACATTTTTGAGAACACCAATCAGTATGTTTTTCTTTTTGTAAGGAGGGAAGTGTGGCAATAAATCAGAATACCCGGATAAAACCCATGCAAACATGAGGAACAAATACAAACTCCATGCAAATGTTGCCCTTGGTTGGATTCAAACCCAGGACCGCAGAGCTAACCACTGAGTCCCCATGCTGCCCAATGAAAGGTAACACCTATATTATAAAGCTGAAGGCAATTTACACCATTAACTATAGCTGATGGGGACAGCTTAGAAAATCCTCCTCCTCCCCCGACCTGCACAGTGGCCACTGTACATGACACAGAGCATGCTCACAACACTCTCCCATAGAAGTCAATTGTAAATAAAAACTCCCTCGAAAAGCAGACACAGAATGATAAGACTAGAGTTTCAAAAATGTGTATTGAGGAGGAAGTGTCCACATATGAGTGTTATTCAAGCAGGTGCCCCAGACCTTTTTAACTTCTCTGGCCTTGTAGGTGAATGTATACACCTTGTGGCAGCTGTTGACCACCCCTCTCCAGGTCTTCTTCGTTGGAAGACCTTTGCCATTTCCAAGGATCCTTTTACTAGAGAGAAACATTACACAGATTCTCTTGAACGATAATCAAGGATGGGGAATAATAAAACATTCATTTCATGTCACATGAGGCAGGAATATTCACAATACTGCATTTGCCTTAAAGGAATTGTCTATTTTCAACAAATTGATGTTGTTTTTTGTATAATTACATGTTATACAATTTTTCAATATACTTTCTGTATTAATTGCTTACGGCTTTCAGTACCTCTGCTTGTTGTAATTGAGTAGGAACATTCACTGTTTACTTCCAGTGGATACAATTCTGTCCATGTTCATGTGATGGACACGCAGGTGAACGGCTCGTTACAGTTACAATATGTGTATCAGAGCTGTGTCTTCCAATGAGCCATAGACATGTGTGTCCATCACACGACCCTGTAACGATCCCAGCACCTGTTCATGACCATGAACAGAATTTTATCCACTGGAAGTAAACAATGAATGTTCATACAGTGAGGAATTAATCCCGAAAGTATTTGGGGAAAATTGTAGAAGTTTTAATTAGTGATGAGTGAATTTCCTGAAATTCGTTTTGGGGTCGATTCCATCCTATCGAATCAGCCCTGAAATTAATTTTGGTTTTAATAAATTTGCCTCACATGGCAAGTTTCACATCGGACTATCTGATGTTTTCTATGACTGTACCCACGTGCCATACAGCGCTAGAAGACATCAGAGAGTCAAAAAAGTTAATCGGGGCATTCGCGATTCAAAAAAAAAACAAAAAAAACCTAAAACCTACCCTGGTCTTCTGTAGCGACGCGTCCCTGCCGGCAGGTGAGATGACGTATATGTAACAGTCACATGGGACAGCCATGTCATCTCAGCTGACGGCAGGGATGCGTCGGGAGAGGTGGTGAGTATGTTTGTTTTTGGTTTTTTTTAAAAATCTCTTCTCTCCTCTTTTTTGGGTATTTTTAGCAAACGGAGACACACAGAACCCGCTGACACTGCACCCGTCAGGTCCACGGGACTGACATATTTAGGTCTTAGTGAACGATACAGCTGCTCTGTATACAGAATATAGAGCAGCTGTATCTCAAGAGGTAAAACATTTTTTTTAAATAAAAACTAATCATAAAGTTTCACCAATCACCCTGATTGACCCTATTATAAAAAAAAAATCCCTTTCAAAGGTTTACACAGCCTTTAATTCTATTATAGTACCTGTTAATTATAAAGCTATCATCGATGTGAGTCAACCCTTATCAACAGATCTATGATTTTGCAAGACCCACATTGTCAATGACGGAGAAGCACAAGGGCCATAATCATCGATGAACATAGTTTTATGGGGCGCTGCCTGTAACAATGTTTTTGAATCAAGATTACATTTTGTAAACAGAACAAGTTCAGAAATGGGGTAAAATGAAGCCGAACTTTCAAAAAGTTAAATTCTGTCACAAAGTGACTTTTGTATATGACAAAATGGAATTATTTTTCACAAAATGTCATTCCGTAGCACATAATATTATATGTTTATTGTGGCACCATTACAAATTTGCGACACAAAATCCAAATTTGAGATCACTATTTTGTGGCACATGCAGTAAAGTACTTTTTGGTGATATATAATGTCATTTTTATAACACTTATGTTTAACCTTTGTTAAGCGAAGGGATGTCTCTTGGCGGCTACGTGCACGCGAAGCAGAATTTGATGCGGAAAATTCGCAGATAAATGTTGGTAATTTCACAGATAAAATCCGCACTTAATATTGTGTTTTTTTTTATACATTTTGCTGAGCTCATATAATGATATTTCGGCTGCCAATATTAATGTATGGCAAAGGTTGGGATGATGTTAAAAGGTTTTTCCGAGAAGTTATATTTTTACCCCAAAAAGTTCCACTCTTGTCCAATGACCGTGTCTGGTATTGCAGCCCCAAATATGGGTTTGTTCTCAATGCAGATAGAACTTTTCGTTTTGTGGCACCCGTGTAGTCTGTTTCCATTCAAAAATTGTTTGTATTATTCTATGATTGCTTGTACGCACCTATAGTTGTTTTTTTTAAAGCTACACTTAAAGCATTTCCGCATCTGTGAGAGAATATGTGCTTAATGCATGATATGTGAGGATGATCCTGCATATTTATAAGTTCCTGTGCGCTACATTTACTCGTCAAGGACAAAATGATAAATCTTTTTTAATTGTCAACTTGTCATATGAATAGAAAATTAGTGTTTATGGCTGAATCATTGGTGACCATATGTGTATACATACGTACGCACATACATCTGTATATATATTTATTTCAGTTACTTATATAGTGCCAACATATTACGCAGCGCTGTACAGGGGCCCTCTTTTTCTGACCCGATTGGGGCTCACAATCTAAATTCCCTATATGGTATGTGGGAGGACTATCCGGAGGAAACCCATGCAAACACAGGGAGAACATACAAACTGATGCAGATGTGGTCTTTGGTGGGATTTGAACGCAGGACCCCAGCGCTGCAATTCAACAGTGCTAACCACTGAGCCATCGTATGTCTGTATATGTATGTCTGTATATGTATGTCTGTATATGTCTGTATATGTATGTAAGTCTGTATATATATATGTATCTATGTATATATGACTGTATATGTATGTATGACTGTATATGTATGTCTGTATATGTATGACTGTATATGTATGTCTGTATATGTATGTATGACTGTATATGTATGTCTGTATATGTATGACTGTATATGTATGTAAGTAAGTCTGTATATATATGTATCTATGTATATGTATGTATGACTGTATATGTATGTATGTCTGTATATGTATGTCTGTATATGTATGTCTGTATATGTATGTAAGTAAGTCTGTATATATATGTATCTATGTATATGTATGTATGACTGTATATGTATGTATGTCTGTATATGTATGTATGACTGTATATGTATGTCTGTATATGTATGACTGTATATGTATGTCTGTATATGTATGACTGTATATGTATGTCTGTATATGTATGACTGTATATGTATGTCTGTATATGTATGACTGTATATGTATGTCTGTATATGTATGTATGACTGTATATGTATGTCTGTATATGTATGTCTGTATATGTATGTAAGTAAGTCTGTATATATATGTATCTATGTATATGTATGTATGACTGTATATGTATGTATGTCTGTATATGTATGTATGACTGTATATGTATGTCTGTATATGTATGACTGTATATGTATGTCTGTATATGTATGACTGTATATGTATGTCTGTATATGTATGACTGTATATGTATGTCTGTATATGTATGACTGTATATGTATGTCTGTATATGTATGTATGACTGTATATGTATGTCTGTATATGTATGTATGTCTGTATATGTATGTCTGTATATGTATGTAAGTCTGTATATATATGTATGTATATGTATGTATGACTGTATATGTATGTATGTACTGTATGCACGTTATCTCATTCCAGTCACACTGGGTTTGCACATAGCGGTGAAAATGTGTTGTTTTTTTTGTCTGGAGTTGTGGTATAACTGCACAATTGTGGCAAAATAGTGCGGTTTTTCCATAATTTCAGACAAAATAAAACACATTTTCACCGAGACCTGTGCACCCACATAAGAACACACGAGCAAATGGTTGGAGAAGGAGATAGACCCCCTGTAGGGAGTTGTGTGCGCTTATATGAGCCTCTACCTGCATTTCATTTTCCCACTTATGTCACTTTTCGTGCTCGGTCAGCTGCGCTGCTTCTCTGTGTGCACGGCTGACGTCCTGGACACTGTGTTGCTGGAATGGTACCGCCGGCCGGCTCCTTACATCGCTGCACAGGTGCCCACATAGAGCCTTATTGGCACAATGTGCCGGTCTATGACATATGCCATTAGGAGCCACCCGTCAATGCTACGCTGGCGGCACAGCACGAGAGTTTAAAAAAGTACATAAAGAGAAGTTCTGGGAATCTCTAAGTATGTACATCTATACTGCACCGTCCTCTAAATAAATTCAGTATCATGAATAAGAATAGAGGCATTATAGCAAACTCCGCTTCCAATACTGTAGGTGGCTGTCCGTAAATGCTCGCCTTTTTGTTGGCAATTAAGCCCACCTTTGTCAGGGCCAAGAACAACACAAAATACCAGGGTGGTCCCTTCCCCACAGCTCATGACAACTCAACATATCACGTTTCTAGGATCTCATGAGATGTTTATGAATTCTTTGCGCTGTCACAGGAAGTGGAAGCTACATTCAAGTGGTTGCTAATTGGCTGCTCACATGGTATTTCCTGTTAGAGGACTAAAGAGCAATGCAGGACGTGTGTCAGACAGAGGCGTAGGTAGTAGCTTTATAATCCGGGTCAAAGATTTAGTGTGGAAAAAGCATTTGGATGAATAACAGATCCCACATTTTTGATAGATTTGGAATGCTGCCTCATTTTTGGATTTAGTTTGATATTGGTGGACATGCAGTCAGTTGTTCTAGAAGTGGTAATGCAAAGTTAAGCCCCCATTTACACCGGCCGAGATATAGTTGACCGGCGCTCATTTGCTCCTGTCACACAGAGCTATGGATGGGGACGAGCACTCATTACTCCGATTGCTCGTCCCCATACATTATTATCATGTCGGCAGCGCGTCTCTGTTTACACACCAAGATGTGCTGCCGACAACGATAATATTTCACTTTTTTAAAATGATACGACCAGCAGATGATCGAGCGTTTTCTCGTTCATGTACTGATCGCTGATCGCTGATCGCTGCCCTGTTTACACAGGACAATTATCGTCAACGAGCGTTCTATAAACACTCATCTGCCCGATAATCGCTCAGTGTAAAACCCCCTTTACACACACAAAAAAGTATTAAAAAGCATTCCCATTTACATAGGCAGGACTACAACTACAATTTGGATTGCCGATAATGCAGACCTTCCTGCCGGAGCTGCTCTCTGCACTTCCTCCCCCTCCCTCTTCTCTCCGTCCCGACAGAACTGCTGCCTCGATTAAGTTACAACAGTCAGCAAGAAGCTCGGGAAGTTGTAACATTCTGCAGTACAGATAGAAGATGGAGGGGGACGGCAAGACTTCTAGAGACCCACATCCTACGACCCCTCCACATCTCTACCTGACTGCACCCATTGCATGTCCCTTGGCTGCCCCCCCCTCCCGCTATGCCCCTGGTACCCGAGATATCATACATCTGTCTCTTTTGTATGGACGTGTTTTTGCTGACCTGTTTTTTTTTTTTGCAGTTGTAGTTGCAGTAACTACTCACATTTTTTTTTTTTAATAGACCCCAGAATGTGGCTGGTGCAATATGATGGTCTTGAAGACATTTTCTTGATGTAATGACTATGCAGACACTTGGCATACACTACTGCATAGACAACAGATGGGAATTTCTGTGAGGTGGCACCTCAGTGTAGGTACTATGTGTCCCTAGTATGGAGGGCACTGGCATGTAGAACAATTAAGGAGTGTCATTTGCATCACTAGTCTCAGGCAAGGAAATACATACCATAGATGAATCCAAAATAGTCGCTATGGGGCCCTTGGGGAGAAGGGGTCCAGCCCTGGGTCTTATCTCCTTGCCATTTTTGTGGAAGGAACCTGTGCAGGACCCCCCTCTTCAGAGGAACTGCATTGTTAGCAAGCAATAAGATGAGGAATTGTCCCAAGGTAATGGAAGTGGCATGGAAGGGTGCCCATTACGACTGCCCAAACGAATCTAGTAAAATTTCCCGTCTACAGTTCTTTTATTTCTTTATCTTTTTTTTTCCCATTCTCCGAGCTCCTCTCCTGTTCTCACCAGCCTTCTCATGTCTCATTAACTTTGCTTGTGAATTTCACAACTTTCCAGCCGCTTGTCCCAAGGCTCTATGGAGGTGGCACCATCCAGAGATGTTTAGATATATAAAGATTATTGCTACCCTCCTTACGTTCCCCCTACGGCTTAATTACGCAGTCTAATTATCCCACTGATTTATTATAAGTTGACAACCAAGCCTGTTGTTAAAATGTCAAAGAAGACAAGATCCGACTCTAGAAAACGTGGCTGAATTAATTAATAGAATGATATATTGGACTATTTGTATGATAAAGCGGGAGAAGATGAAAATACAGAACATATCCACCCACTGTAGGAGGTCTACGATAAGATAAGCCAGTACTAATAATGGCGTCACACCTAGGTATGGCATTGAGCAAGTGAATGGAAATTTATGTCGGATGGACACTATTATTACAAGATCTCTCACACCATTGGCATGAACATTATAAGGAAACGCGGCCATGTTGAATTTTTCAGCTGATTCCATTGTGTCTTGCAGCTGCTAAAGCTTCAATCCACTTTAGGAATATGCAGGTTTTTCTGTGCGCTTTTCCTAGTAAAAGATGAAGATTTAGGTTTGCCATTTGGTAAATTGGGATATCCTAACCTGTGATCCTACCTAGGACTTAAGGCCCTTTTACACTGGGCGATTGTCTGGCAAACCGTCCTTCATATAACGCTCATTGCCGATAATTTTCCTGCGTAAACAGGGCAGCGATCAGCAGATGAACAGGCAATGGCTCAATCATCGACTGATCATATCATTTTAGAAAACGGAAGAAATATCGTTGTCGGCAGCACACTGTAAATAGGGAGACGAGCTGCCGACATGATAATAATTAGAGATGAGCGAACTTATGAAAAGTTCGGTTCGGCAAGTTCGCAGAATTTCACGAAAAAGTTAGATTCGGACCGAACTAGTTCTGACCGAACCTGTAATTTCTGTGCGCCGAGCATGGTACTGTCCAGGGTGCTGAAAGAGTTAGTGCAGCTAGTTTCATCCATGTCGCCGCTCGCTGCAGCCAATCACATGCTGTAGTGGCGGTCACGCACGTCACGTGGCCGCCTCTGCAGCCAATCACAGGCTGCCGCGGCCTCTGCAGCCAATCACAGGCTGCAGCGGCCTCTGCAGCCAATCACACGCTCCTCCTGAAATATTCTGTGCTGCTGTGAACTTTGCTCTTACCATTACGTAGCTCTCAGTCTGTTACCTCTCCTCCACTCCTGTCCTCAATAACACCTTCACATGATTGGCAAGTCACCACCCCGCACAAGATCCGCACGCTCATCTCCTGAAATACTCTGAGCTGCCTTAAACTCTGTGGACAGGTCAGGATCCTGTTTCTTTTAAAAGCTGCTGGGGAACCCGCTCGATCCACTATATAAGGCTGCGCCTCCATCCTCTTCTGCCCCAGTCACTTATTCCCAAGCACTGTAGAGCAGCCTTATATTGTGGATCGAGCGGGTTCCCCAGCAGCATTTAAAAGAAACAGGATTCTGACCTGTCCACAGAGTTTAAGGCAGCACAGAGTATTTCAGGAGATGAGCACGGCCGGGCACGGCCGGCCACGGGCAGCCGGTCGTTTTTCCGAGCCGTGCTCCCATTATAAAGTATAGGAGCACGGCCCGTAAAATAAAAAAATAGAACATGTTCTATCATTTTAATGGCACGAGCACCTTCCCGTGAGAAAACGGGAAGGTACCCGTAACTAACAGAAGTCTATGTGCCCTCTATTTCGGGTCGTAATTACGACCCGTAACAACGGGGGTTTTTACGGTCGTGTGCATGAGGCCCCGTAATGACGGGTGACTACATGTGTGCACCCGTCATTACGGCAGCGTTGCTAGGCGACGTCAGTAAATAGTCACTGTCCAGGGTGCTGAAAGAGTTAACTGATCGGCAGTAACTGTTTCAGCACCCTGGACAGTGAATTCCGATCAGAATATAGAGTAACCTGTAAAAAAAAAAGACGTTCATACTTACCGAGAACTTTCTGCTTCCTCCAGTCTGGTCTCCTGGCCGTTGCCTTGGTGACGCGTCCCTCTCGACATCCGGCCCAACATTCCTGGATGATGTTACAGCCCATGTGACCGCTGCAGCCAATCACAGGCTGCCGCGTCAGAAAAGAAGGTCGGACTGGAGGAAGAAGAGGGACTCGTCACCAAGACAACGACCGGGTACGTATGAAATGCTTTTTATTTTATTTTTAATCAGCAGCCTCTTTTCTCTATCAGTGATTGATAGAGACAAGTGGCTGCCGATTTGTATAATATTTTTGACCTGGTTCGGTCAAAACGTGTTCGGCCGAACCGAACTTTTCCCGATGTTCGGACTGAAACCGGGTTCGGTTGTCCCGGTTCGCTCATCTCTAGTCAAGATAAAGATGGTTAGACCCGTATGGAAAAGCGGTTGTGTCTTGTAGACAATACATTTTTTAAAGTAGAGCCGGCCATTGATCCTGATTTTTGGCCATTGATCGTGCTTTTTGGCCATTGATCCTGCTGTTTGGCCATTGATCCTGCTATTTGACCACTGATTTGGCTCTTTAGCCATTGATCCTGATTTTTTTACTATTGATCCTGCTCTTTGACCATTGGATCTGCTCTTTGACCACTGATTCTACTCTATGGCCATTAATCCTGCTATTTGACCATTGATTCTGCTCTTTGGCCATTCATCCTACTTTTTGGCCATTGATTTTGCTCTTTGACCATTCATCCTGCTCTTTGGCTACCGATTCTGCTCTTTCGCCAATGATTCTGCTCTTTTGCCATTGATCCTGCTCTTTGGCTATTGATTCTGCTCTTTAGCCATTGATTCTGCTCTTAAGCTGTTGATACTACACTTTAGCAATTGATTTTGTTATTTTGCCTTTGATACTGCTCTTTTCCTATTGATTCTAATCTTTGGTTGATTCTGCTCTTTGGCCATTTATTCTGAACTTTGGCCATTGATTCTACTCTTTGGTCATCGATTCTGCTCTTTGGCCATTGATCCTGCTCTTAAGGTGTTGATGTTGCTCTTTAGCAATTGTTTTTGCTCTTTGGCCTTTGATACTGCTATTTGGCAATTGATTCTGCTCTTTGGCCATTAATATTGCTCTTTGGCAATTGATTCTGCTCTTTGGCAATTGATTCTGCTCTTTGGCCATTGATTATGCTCTTTGGCCATTAACCCTGCTTTCTGACCATTGATAATGCTCTTTGGCCATTGATTCTACTATTTGATTATTGATCCTGCTCTCTGACCATTGATCCTGCTCTCTGACCATTGATTCTGCTCTTTGACCATTGATTCTGCTCTTTGACCCTTGATCCTGCTCTTTGGCCATTGATTCTGCTCTTTGACCATTCATCCTGCTCTTTGGCCATCGATTCTGCTCTTTGACCATTGATTCTGCTCTTTGGCCATTGATTCTGCTCTTTGGCCATTGAGCCTGCTCTTTGGCCATTGATTCTGCTCTTTGACCATTGATTCTGCTCTTTGGTAATTAATCCTGCTCTTTGGCCATTCATTCTGCTTTTTAGCAATTGCTCCTGCTCTTTGACCATTGCTCCTGCTCTTTGGCAATTAATCCTGTTTTTTGGCCATTCATTCTTCTCTTTGACCATTGATTCTGCTCTTTGGCCATTCATTCTGCTCTTTGGCCATTCATTCTGCTCTTTGGCCATTCATTCTGCTCTTTGGCCATTGATTCTGCTCTTTGGCCATTGATTCTGCTCTTTGGCCATTGATCCTGCTCTTTGACCATTCATTCTGCTCTTTGGTCACTCTTTCTTTCCCTCCTCCCCTTTTCTTCTCAGTGGTGCTCGTACATTTCTGAGAAAATCTGCTGCTTTTAATTATGCTGTCACCATTGTGATAAATAGCTCTTCAGTACTTGGCTTACTTTCCCCTCAATACCTGAAGAACAGGACCACTCCCAGGGAGTGTTAGCGCCACTCACAGCTCCGATTCTCACTAAGCTTCCGTAATTATATTAGAAAGATAAAATTAGTCTATTTCATTGTCAGCTTACTGATCCTTTGTCATCGGTGATCCTGAGCCTGACATAACGGTGCGATTTTACTAATCCCTGTATTGCTAGGGATGTAGATTTACTTCTTTTCTACATTGCATATGAAATGTTCCATGTACCATGCCTATCACATATATTATGTATCTATCTTTGCCAACATTTGGATCCCCATTCATGGGACACTATTAAGCTCCACCCCATATCCACCCAGGAACACCCACAAAATCTTGCAGAAACGCCCACTTTTGGGCATATTTGCATAAGTACCACCTCCTTAGAGGTCTACTTCGCAGGATAATCCCACAAAAAAATGGAATGGCTGGGAGGTATGTATATCAAGTGCATAATATGCCAACCACACACAGGTCATCCATAAATCCATACTCTTGTAGTCCATTTACTAAACTCAAGAGCCTCATGCACATATCCAAAGACATAGCAGGAACCAACACAGGAAACCCTAACACTACAGATCTCCCGATGCTACCCAGAAAACCAGTACATTAACCAATTCTAGGGATTTCACCCATTTAAAGCAAATCTCTACACCCCTCCACCTTATCAATGATCACTACCATTAGTATTCCTATAGGGCAGTTATCTGGTAATGTTGTTTTGGTGAATTAGTTGACTGTAGTTTACAATCATTATATCCTGGATGTAATGGAAATCAGCTGTACCATACACTTTCTTCTGGTGAGCTTGTGCTTACACACAGCAGCCAATCTGAGGAAGCAGAGCTGCAGTGTAAAGCATGAGGATCTAAGCAGCAAACTTAGATCTCATTCACACTTGTATGTAAATTTTACGCAGTAATATGTTGTGCAATACACAAGGCCAGTTTTGTGGTGCATAGGAATAGAGATCCTAAATGCTTCTGACCTATAACCTTAAACAAAGATATTCTGGCAAAAAATAAAAGTATAATCCAAAAATATAATTTTCATTTTTTTCCATGCACATAAATGGCCTTTTATAATGTTTTTGAAACATTTTGAAATTATTATTGGCATGCACACTTCTATCCCTTGCATCTGTATAATGATAATGCTAAGTTTTCCTATTAAAATGACTAATAATAGTTACTTGTAATACCACACCTGGCCACATGGTGAGCTGTAAGTGAAAACATGGGAGCTACGTACATACTGTACAACTCAAAACTCTTCAGTTCAGGCTTGTGTAGTATAGTAGTGCAAATCGCCCCCTAGTGGCAGAAATACTTAGTGCAGTGATGTACTTTTTATACTCTCCATAAAACATTACAAATAAACCATTAATTCTAATAAACTTTATGTAGCGGCCACATATATCGCAGTGTTTTACAACTGGACCTTGTCATCAAGTACATTAATACTATGTTATAGTCTTAGATGATGATTTCCTGCAGGCTATAGATGTAGCAGTGCTAAAGTTTCTTTTCTGCACAATGCGGAAGGTTAATCCGCAGTCCTATGGAAAGAAAGCCACAGGTAACAAACTCAGCACTACTACATCTATAACACTTTATATCTTACATTATGTGTATAGTCATTCTTTAGATATGTTCCAAAAACAACTCAGATCCTTACACTTGCCCATTTTTCTGCCTTCCAACACATAAACTTCAATAACTGACTGTTCACTTGATGCTTAATAGACCCCCCCCCCCCTTATCAGGCGCCATTGTAACCAAATAATTAAAGGGGTTATGTGGGGACCGAAAATTATTAGCAGTCGTATCATCATCAAAGAAGACTCTGCAACTAGACCTCCGGGCCCCCGGCAGCGCTATAAAAATCGATGAAAATCTCAGAATCAGCGCGACGAGGGACCGGAATGTATATTAGAGAGTGTATCACATACTGCAGGGACTGCACTGATAATAATTTCTGGTCGCCACATCACCCCTTTAATAAATATTTATTAAGAAGAAAATAATGACTGCACTTTTTGGACTTTATGACATTTTGTAAAAATAAGTGTGTGCGTCTTATAAGTCGTAGCCAAGGAGCGCTCTACCGGACCATAGGGAGAATTGTGGGGCTGTTCAATCACGGCTATAGAGTCCTCTCTATGTCTACTTTAACCCTTCCACTATTCTAGAGGATCAGAGAAGCAGGTATTAACCCCTCCACTACCCTAGACCTCCAGGGAAAACGAGCAATAATTCCTCCACTATCCATGATGAGCAGGGAAGCAGCCATTAAAGGGCTTGTCCCAAGATTAAAAGGTATCTCCTAACCACAGGATAGGTGATAACATGCTGATCGGTGGGGCACCGACTGCTGGGACCTCCACCGATCAGAAGAGCGAGGGTCCCATTCCTACGAATGAATAGAGCGCCATTTCGAGCATGCGCCCTGCTGCTCCATTCATTCTCTATGGCACTGCCGGAGATAGCAGAGTACAGCGCTCGGATATCTCCTGCACTCCCATTGGCAGTGAATGGAACAGCAGGGCGCATTCTCGACCTTCCGCTCCACTCATTCAGAGGAACAGGACCCCTGTTCTCCTGATCGGTGGAGGTCCCAGCAGTCGGCCCCCCACCGATCAGCATGTTATCACCTATCCTGTGGTTTGGATATACCTTTTAATCTTGGGACAACCCCTTTAACCCCTCCACTACCCTAGACCTCCAGGAAAAGAGAGCAATAATTCCTCCATACTCCATGATGACCAGGAAAGCAGACATTAACCCCTTTATTGCCCTAGACTGCAAGGGAAAGCAAGCAACAATTCCTCCACTAGCCATGATGACCAGTGAAGGAGCTATTAACCCTTCTATTACCCTAGACCACCCGGGAAAGCCATCAATAATTCCTCCTTTATCCATGATAATCAGGGAAGCAGCCATTAACCCCTCTTTTACCCTAGACCTCCAGGGAAGCAGCCATTTACCCCTCTTTTAACCTAGACCTCCAGGGAAGGAGCATTAACCCCTCTTTTACCCTAGACCTCCAGGGAAGCAGCCATTAACCCCTCTTTTACCCTAGACCTCCAGGGAAGCAGCCATTAACCCCTCTTTTACCCTAGACCTCCAGGGAAGCAGCCATTAACCCCTCTTTTACCCTAGACCTCCAGGGAAGCAGGCATTAACCCCTCCACTAACCTTGACCATCAGGAAACTGAGATCATCCCTTCTACTTCCCTAGACAACAAGGAAAACATGCATTAACCCCTTCACTAGTCTACACCACCAGGGAAACTAACATTCCCCGTCATTAACCTGGATATACAGCGAGCCCGGCATTAACCCCTTCACTACTCTAGATCACAAACAAAACAAGCATTACCTATTCTCTGCCCTAGACTACCAGGGAAGCTGGAAATATATTCTACACTTGTTTAGACCAACAGGGAAGCAGTGATTAACCCCTTCACCACCCTAGTTCTCCAAGGAAGTAGACATGAACCCCGGCACTAGACAAATAGGAAAGTCTGAAATTAGTCTGAAATATTTTTTCCTTAATTTTTGTTGTTGAATTTGTGCCTCTTTAATCTAAAAATGTGAATTCTATCTAATTTTTTATCGAATCATTTTATTATTTGCCATAAAGAGATACAACGTGCAGCAAATGTCTTTAGAAAAGTTATGGAAAAAATGTCTTTAGAACATTACAATTTACATCACCAATATGTATAAAAAATAGAAGGCAGAAATATAAAACAGATTTAATATTTAATGTCAATGTGAACATGCGCCAAAAAACTGTTCAGAATAGCAGCACGTGTCTCCCTCTACTGTCTGTACATGGTATTACACAAAGCTATTTCACCAATTTATAGCTTCAAATCCAAACTTTTACAATTTCTTTTATCCAACATTATATCCCAGCTCATAAATATATATATATATGTGTGTTTTCTATACACTTTTCACTCTATATATTTACATATTGCACACAGGATTGCACTAGCTATAGAAGGTTAATAAATACATGTGTAAGGTTTGTTACTTTTACTTAAAGGGATTTTCCAGTTTAGAGAGCCCATTTTCAAACACCCTATTAGGTAATTATGGGTTAATAGAGGAGGGTCCTCACTTCAGGATCCTCATCTCTTGGCCAGAGTGGAGAGAGGCTATCAAGAGCGTCTCTCTCTCTGGAGGACCTTGTCCAGCATTATATAGACAATACATTGACATGAATGGCCACTTTGTAATGCTTAATTTCTCCTGTGGTGGTGCTGTAGGGAAATTGAACACTTACTGCCAGATATCCCTGCATCTAACATCTGATCGCTGGGGGGGGGGGAGGGGATCACTTTGTGATAAGCTTATTGTATTGTAAGGGAACCTTATGACCTGTTTCTGGAAGAAATCAGCCATTTTTTTTTATATGTAATACTTATATAGTACCAACATATTCTGCAGCTCTGAACACGTATCATGATCATGGATCTGTCTGTCATCACTGCAGATTACAATGTTAATTTCTCATACGAACATGACAATTTCATAGGAAGCCAATTAAAGGAGTTGTCTGGTACCGAAAACCCATTTAAAAAAAAACAAAAAAAAAAACTTGGGGAGTTTATAGCGGGAGGTCCCATGTTCAGGATCCTTGTCTATTAGATGGAGTCCTACAAAGAACGTGTCTCACACTGGAGGACTCAACACATCCATTCATTACAAGAATAGTCCATATTGATTTGAGTGGAAACAGTGTAATTCTTCATTTCCCCTGCGGGTGTGCTGCAGCAAATTTGCACACTTGCTGCCAGATTCCTCCACAAGGATGAAATGTAGATGTTTTTCTGTTCAGATTTGGATCCAGTGCTAACCACTAAACCACTAAACCACATGGTATCATGTCATAAATACATTAGTCGTAAAGTCTTGGATGACCATATACCGGTATAAGACCAAGATGTAATAAGTCTCACACTAAACACGTTGTACTAATGATTACTTCAGCAATGTCATCAGAGCTCACCAATTATAACTTATAACAGACCCAAGGAAAACACTGACTTTTACATATCACTTGAATGTACATATACAGATGTAGTAGAGCTGAGTTTATTTGGGCAAACATGCTGTGATATCACCATATATCAGTAATATTCCATAGCACTGAAAATAAACCTACTGGAAAAAAAAGTTACATGACAAATTCAGCTCTACTACATCTGTAGTCCATAGTATGCACGATAAATTAAATGTTTTTGTTAAAAAAAAATGTTTTCTTGGAAAGTTACACCAACATTCAGACGTTTTTCTTGCAGTCCTCAGATGTACCGCTCATGGTGTATCCACAATATACATAGTTGTCCCGCCATGAGATCGCTTCATATAGATATACTGGAAGAAATGGAAATGTAAATTAATAAATTAATTGTGTAAATAAGTAAAAATAAATGATATATTATCAGTTTCATCATAATCAGAGAACTTCCAATTAGAGACGTGTAGAGCAGGAGGGATGTGGACCGTCACCAACGTCTGAGACCCCGATCTCCAATCAGAACCAGTCATACATGATAGATGATAGAGACTAACAATTCACCAAGTTCTAGGAGCGCTTTGTTTAAGGCATGGTCTCCTTTCCTCACCATGCCACCTCTCATTTCTTTATAGAAGTTAATAATCCAGCTTCTGTCCGGCATCTTGATGGTAGAAATCACTGTCTGCAGTCAGTAGCTCTGGTAACTATATGTCCCATGATGCTTTGCCCAGGTATCACGTTGTAAAGTGAATCCAGATTACATCTATCCGAAGCTATCAGATTTAGGTCTAATTGATGGCAGTATAGTGGGAAGTTGCCTGTGAGATGCATGCTGCTGCACAGGGCACAGTCCGCAGCCTCTCTTGTGCCTTAGACCTAAATCTGAAAGGTAAAATATGTCGCAAACATAGGGCATTACCCACATCGGATATGGAGTGAATGATGTTGTAGTGATAAGCTCACTATCCAGCACAACCCGTGGCCTGCAGTTCCCTGGAAAATCATATGTACATATGGTAGAGGGGTGTCGTGCTCCTAGCACGGCATCACCAGATGAGCTTATCACTACATCATCATTCACTCCATATCCGATGTGGGTAATGCCCAATGTTTGCACCATTTTTTACCTTTCAAATTTAGGTCTAAGGCACAAGAGAGGCTGCGGACTGTACCCTATGCAGCAGCATGCATCTCACAGGTACCATGCAAACTCCTCCAGCCCATTGCAGAAACAGGCATAGATGATTGTTTGGCAATAGCCTTACATTATCTACCGGTAACATGAAGCAGCATAGTGGTGATTCACTGACTACAGCATTTGTTGCTATTGAATGGCCGAGACACATTGTACCTGATATTTTATTACTCAGGAGGCAGCAGTGACATCAGAAATCATGAATCCAAGTTATTACCAGGTTCCCATTACAGGAAATCTGTCAGAAGGTTTGACACCTTAAAAACATGCTAACAGCACTATATAGAGGACGGTGAGATCAGTCTAACCATACCTGTGGTGACAGTCATGCATTCTGCAGTCAACACTTTAATGCCCCTGACACCGCGATCCTGAACGCTCCCCAGCCCATCTGCTGCTAGTGGCGGCTCCAGTGTCCAATCAGGAGACTAGAAATGTCACTTAGAGCACAGGGGGACTTTGCGGTAGCGGCACCAGGAAATTTAAATGTACTGCAGATTCCTCGGTCATGCAACCGACATGACCGTCACCACAGGTATGGTTACGCCGTCAGCAGTTTTGAAGGGGTCAATTCCTGTCACAGATAACCTTTTAGAGCAATTTTGAGATTCCAGCTTTTTAAATACATAAAGCTTACAGGCTATGTAAACCTTTGTTGGGGATTTTATTTTTTATTTTATTTTTAATAAAAAGGTCAATCATTGTTTTTTGTGAAACTTTATAATTCGTTTTTATTAAAAATTATGTTTACTTTTTGAGACACAGCTGCTTTGTATCCTGTATACAGAATTCCATACCCGTCAGGTCAGCGGGACTGACGGGTTCAGTGGCAGCGGGTACTTGACAGGCAGGATTGAGCTGTTACCGATCACATCTAAGTTATGAGCCGCAGGACCCGCAGACACTGAACCCGTCAGTCCCGCTGACCTGACAGGTACAGGTTTCAGGGCTAGATACAGCTGCTCTGTTTACAGGATACAAAGCAGCTGTATCTCAAAAAGTAAAAATAATTTTTAATAAAAACTAATTATAAGGGCACGTTCAGACATGGCAGAATTTTTCCGCTGCAAATGTTGCTGCAGATTTTAGGCAATTACGCAACTAATCTGCAGCAACATTTGCATATTTGACAGGTAATTCAGACATTGCGGATATCACAGCAGACTTGTCGCAGATTTCAGTTTTTGCATTCCAAAGTCTGAAATCCGCAGTGAAATTCCGCTGCTTCTCCGCAACAAAATGAGCATGCTGCGGAGGGAAAATTCTGCACCGCAGCCTAATTTCCGCACAGTTATTTTCCGCAACGTCTGAATTCAGTTACCTAAAAATGTATAGAAACCGATGTATAAACCGGCTGCTGCAGATTCCCACTGCGGACGGTCCGCTGCAGAATTCAACAGCAACTTCGCCACGTCTGAATGTGCCCTAAAGGTGCACACTGATTGACCTTTTTATAAAAAAAAAAATCCCTTTTTACATAGCCTTACATTATTATATAATGAAAGTTCCGCAGCTTTCTAATATACTTTATGTTTTAATTTCTGCTTGCCGTCAGTGAACAGAAACATTCATTGTTTACAGCCAGAGGTAAAACATAGCTGCATGGCTTATTACATGTGAGCTCTGGTTCACACGCTGAGTCAAAAACGGCTGAAAATACGGAGCTGTTTTCAAGGGAAAACAGCTCCTGATTTTCAGACGTTTTTTGAGCAACTCGCATTTTTCGCTGCGTTTTTTAGGCGTAAAAGTCCCGAATTACGTTTGAAAACACTGCGTGTGAACATACCCTTAGTGTAGTTGAGGAGGTAGAAATGAGAACAAGGAGGTTAAAAACCATCAAGATGGCCAAATATCATCTGATTTCTTTAGGCTGGTATTGCATTCCCAGCTCCCAGGTTGAACGTGGGCTGTCATGTGGATGTTTCCACATACCATACTAACACTAGAAGAGGACAATAGTTATACCAGTTTATACTTAATCTTGATTATCTTCTTACGCTTACCCCAAAGCAGGCAATGCAGGCTAATACCGTCCCACAGGCTGATGCCAGTGCAACAAGAAGTACCGACCAAGGTGTGAGCTCTGTAAGGGGAAGTGCTTCAGCTAAAAATGAAAAACAAACAGTTATGACGGGTATAGCAGGTATAATAGTAAATGGACTCTAGGGTCAAAATTATTCTTATTATTCATTAGGTTTCAAACAACCCTTTGCTAAGCAAGAGTCCGGGGCAAATGCTTTCAGAGGATGTTGAGTAGTCACTGACAATGAAATGGAGCGCTGGTAGTAAATAGGCACATCAGCAATTCTGGTACTGACTGCCAAGGATAAAAAGGGAAAACAAAATCTCATTGTGGATACTTGGGTGAGCAGTCATTTATTTATTCATTTAGATCATGTGAGGATCTGGAATGGGGACTACTCATATCCCAGTTGGGTTCTCAGTTGCTGTTAAGCAGTCTGACTGCAGTGTAGTCTGGACCGCCCTCTTATTGCCTGGTAACAACTGTGAGGAGGCGGACCAGACTACACAGCCTGACAGCACTGCAGCAACACTCTGATTTTTATATTTCAACTGTGACCAGTTTTAAAGTGAACTATATAGATTTTATATAAGACTCTCCTCACACTGGCATCATGGCTTCCATATATGATTGATCCATTATGATTGGTGGTCTCATCTGATTAGTTTGACAGATCCATCAGGATCCTTTCTTAATCCCCATTGACTTATAATGAGTCTATCAGGTTTCCATCATGTATGTATAGAGTGGCGCAGAATTCCAAGATATTCTGTCCTTCAAAAAGCAATGGAAACCTGAAGGAAAAGAACTAACGCAAGTGTGATCAGATCCTGAGGTCGGTTTCGGGGGGCCTTAATGCAGCCACATTTTTTTGTCCATGTCAAAGCATATCTCATGCCACATTTTGTCATTTGCGTTACGATCGCAATACCTGGACCTCACGCAGTTCTTCTCATCCGTGCTTGGATCTCCATAGAACCCTATGGCGATCTATGCGGATTAGTAGAAAGTGGGCTGTTATGTGGACATTAAAATGTGGCAACAGGTTGTCTGAACCACTCGTTACTATGTAAGCTTGGCACAACTACAGAATATTAAGAAAGATATTTGACTGTACCTGTTGCTTTTGTACCTGCAGGTATTTTCCCTACTGATTGAATAGTTTTTGCGGTCTTCAAGGTTGTGCTGTTCAAAGGGGTTATATAATGACTTGTTGCTTCTGTAGATCTAGTCGATTTATTATCCTCTGTGTTTGCTGTATTATTGGGCTGCTTTACATCATCTGTAGTTGATACTGTTGTTTTACCTTGTGTTGTACTTGGCGTTATAACTGTATGACCTCCTGTGACGGTTGTACTACCTCTTGTTGACACCAGGATACTTTTTGTAGATATTGGACTTGTATGCTCTACATTTGTATTAGATGTGGATGTCATCGCTGTGGTTTGTTCTGCACTTACTACCTGTGTAATTGCTATTGATACTTTGTCTTTTGTACTTTCGGCTGTTGTCTCTTGCTTAGTTACTACTGTTATGTCTCTTGAAGTGGATTTTATAGTGCCTTCGGGGGAGAGTGTTGTTGCAACACGTGTTGTTGGTTTTGCGGTTTTGCCTTCTGTAGCTGTTCCCTTTGTACTTTTAGTTTTCTCTGCTTGTGATACGCCTGTAGTATTTGATACTGTTGCGGCACCAAGTGGAAATACCGTTGTCGCAATTATTGTACCAGATGTTGTACTGTCTATCACTTGACCTTTAGTACTTTCACTAGTTCTTATTTCTGGACTCCTTGATGTGGTCCCCTCAGTATTCGCTTTTGTGATACTCATGGTGGTTCCACCTGTTATACTTGGTTTGGTTGAGGCTATTACTTCTCTTTTTAATGTGGTTGTAGTTCCTACTGTAGTATCTGTGGCTGTTTTAGTTGTGACTTCTGTGCTACTGTATTCTTCAAGAGTTATTTTAACGTTTAACGTTGATGCTTTTATGTTCGCTGTACTTGTTGTAACATCTGAAGTTATTGTATCTGTCACTGCTGTGATACCTGTAGTTACTACTTTTGTATCTTGTGTAGATAAGGTTGTTGTGTCTTTTGTTGAAACTTCTGCACTTACAGATGCATCTTCTTTAGTTGTCTGGGTTGTACCTTCAGATAATATTGCTGTGCTATGTGAGGTCAATACTGATGGACTTGTTGGGGTTATTGATGTTACTTCTCCGGTATTTGCTGCTGTTGTAGATTTCATAGCTCCCCTAGATTCTGCCACTGTATCTCCTAAACCTTCTTTAGTTATTGTCAATGGTTTCTCGGTAATTGCTGTTGTTCTACCCTGTAAGGATTGGGTAAATATTTCCCCAGTGGTCGATGATGGCGTCCTCATTGTAGTTGCCCCCACGGTGGTAGCTCCGGAAATTTCCGTTGTGCTTTGTGTATTTGCTTCTGTTTTGCCTTGTGTAGAGGATAATATTGTACTTTTTGTAGTTATTGTAAGCATTGTAATTGCTCCAGTTGTGGTATCAGTCGGTTCAGTGGTAGTTGTACCCCTTGTAGTCTTTACAGTTTCTGTAGTTACCGCTGAGGCTTTCTCTGGAACTGTTGTCAGTGCGGCTGTACCTGTGTTGGATACACCTGTTACACCTGTTACACCTACTTCAGACACTGTTGTACTTTTCATTGTAACTGCTGTGGATCCTTTTGTAATTGATGAGGTTGCTATTTCTGTGGTTGTTGTTACACCTCCTGTGTCTGTTGCAGTTGTATCCGTTTTGGATTGTTCTGTTCTATCTACTGTAGGGTTTGGTTGACTTTGAGAAGTTTCGGCTGTTGTACTTTTGGAAGTTATTCTTGCTGTACTTTCTGTATTTATTGTTGTAGTACTTTCCGTAACTGGAAAAATAGCACCATCTGTACTTGAGTGTTTCATAATTTCTGCAGCAGGGACTGTTGTCTCTTCTTTAGTGACTCTGGTTGTTATTTCAGTGGCAGCTGTTGTTGGATCTTGTGTAGATCTTGTGACAGTGGTATCAGTTACAGCTGTTGTTGGGGGTTGACTTTCTGTGGATATTATTGTAGTGCCCCCTGTAACTGCTGCAGTTGCTGATGTTGTACTTTCTATGGTCGATGATGATACTAATGTACTTTCTATAGATGACTTTGTTGTACTTTCTATAGATGACTTTGTTGTACCTTCTATAGATGACTTTGTTGTGTCTTGTGAAGTTAATGTTGTTGCCCCGTCACTTTTTGTTCCATCTTCTGTGATATGTTCTGTAGCAGTTCCCTCAGATGTTAATACTGTAGTGGCTACTACAGGAGACGTTACATCAGATTTAATCATTCTTTTAGTTCCCTCTCCTATATTTGCTGCTGATGTATACTTTGCTGCTTCTACAGTTGTATCCTTCGTAGTTTGGGCAGTTGTACCTTCAGAAGATGCGGTTGTACCTACTTTCGTTATTGTTGTGGTGCCTTCTGTAATAACTGGTGTTTTGCCTCCTATGGATGAGGTTGATATTTCTGTTGTGGTTTCTGATGGTCTACTCCCTGTTGTTTTACCTTTGGTTGAACCAGTTTTTGTAACGTCTGACGTTATTGTATCTGTCACTGCTGTGATATCTGTAGTTACTACTTTTGTATCTTGTGTAGATAAGGTTGTTGTGTCTTTTGTTGAAACTTCTGCACTTTCAGATGCATCTTCTTTAGTTGTCTGGGTTGTACTTTCAGATAATATTGCTGTGCTATGTGAGGTCAATACTGATGGACTTGTTGTGGTTATTGATGTTACTTCTCCGGTATTTGCTGCTGTTGTAGATTTCATAGCTCCCCTAGATTCTGCCATTGTACCTCCTAAACCTTCTTTAGTTATTGTCAATGGTTTCTCGGTAATTGCTGTTATTCCACCCTGTAAGGATTGGGTACATATTTTCCCAGTCGTCGATGATGGTGTCCTCATTGTAGTTGCCCCCACTGTGGTAGCTCCTGAAGTTTCTGTTGTGCTTTGTGTATTTGCTTCTGTTTTGCCTTGTGTAGAGGATGATATTGTACTTTTTGTAGTTTTTGTTAGTATTGTAATTGCTCCAGTCGTGGTATCAGTGGGTTCAGTGGTAGTTGTACCCCTTGTAGTCTTTACAGTTGTACCTCCAGTAGAACTTTCTGTAGTTACCGCTGAGGCTTCCTCTGGAACTGTTGTCAGTGCGGCTGTACCTGTGTTGGATACTCCTGTTACACCTGTTACACCTACTTCTGAAACTGTTGTACTTTTCATTGTAACTGCTGTGGATCCTTTTGTAATTGATGAGGTTGCTATTTCTGTGGTTGTTGTTACACCTCCTGTGTCTGTTGCAGTTGTATCCGTTTTGGATTGTTCTGTTCTATCTACTGTAGGTTTTGGTTGACTTTGAGAAGTTTCGGCTGTTGAACTTTTGGAAGTTATTATTTCTGTAGCAGGGACTGTTGTCTCTTCTTTAGTGACTCTGGTTGTTATTTCAGTGGCAGCTGTTGCTGGATCTTGTGTAGATCTTGTGACAGTGGTATCAGTTACAGATGTTGTTGGTGGTTGACCTTCTGTGTATTTTATTGTAGTGGCCCCTGTAACTGCTGCAGTTGCTGATGTTGTACTTTCTATGGTCGATGATGATACTAATGTACTTTCTATAGATGACTTTGTTGTACCTTCTATAGATGACTTTGTTGTACCTTCTATAGATGACTTTGTTGTACTTTCTATAGATGACTTTGTTGTACCTTCTATAGATGACTTTGTTGTACTTTCTATAGATGACTTAATTGTACCTTCTATAGATGACTTTGTTGTACCTTCTATAGATGACTTTGTTGTACCTTCTATAGATGACTTTGTTGTACTTTCTATAGATGACTTTGTTGTACCTTCTATAGATGACTTTGTTATACCTTCTATAGTTGACTTTGTTGCACTTTCTATAGATGACTTTGTTGTGTCTTGTGAAGTTGATGTTGTTTCCCCGTCACTTTTTGTTCCATCTCCTGTAATATGTACTGTAGTAGTTCCCTCAGATGTTAATACTGTAGTGGCTACTACAGGCGACGTTACATCAGATTTAGTCATTGTTGTAGTTCCATCTCCTATATTTGCTGTTGGTGTATACTTTGTTGCTTCTACAGTTGTATCCTTCGTAGCTTCCATTATTGTACCTTTAGAAGATGCGGTTGTACCTACTTTCGTTATTGTTGTGGTGCCTTCTGTAATAACTGGTGTTTTGCCTCCTATGGATGAGGTTAATATTTCTGTTGTGGTTTCTAATGGTCTACTCCCTGTTGTTTTACCTTCTGTTGTTCCAGTTTTTGGAACTTCTGGCGTTTCTGTAATGGCATCTGTTGTTCTATGTGTTGTTGTTGGAATTGCACCTCCCGTAGTGGTTTGTGTTGCACCATTAGTCATTATTTTGGTTGTAGTATCTACAACCTGTACTGTACCTTTGGAAGTAGTCATTGTGGTTCTTCTTCCTAATGATGTTACTCCTATTACTGTTGATACTTCTACGGTTGATGCTGTTGAGGTTACAACAGTTGACAATGTGGCCCCTCCCGTAGTTCCTGGTGCTCCACTTTTTGTTATACCTTTTGTAGATTCTGCCTTTGCACCTTCTGCAGTTGATACTTTTATTAATGTGGTGCCGTCAGTAGATGACACTGTGGTCATCACTTTTGTAGTCTCTGCTTCTGTACTTCTAGGAGATACTGTTGGTGTTAAGTCCGCGGTGCGTTCTGTAGATATTAAGGTGGTCATGGATGCTGTAGAATTTGAACTTTTTCTCATTGAATCTTTAGTCGTTTCTACTGTTTGATCTTTTGTAGTCATCTCATGTGTATCTACAGAAGTGAAGGCAGTCGTTCCTTTGTTGATAAACTCTGTTGTACCTTTGGTAGTTACAGCTTTGTCACCTTTCGTAGTAGCTGTAGATGATACTATGCTAACTTTTTGGGTTGTTGTCATTGAAACTTCTATGGTTGATAGAGGATTGGTAGTTGTTTTTGGTGTTTCTTCTGGTTTAACTTCTGCATTTGTGGCTGTCGTAGACGTGGTAGTTCTTGCAGAGACAATTGATGTTCCTTGTACAGCAGATACTACAGAACTCTCTACAGCTACAACTGTCTTCTCCTCAGTCGTCGTTGATCTGGCACCTTCTTCACTTGCTGTTGATGGTCCTTCCATAGTTGATAATGTAGTCAATTCTATTAAACTGTCTGTTGATGTTGGTGATATTTCAGTCTTTGATACTGTTGTTGATCCTGTTGTACTTTTCACTCTTGGAGAAGTTATTCCTGCGGTCCTTGTTGGTGATTCTGAAAGCGATGGAGTCCCACCTTCTGCCGTCATCCTTGATGTGGTTTTTGCATAAGTTTTTCCTGCTGTAGTAGGTTCTGTGATTATCTGTGGAGCAATAGTGCTAGAAAATGATAGAGTAGATGCCCATGTAGGTCTATGGGATGCAGAATTGCCCGATGCTCTGTTTTTAGAAGTGCTTTTTCCAGGTATCGTCGATGTGAATATTGTTACGGTAACACCGGAGTCATTCTGTGCCATTGTTATACTCCCTGTAAAATAATGAACAGATTGTTTAATACATTGGAAATTAATTTCTTATATTTACTTACTAACATTTTATGGCCTCAGAGTAATTTGTCTACAACGGTAGAAGGCTCCATATGGCGCCATATTACAGAATTCCTCTGTCGTGGCGCATCTGATGGAGCATGCCACAATTTTTTTTTCTGTTACATTTATACAGAATCCAACAGAAAAAAAACCTATGTATAGCTCTGTATGAAATGAGAATCAAACAGAGGACCAGTAAGGCCCCGCACCCTTTATTGGGCAGCGTATTACAACTCGGAGATTGTATGGAGCCATAATACCGTCGTGTGCATGAGGCTTTATACAAATAATGCATTTGATTTCCCATAAAACAGTTATACCTTGAAGTTGTATCTGATTGTCGTACCTATAATAATAAATTATTATGAATTGTGGGTGTAAAATATCAACATTAAGTAAAGATTAATGTGAAGCAGAATTGCCTGAGTGTATTGGGGAGGGGCAGAGCAGAAACCTGAAACTTTGATGACACAGTATTCCAGACTACCTCAGACTCCAGTAGACGGTGCAGATAAGCTGGAGTCACTGGTCGTAGCTGTGCCCTAATGAAGCAGAACTAAAGTTCCGGTAAGAAGTGCTCAAGACTAAAACTCTGTTCACTTGTGTGTAAGTAAAATAGAGTAAAATGCTGTGTTATTCCTTAGATTAAAAGATGGAAACCTGATGTCATTGAAAGTTAGTAGGTGATAAAACTGGTTATAACGGAAAAGTCTGTAAAAGTCATCCATGAAACTGTATGAAAAGTGTGAACAGAGCCAAAGACCTCATTTAGAAATTTGTTTCGGCCCCAAATTGGTCAAATCGGTTTGATTATATCTAAATAAATTTGTCACTGAACGAAAGTGCCCTGACTGTCCCGAAAACTCGTGTCTGACTCTCTGGTGTCTTCTAGGACGTTACCCAGGGCCGGCCTTAGGGGTGTGAGACATGTGCGAGTGCATAGGGAGCTGCAGCCTCCCAGCATGTAGGGGGCGCCACTGTGCAGGCCGTTTAAACTCTTTATTCTCTGCTCCTCGTTACAGACACTGAGAAAGCAGAGACAGCAAGTGCAGAGCGGAGGAGGAAGCTCCGCCCACAGCCCATCCTGCAAGAAACCTGTGCAGCAAGGAGAGATGGTAAGTTCCTTTTTGTGTACCTATGGCTGTGTTTGTATATGTTCCAGTATGTGTGTGTCTATATATGTGTCTGTATGTGTATATATGTCTCTGTGTATATTTGTCTATGTGTGTGTCTGTTTGTATATATATATATATATATATATATATATCTATATATCTATATATACATATACAGTGAAGGAAATAAGTATTTGATCCCTTGCTGATTTTGTAAGTTTGCCCACTGTCAAAGACATGAACAGTCTAGAATTGTTAGGCTAGGTTAATTTTACCAGTAAGAGATAGATTATATTTAAAAAAAAACAGAAAATCACATTGTCACAATTATATATATTTATTTGCATTGTGCACAGAGAAATAAGCATTTGATCCCTTTGGCAAACAAGACTTAATGCTTGGTGGCAAAAGCCTTGTTGGCAAGCACAGCAGTCAGACATTTTTTGTAGTTGATGATGAGGTTTGCACACATGTTAGATGGAATTTTGGCCCACTCCTCTTTGCAGATCATCTGTAAATCATTAAGATTTCGAGGCTGTCGCTTGGCAACTCGGATCTTCAGCTCCCTCCATAAGTTTTCGATGGGATTATGGTCTGGAGACTGGCTAGGCCACTCCATGACCTTAATGTGATTCTTTTTGAGCCACTCCTTTGTTGCCTTGGCTGTATGTTTCGGGTCATTGTCGTGCTGGAAGACCCAGCCACGAACCATTTTAAATGTCCTGGTAGAGGGAAGGAGGTTGTCACTCAGGATTTGACGGTACATGGCTCCATCCATTCTCCCATTGATGCGGTGAAGTAGTCCTGTGCCCTTAGCAGAGAAACACCCCCAAAACATTAATGTTTTCACCTCCATGCTTGACAGTGGGGACGGTGTTCTTTGGGTCATAGGCAGCATTTCTCTTCCTCCAAACACGTCGAGTAGAGTTAATGCCAAAGAGCTAAATTTTAGTCTCATCTGACCACAGCACCTTCTCCCAATCACTCTCAGAATCATAGAGATGTTCATTTGCAAACTTCAGACGGGCCTGTACATGTGCCTTCTTGAGCAGGGGGACCTTGCGGGCACTGCAGGATTTTAATCCATTACGGCGTAATGTGTTACCAATGGTTTTCTTTGTGACTGTGGTCCCAGCTGCCTTGAGATCATTAACAAGTTCCCCCCGTGTAGTTTTCGGCTGAGCTCTCACCTTCCTCAGGATTAAGGATACCCCACGAGGTGAGATTTTGCATGGAGCCCCAGATCGATGTCGATTGACAGTCATTTTGTATGTCTTCCATTTTCTTACTATTGCACCAACAGTTGTCTCCTTCTCACCCGGTGTCTTACTTATGGTTTTGTAGCCCATTCCAGCCTTGTGCAGGTCTATGATCTTGTCCCTGACATCCTTAGAAAGCTCTTTGGTCTTGCCCATGTTGTAGAGGTTAGAGTCTGACTGATCATTGAGTCTGTGGACAGGAGTCTTTTATACAGGTGACCATGTAAGAGCTGTCTTTAATGCAGGCACCAAGTTGATTTGGAGCGTGTAACTGGTCTGGAGGAGGCTGAACTCTTAATGGTTGGTAGGGGATCAAATACTTATTTCTCTGTGCACAATGCAAATAAATATATATCATTTTGACAATGTGATTTTCTGTTTTTTTTTTTTATATAATCTATCTCTCACTGGTAAATTTAACCTAGCCTAAAAATTCTAGACTGTTCATGTCTTTGACAGTGGGCAAACTTACAAAATCAGCAAGGGATCAAATACTTATTTCCTTCACTATATATATATATACATATATATATATGTGTGTGTGTATGTGTGCGCGTCAGGGGGTTATCACTGTGTGTTATCTGTGGTGTTGCATAGGACTGCAGGTAATATCTACATTATCCGTATTGTGTATATGTGTGTGTGTGTGTGCGTGTGTGTATATATATATATGTGTGTGTGTGTATGTGTATATATATATATATATATATGTGTGTGTGTGTATGTGTATATATATATGTGTGTGTGTGTATATATATATATGTGTGTGTGTGTGTATGTATGTATATATATGTGTGTGTGTGTGTGTGTATGTACATGCCTCTTGTGTATATGTGTCTGTATGTCTATATATTTACCTATGTGTGTGTGTGTGTGTGTGTGTGTGTGTATATATATTTGAATGTATGTCTAAGTATGTCTTTATGTCCAGCATATTTGTGGTTAATTTTTTATTCGTGGAGGGCAGCAATAGAGAGTCCCGCACAGGGCGCCATCCAACCGAAGGCCGGCCCTGATTGTACCCAATTTAAAACGAACCCCTTTCAAGTTCTTTAACGCCATGCCAACATGTAATGTCAAAGTGACAGCAACATATATGGGTAGAGGGAGGGATAACTGCAGTGCATTTTGGGAAGACCCCATGCAAGGCGATATGGGAAATCCCTCCTGAGGTCATGTGTGTAGTGGCAGGAAGGAGGTGAAGGGAAAGTGAGCCCTAATCTACCCACCGCCCTGTCCCTGCCTACTTGCAACGACCCGCCCTAGGCGACGAGGTACAACTGGGCGGCGGTCCCTACGCTGGCTAAGTGCACAGGAAGACAAACAGGGAACACGCAAGGGAAGGGGCAGTAGCCACGGAACGCCACGAGGAAACGGGGCGGCGAACGAACAGTCAGGACCAGGACGAAGTGAGTACACCCGAGCAGGCACGGAGACAGAAGCAAGCCAGGGCAAGCAAGCAGGTCAAGCAGAACTGCAGCAAGGCAGAAGCACGGCAGAAGCAGGCTGGAGCAAGCAGCAGTGGGGCCAGGAATCCAAAAGAATTACAAGCACTGAGGGAGAGCACAGGGCAGGTAATAAAGGGCAGGGGGCGGAGCTAACTCCGAGAGACCAGGCCGCGATAGGCTCTCCCACTCCTGAGCCTGCCACCCTGGTTGGTGGGAGATGGTGTCAGTCGAGCAGGTCTGGCCTCAGGTGTGGATTGATTAATCCCAGGAGTATAGCTAGATGAAGTACCTGGCAGATCCCTAACAGTACTCCCCCTTTTATGAGGGGCCACCGGACCCTTACTAAGGGGACCCGGTTTAGTGGGGAAGAGGAGGTGGAACCTCCTGATCAATACCCCAGCGTGAACATCACGGGCAGGTACCCAAGTCCTCTCCTCCGGCCCGTATCCTCTCCAATGGACCAGGTACTGGAGGGAGCCCTGGACCATCCTACTGTCCATAATCTTGGCCACCTCGAATTCCACCCCCTCAGGGGTGAGAACGGGAACAGGAGGTATCCTCGAGGGGGACCAGGACGGGGAGCAGCGTTTAAGGAGGGAGGCATGGAAGACGTCATGTATGCGAAAGGATGGGGGGAGCTCCAGACGGAAGGATACAGGGTTGAGGACTTCAATGATCTTATAAGGTCCAATAAATCGGGGAGCAAACTTCCTGGACGGGACCTTAAGGCGCAAGTTCCTGGACAACAACCAGACCAAATCCCCGACGACAAACCGGGGGTTAGCAGAACGTCTACTATCCGCCTGAATCTTTTGTGCGCTCTGGGACGCCTCTAGGTTCTTCTGAACCTGGGCCCAGACAGTGCACAGTTCCCGATGAACCTCCTCTACCTCAGGATTATTGGAACAACCAGGGGAGACGGAGGAGAACCTTGGGTTAAACCCGAAATTACAGAAAAACGGGGAGACCCCTGACGAGTTACTGACCCGGTTATTCAGGGAAAATTCAGCAAGGGGAAGGAATGAGACCCAATCGAATTGACAGTCAGAGATGAAACACCTTAAATATTGTTCCAGGGATTGGTTGGTCCTTTCCGTTTGGCCATTAGTTTCGGGATGGAAGGCGGAGGAGAAGGACAGATCAATCTCCAACTTTTTACAAAAAGCTCTCCAAAATAAGGAAACAAATTGTACCCCTCTGTCAGAAACGATATTGACTGGGGCCCCATGGAGACGCAGGATGTGTTTCACAAACAAAGAAGCTAACGTCTTGGCTAGAGATGAGCGAACCGGGACAACCGAACCCGGTTTCGGTCCGAACTTCAGGAAAAGTTCGGTTCGCAGCGAATCCGAACTTTACCGGGTTCGGCCGAACCCGTTTTGACCGAACCCGGCTACATTTTGGCGCCTGCCACATGTTACATCTAAAATGGAGGATTACAGAAGATCACCTGACATCAGGCTACCCCATAATGCCTTGCAAACGGCTCTCCCAGCCTATCGGGAGGCAGCATAGGGGCGGGCTCAAGCCTGCAATAAAAGTCTATGCACGGAGCTCAGCGGCCATTTTACAGACAGGAGCTGTAGGAATAGCATCTCTGTGCAGTAAGGGAAAGCTTTAGGAATCTAAAAGGCAGGAATTCAGAAATCGAAGGGGCTCATCCACTACTCACTACTCAGCCAGTGTGTGAATACGCTTTTATAAGGGGCTCATCCCCGTTGCATCCAACTTGCAATACAGGCAGCCTAGTAGTACTATAAGGCCCAGCATTCCCTGAGTGCACTGCAGCGAGGCTGATTGAAATTCTCATTCATTGCCATTTGCCAAGCCAGTGTCCGTGTGTGAATACGCTTTTAAAAGGGGCTCATCCCTGGAATAACAATCCAACTTGCCATACAGGCAGCCTAGAAGTACTACAACGCCCAGCATTCCCTGAGTGCACTGCAGCGAGGCTGATTGAAATTCTCATTCATTGCCATTTGCCAAGCCAGTGTCCGTGTGTGAATACGCTTTTAGAAGGGGCTCATCCCCATTGCATCCAACTTGCAATACAGGCAGCCTTTGTAGTAGTGGTAGTAGTAGTACTACAAGGCCCAGCATTCCCTGAGTGCACTGCAGCGAGGCTGATTGAAATTCTCATTCATTGCCATTTGCCAAGCCAGTGTCCGTGTGTGAATACGCTTTTAAAAGGGGCTCATCCCTGGCCGTTATTAACAGGATAACAATCCAACTTGCCATACAGGCAGCCTAGAAGTACTACAACGCCCAGCATTCCCTGAGTGCACTGCAGCGAGGCTGATTGAAATTCTCATTCATTGCCATTTGCCAAGCCAGTGTCCGTGTGTGAATACGCTTTTAAAAGGGGCTCATCCCTGGAATAACAATCCAACTTGCCATACAGGCAGCCTAGAAGTACTACAACGCCCAGCATTCCCTGAGTGCACTGCAGCGAGGCTGATTGAAATTCTCATTCATTGCCATTTGCCAAGCCAGTGTCCGTGTGTGAATACGCTTTTAAAAGGGGCTCATCCCTGGAATAACAATCCAACTTGCCATACAGGCAGCCTAGTAGTACTACAAGGCCCAGCATTCCCTGAGTGCACTGCAGCGAGGCTGATTGAAATTCTCATTCATTGCCATTTGCCAAGCCAGTGTCCGTGTGTGAATACGCTTTTAGAAGGGGCTCATCCCCATTGCATCCAACTTGCAATACAGGCAGCCTTTGTAGTAGTGGTAGTAGTAGTACTACAAGGCCCAGCATTCCCTGAGTGCACTGCAGCGAGGCTGATTGAAATTCTCATTCATTGCCATTTGCCAAGCCAGTGTCCGTGTGTGAATACGCTTTTAAAAGGGGCTCATCCCTGGCCGTTATTAACAGGATAACAATCCAACTTGCCATACAGGCAGCCTAGAAGTACTACAACGCCCAGCATTCCCTGAGTGCACTGCAGCGAGGCTGATTGAAATTCTCATTCATTGCCATTTGCCAAGCCAGTGTCCGTGTGTGAATACGCTTTTAGAAGGGGCTCATCCCCATTGCATCCAACTTGCAATACAGGCAGCCTTTGTAGTAGTGGTAGTAGTAGTACTACAAGGCCCAGCATTCCCTGAGTGCACTGCAGCGAGGCTGATTGAAATTCTCATTCATTGCCATTTGCCAAGCCAGTGTCCGTGTGTGAATACGCTTTTAAAAGGGGCTCATCCCTGGAATAACAATCCAACTTGCCATACAGGCAGCCTAGTAGTACTACAAGGCCCAGCATTCCCTGAGTGCACTGCAGCGAGGCTGATTGAAATTCTCATTCATTGCCATTTGCCAAGCCAGTGTCCGTGTGTGAATACGCTTTTAGAAGGGGCTCATCCCCATTGCATCCAACTTGCAATACAGGCAGCCTTTGTAGTAGTGGTAGTAGTAGTACTACAAGGCCCAGCATTCCCTGAGTGCACTGCAGCGAGGCTGATTGAAATTCTCATTCATTGCCATTTGCCAAGCCAGTGTCCGTGTGTGAATACGCTTTTAAAAGGGGCTCATCCCTGGCCGTTATTAACAGGATAACAATCCAACTTGCCATACAGGCAGCCTAGAAGTACTACAACGCCCAGCATTCCCTGAGTGCACTGCAGCGAGGCTGATTGAAATTCTCATTCATTGCCATTTGCCAAGCCAGTGTCCGTGTGTGAATACGCTTTTAGAAGGGGCTCATCCCCATTGCATCCAACTTGCAATACAGGCAGCCTTTGTAGTAGTGGTAGTAGTAGTACTACAAGGCCCAGCATTCCCTGAGTGCACTGCAGCGAGGCTGATTGAAATTCTCATTCATTGCCATTTGCCAAGCCAGTGTCCGTGTGTGAATACGCTTTTAAAAGGGGCTCATCCCTGGAATAACAATCCAACTTGCCATACAGGCAGCCTAGTAGTACTACAAGGCCCAGCATTCCCTGAGTGCACTGCAGCGAGGCTGATTGAAATTCTCATTCATTGCCATTTGCCAAGCCAGTGTCCGTGTGTGAATACGCTTTTAAAAGGGGCTCATCCCTGGAATAACAATCCAACTTGCCATACAGGCAGCCTAGTAGTACTACAAGGCCCAGCATTCCCTGAGTGCACTGCAGCGAGGCTGATTGAAATTCTCATTCATTGCCATTTGCCAAGCCAGTGTCCGTGTGTGAATACGCTTTTAGAAGGGGCTCATCCCCATTGCATCCAACTTGCAATACAGGCAGCCTTTGTAGTAGTGGTAGTAGTACTACAAGGCCCAGCATTCCCTGAGTGCACTGCAGCGAGGCTGATTGAAATTCTCATTCATTGCCATTTGCCAAGCCAGTGTCCGTGTGTGAATACGCTTTTAGAAGGGGCTCATCCCCATTGCATCCAACTTGCAATACAGGCAGCCTTTGTAGTAGTGGTAGTAGTAGTACTACAAGGCCCAGCATTCCCTGAGTGCACTGCAGCGAGGCTGATTGAAATTCTCATTCATTGCCATTTGCCAAGCCAGTGTCCGTGTGTGAATACGCTTTTAAAAGGGGCTCATCCCTGGAATAACAATCCAACTTGCCATACAGGCAGCCTAGTAGTACTACAAGGCCCAGCATTCCCTGAGTGCACTGCAGCGAGGCTGATTGAAATTCTCATTCATTGCCATTTGCCAAGCCAGTGTCCGTGTGTGAATACGCTTTTAAAAGGGGCTCATCCCTGGAATAACAATCCAACTTGCCATACAGGCAGCCTAGTAGTACTACAAGGCCCAGCATTCCCTGAGTGCACTGCAGCGAGGCTGATTGAAATTCTCATTCATTGCCATTTGCCAAGCCAGTGTCCGTGTGTGAATACGCTTTTAGAAGGGGCTCATCCCCATTGCATCCAACTTGCAATACAGGCAGCCTTTGTAGTAGTGGTAGTAGTACTACAAGGCCCAGCATTCCCTGAGTGCACTGCAGCGAGGCTGATTGAAATTCTCATTCATTGCCATTTGCCAAGCCAGTGTCCGTGTGTGAATACGCTTTTAGAAGGGGCTCATCCCCATTGCATCCAACTTGCAATACAGGCAGCCTTTGTAGTAGTGGTAGTAGTAGTACTACAAGGCCCAGCATTCCCTGAGTGCACTGCAGCGAGGCTGATTGAAATTCTCATTCATTGCCATTTGCCAAGCCAGTGTCCGTGTGTGAATACGCTTTTAAAAGGGGCTCATCCCTGGCCGTTATTAACAGGATAACAATCCAACTTGCCATACAGGCAGCCTAGAAGTACTACAACGCCCAGCATTCCCTGAGTGCACTGCAGCGAGGCTGATTGAAATTCTCATTCATTGCCATTTGCCAAGCCAGTGTCCGTGTGTGAATACGCTTTTAAAAGGGGCTCATCCCTGGAATAACAATCCAACTTGCCATACAGGCAGCCTAGAAGTACTACAACGCCCAGCATTCCCTGAGTGCACTGCAGCGAGGCTGATTGAAATTCTCATTCATTGCCATTTGCCAAGCCAGTGTCCGTGTGTGAATACGCTTTTAAAAGGGGCTCATCCCTGGAATAACAATCCAACTTGCCATACAGGCAGCCTAGTAGTACTACAAGGCCCAGCATTCCCTGAGTGCACTGCAGCGAGGCTGATTGAAATTCTCATTCATTGCCATTTGCCAAGCCAGTGTCCGTGTGTGAATACGCTTTTAGAAGGGGCTCATCCCCATTGCATCCAACTTGCAATACAGGCAGCCTTTGTAGTAGTGGTAGTAGTAGTACTACAAGGCCCAGCATTCCCTGAGTGCACTGCAGCGAGGCTGATTGAAATTCTCATTCATTGCCATTTGCCAAGCCAGTGTCCGTGTGTGAATACGCTTTTAAAAGGGGCTCATCCCTGGAATAACAATCCAACTTGCCATACAGGCAGCCTAGTAGTACTACAAGGCCCAGCATTCCCTGAGTGCACTGCAGCGAGGCTGATTGAAATTCTCATTCATTGCCATTTGCCAAGCCAGTGTCCGTGTGTGAATACGCTTTTAGAAGGGGCTCATCCCCATTGCATCCAACTTGCAATACAGGCAGCCTTTGTAGTAGTGGTAGTAGTAGTACTACAAGGCCCAGCATTCCCTGAGTGCACTGCAGCGAGGCTGATTGAAATTCTCATTCATTGCCATTTGCCAAGCCAGTGTCCGTGTGTGAATACGCTTTTAAAAGGGGCTCATCCCTGGAATAACAATCCAACTTGCCATACAGGCAGCCTAGTAGTACTACAAGGCCCAGCATTCCCTGAGTGCACTGCAGCGAGGCTGATTGAAATTCTCATTCATTGCCATTTGCCAAGCCAGTGTCCGTGTGTGAATACGCTTTTAAAAGGGGCTCTGAAATGTCTGGGAAAAAAAAGGTTGTGAAAGGACGGGGTAGAGGAAGAAACACCCATGCCGTCTCCTCTTCCAGTCCAAATGTTGGATCTGTTGGTGCCAGACCCAGTAGCAGCATTTGTGGCACAAGACATGTGCCCAGTTCCACTAGTAGCAGCTGCCATGTGCCTGCTAGTAGTAGTATCAGCAAGCCAGACTTGTCCATCTCCTCCGGTGGGCGGGTTACTTTAGACAATACGGCCATTGTGGACTGGTTGGCTGGCTCGCGGTCATCTCAGCAGGAAGACTCTGACGATCTGGCTTCAAGCCAGGTTTCGTTGGATTCCAGATCCTCTACAGTTCCTTGGCACGGTGACAGTAGTAATATAGGTATTTCTAGCGTTTCCATTCCATCATCTATGTCTTCGCTCCCCCTTCCTAGCGGGAAGCCATCTTTCCTGAGAGTCCTAAGAGACATCTCCTCGGGTGCGAAGGAAGATACTGAACAACATAGTGATGATGATGATTTGTTTTCCGCGAGTCAGCCAACGGAGTGTGTTGCGGCGGTGGTGGAGGTGGAAGCGGTGACCGAGACGCATAGCTGCGGTAGTGGGGGTGTTGGTGGTGGTAGCCGTGGTGGCAGACGCAGTAATGAGGGGGGGCATGGAGCCCGCCATGATGTCACATCACATTCACAACACAGTGACAGAAGTGGCGGGGATGATGAGGAAGGCTATGATGATGATGTTGTTTTAGACAGGACGTGGGAACCAGGTGACGAGGTGATGACGGCGTCAGAGGAGGAGGGTAGTAGTGGCGGCACTGGATGTGATAAACAGCCAAGCCGAGGTAGGGGCAGAAGTCAATCTGCAAAACGTTGCAGCGGTAGGGTCAGCTCAGGAGCCGGTGACGGCGACACAGATGCTGGTGTAGGTTCCCGAAAAAAGCCTGCCAGACAAGGGGCAAGCTCGGGTGGTTGTGGTGGTGGTGGTGGTGGTGGACGTGGTACTACCTCTTTACGGTACTCTGCCGTGTGGCAATTTTTCTGTACCTTCCCAGAGGAGGAAAACATGGCACAGTGCCGTATCTGCAAGCAGAAAGTAAGGCGTGGGCAGGGCAGCAATGTAGGAACTACTGCTCTACGTAAACACATGGAACGGCATCACAAGGCCATGTGGGACAATCAACATGCCCCACCATCATGTACATCTAATGAAGACCCCTCTTCCGCTGCTGCTGCTGCTCCGAGTCCCTGTCATCTAAGTAGTAGCCAGGCCTTATCCACCATGTCGTTGTCATCATCATCATCACTGTCATCTAGTGCTCCTCCTATGTCCCGTCAGTTATCCATTACGGAATCGTTGTCCAATAAGCAACAATATATACCCAGTCATCCACTTGTCGTGCGGCTTAATTCACACCTGGCAAAGTTGTTGGTGGTGCAGTCGCTGCCATACCACCTGGTCGACTCCGCCGGCTTCAAGCAATTGATGGCGTGCGCTCAGCCTAGGTGGCGAATACCTAGCCGACATTACTTCTCCAAAACAGCTGTCCCTGCCTTGCACAAGCATGTGGAGGAAAAGGTGTCCAAGTCCTTGCAATTATCCGTGTGCAGCAGGGTACATGCCACCGTCGACACGTGGAGCAGCAACTATGGGCAGGGACAGTACATGTCTTTCACGGCCCACTGGGTCAATATTTTGCAGTCCGATGCACCACCGCAGCAATGCCAGGCATTACCACCTCCACGCTTGTATGTTTCTAGTTCAACTCCGGACACCAGGCGCCTACCATCCTTCTCCTCCTACTCCTCCTCCTCCTCCTTGCCTTCCTCCTTGGAGGTCTTCCCGTCCCCGACAGGACACAGCGTATCTTCCACTCCTCCTCCCTCCTCTTTTCATAGGTGCAAGGTGAAGCGCCACAACGCTGTCTTACACCTGCTGAGCCTGGGCGAGAAAAGCCACACAGGGCAGGAGCTGCTGCTGTGCATCAAGGAGGAAATCGCACGCTGGCTGTCTCCTCTGAAACTCACACTGGGCAATGTTGTCTCTGATAACGGCAAGAACGTTGTGGCTGCACTGCGTCTAGGTCACCTGACACACGCTCCTTGCATGGCACATGTGATCAATCTGGTCATAACACGCTTCTTAAAGTCATATGTTGGTTTGAAGGGTGTGCTGGCCATGTCCAGGAGGGTTTGCGTTCGCTTTAGACGTTCGTATGCATTTAAGCACGCCCTCCTGGACTTGCAGCGTCAAAACAATCTCCCAGAACACAGCCTGATTTGCGACGTTCCAACACGATGGAATTCCACCCTGCACATGTTGGACCGTCTGTACGAACAGCGGAAAGCCGTGAATGATTTCCTGATGCAGCAGACGGGCAGCGTTTGGAGCCAGTGTAATTTCGAGCTCAGGCACTGGCAGCTGGTTAGAGACGCATGTCGCGTTTTGAGGCCCTTTGAAGAGGCCACACGATTTGTGAGCCGTGACGCTAGCGGAATGAACGATGTTATGCCGCTGATATTCATTATGGAGCAAACGCTCACAGCGATGATTCAGCAAAGGATGGAGGAAGGATCACATCTGGCTATGGATGTTGAGGAGGAGGAGGAGGATGAGGAAACAGGACCTGAAGAGGAGCTGGATTTGGAGATGGAATCACAGGAAGGGATAGGGGACGAGGCAGCCGCACAACATGACAGTGATGGTGGTGATGACGAGTCTGACGACGACCTTGATGATGGACAACCATGGCAGTATGGGGCGGAGATGGAACCAACCGGGCCCTCTGAAACGCTGGCCAGGATGGCGAGCTGTATGCTTCGTTACTTGCGCGCTGACTGTCGTATTGTTAGCATGAAGCAAAGAGATGACTACTGGATAGCCACACTTTTAGACCCTCGGTATAAAGCCAGAATGGGGGAGTTTTTTGCGCCTTCCGAGAGGGAGGCAAAATTGGCTTATTATAGAGAGAAGCTATGCAGCCAGCTTGTCATGGCTTTCAAACGGCAGACACCCGCTGCAAGCATGTCTGACCGGGGGGCCACTCTCCGCTCCCCACTGTCTCATCGTTCCACCGCCTCTGGCAGAGCTACCTCTGCAATAGGCGGCAGCCGTGGCAGCAGCGGCAGCAGCAGCAGCAGCAGCAGCCAATTCAGTTTGGAAAATATGATGACAACATTTTTACATCCAATACCCCGACCTGACACACATCGTAGCACTAGTCACCAAAGGGATGTTCACCATCTCCAGGTGCAGCACCTAAACAACCAGGTTCACTCGTACTTGGACTGTGCCCTTTCTCCGTCAGAAATGCTGATCCCAGACCCCATGGACTTCTGGGTCAGCAGATTGGATCATTGGCAAGAACTGGCCCAGTTTGCCATGGGTGTACTGTCTTGTCCACCCTCCAGTGTAGCGTCAGAGAGGGTATTCAGCGCAGCAGGGGGCTTCGTCACCCCTAAGCGAACAAGATTGTCCGCCAACAGCTTGGAAAATCTCACGTTTCTGAAAATGAATCAAGCGTGGATCGGTGAGGATTTTAAAACCCCTGTGCCTGATGCCACTGATTAGATCTTACATTGCTGCTGCTGCTGCCGCCTGCTACTGCCGCCTGCTACTATGGGATTCTGTCCTGTCCACTCTTTTTTTAATGTGCCGCTGTTGGTGCTGCAGCTGCTACTACTTCTACCACCAATCCACCCCAGTGCCGTCTGCTACAAGCAGGCCTGCCCCACCAGAGGGCTTTGTCCTGTGACTCTCCAGTCTCTTTTTTTAATGTGCTGCTACTACTGCTACTACTGCTTGCACCCTTGCTGTCTGTGTTGGCTAGTACCTCTACTACCACCAATACACCTACACTGCCATCTGCTACAAGCAGGCCTGAGGCCTGCCCCACTACAGGGCTTTGTCCTCCTGTGACTGTCCAGTCTCTTTTTTTAATGTGCTGCTACTACTGCTACTACTGCTTGCACCCTTGCTGTCTGTGTTGGCTACCTCGACTACTACCACCAATACACCTCCACTGCCGCCCGTCTGCTACAAGCAGGCCTGAGGCCTGCCCCACCACAGGGCTTTGTCCTCCTGTGACTGTCCAGTCTCTCTTTTTTTTAATGTGCTGCTACTACTGCTACTACTGCTTGCACCCTTGCTGTCTGTGTTGGCTACCTCTAATACCACCAATACACCTACACTGCCGCCCGTCTGCTACAAGCAGGCCTACCCCACCACAGGGCTATGTCCTGTGACTGTCGTCCAGTCTCTTTTTTTAATGTGCTGCTGCTACTACCAGTCCTACCACCCTTGCTGTCTGTGTTGGCTAGTCTACCTCTACTACCACCAATACACCTCCACTGCCGTCTGCTACAAGCAGGCCTGAGGCCTGCCCCACCACAGGGCTTTGCCCTCCTCTGACTGTCCAGTCTCTTTTTTTAATGTGCTGCTACTACTGCTACTACTGCTTGCACCCTTGCTGTCTGTGTTGGCTACCTCGGCTACTACCAGTCTACCACCAATACACCTCCACTGCCGCCCGTCTGCTACAAGCAGGCCTGAGGCCTGCCCCACCACAGGGCTTTGCCCTCCTCTGACTGTCCAGTCTCTTTTTTTAATGTGCTGCTACTACTGCTACTACTGCTTGCACCCTTGCTGTCTGTGTTGGCTACCTCGACTACTACCACCAATACACCTCCACTGCCGCCCGTCTGCTACAAGCAGGCCTGAGGCCTGCCCCACCACAGGGCTTTGCCCTCCTCTGACTGTCCAGTCTCTTTTTTTAATGTGCTGCTACTACTGCTACTACTGCTTGCACCCTTGCTGTCTGTGTTGGCTACCTCGACTACTACCACCAATACACCTCCACTGCCGCCCGTCTGCTACAAGCAGGCCTGAGGCCTGCCCCACCACAGGGCTTTGCCCTCCTCTGACTGTCCAGTCTCTTTTTTTAATGTGCTGCTACTACTGCTACTACTGCTTGCACCCTTGCTGTCTGTGTTGGCTACCTCGACTACTACCACCAATACACCTCCACTGCCGCCCGTCTGCTACAAGCAGGCCTGAGGCCTGCCCCACCACAGGGCTTTGCCCTCCTCTGACTGTCCAGTCTCTTTTTTTAATGTGCTGCTACTACTGCTACTACTGCTTGCACCCTTGCTGTCTGTGTTGGCTACCTCGACTACTACCACCAATACACCTCCACTGCCGCCCGTCTGCTACAAGCAGGCCTGAGGCCTGCCCCACCACAGGGCTTTGCCCTCCTCTGACTGTCCAGTCTCTTTTTTTAATGTGCTGCTACTACTGCTACTACTGCTTGCACCCTTGCTGTCTGTGTTGGCTACCTCGACTACTACCACCAATACACCTCCACTGCCGCCCGTCTGCTACAAGCAGGCCTGAGGCCTGCCCCACCACAGGGCTTTGTCCTCCTCTGACTGTCCAGTCTCTTTTTTTAATGTGCTGCTACTACTGCTACTACTGCTTGCACCCTTGCTGTCTGTGTTGGCTACCTCGACTACTACCACCAATAAACCTCCACTGCCGCCCGTCTGCTACAAGCAGGCCTGCCCCACCACAGGGCTTTGTCCTGTGACTGTCGTCCAGTGTCTTTTAATGTGCTGCTACTACTCACCCTTGCCAATAAAAAGGGTCAATTTTTGGAGGGCTTGTGAAAAGCCATTGCTTGTTGCTTTTACATCCATGTATGGAAGAACCCCGGCAGGCATCTGCCAATAAAAAGGGTCAATTTTTGGAGGGCTTGTCAAAAGCCATTGCTTGTTGCTTTTACATCAATGTATGGAAGAACCCCGGCAGGCATCTGCCAATAAAAAGGGTCAATTTTTGGAGGGCTTGTGAAAAGCCATTGCTTGTTGCTTTTACATCCATGTATGGAAGAACCTCGGCAGGCATCTGCCAATAAAAAGGGTCAATTTTTGGAGGGCTTGTGAAAAGCCATTGCTTGTTGCTTTTACATCCATGTATGGATGAACCCCGGCAGGCATCTGCCAATAAAAAGGGTCAATTTTTGGAGGGCTTGTCAAAAGCCATTGCTTCTTCTTTTACCACCTTATATGTATGAACCCTGGCAGGCATCAGCCGCCTAAAATGGTAAATTTTTGTACCTTTTTTAACAATGCATTAAGCATACAACATGCACAAGTGCAGTGGTTTCTGTTAGTTATCTCCGTGTCCCATCCGTTTTCCTAGAGCCATACATGTTGGCGTAACTTTGACACCAACTTTGCATTAAAGACAGCTCAAAAGTACTTGGATACACTCATGGGTGACCTAAGAGTGTTATACAGGGCTTCTAGGGCTTTAAAACAGTGTTATACACGATTTTTAGGGGCTTTCTTGTATTACAGGTTCGGTCAGAACTAGTTCGGTCCGAATCGAACTTTTGCACGAAATTCGGCGAACTTGCCGAACCGAACTTTTCATAAGTTCGCTCATCTCTAGTCTTGGCGTTAGGTAGCTTCTTAAGGGGCACAAAGTGGCACATCTTGCTGAAGCGGTCGACTACCACCCACACCACCGACTTGCCCTGAGATGGAGGCAAATCGGTGATAAAATCCATGGAGATATGGGTCCAAGGTCTCTGGGGAATGGGCAAGGAACGTAGTAGGCCCGCAGGTCGGGACCTAGGGGTTTTGGACCTAGCGCAAACCTCACAAGCGGCGACGTAAGCCCTAACATCTTTAGGCAACCCAGGCCACCAATAGTTTCTGGTAATGAGGTGTTTGGTGCCCAAGATGCCAGGATGACCAGATAGAGCGGAGTCATGGTTTTCCCTGAGTACCCTCAGCCGGTATTGCAGGGGAACAAACAGTTTGTCCCCAGGGACGTTCCCGGGAGCTGCACCCTGATCAGCCGCGATATCAGAAGCTAAATCAGAATCCGTGGCAGAGACGATTATACCAGGGGGTAAAATACAAGCGGGATGCTTCTCGGAAGGAGGATTGGCCATGAAACTACGTGACAGAGCGTCAGCCTTAATATTCTTGGACCCAGCCCTATAGGTAACCAAGAAATTAAATCTGGTAAAGAATAGTGCCCACCGAGCTTGTCTAGGATTAAGCCTCCGGGCCGATTCTAGGAAAACCAGATTCTTGTGATCCGTAAGGACCGTTACCTGGTGTCTGGCCCCCTCCAGGAAGTGCCGCCACTCCTCAAAAGCCCATTTAATGGCTAGAAGTTCGCGGTTACCAATATCATAGTTACTCTCCGTGGGCGAAAACTTCCTAGAGAAGTAAGCACAGGGGCGGAGATGGGTGAGGGAGCTGGTACCCTGGGACAAGACGGCCCCCACTCCCACCTCGGAAGCGTCAACCTCCACAATAAATGGCTCCTCTTGGTTGGGCTGAATCAGCACGGGGGCCGAGATAAAGCACTTCTTGAGAGTCTCAAAGGCCTGGACGGCCTCAGGGGGCCAATGGAGGACATCGGCACCCTTGCGGGTAAGGTCCGTAAGAGGCTTAGCGACGACCGAGAAGTTGGCAATAAATCTCCAGTAATTGTTGGCGAACCCTAAAAAACACTGTAACGCCTTAAGGGAGGCAGGTTGGACCCATTCCGCCACAGCTTGAACCTTGGCAGGGTCCATGCGGAATTCATGAGGAGTGAGGATTTGCCCTAAAAATGGTATCTCCTGTACCCCAAAGACACATTTTTCAGTCTTAGCAAACAGATTATTCTCCCGAAGGACCTGGAGCACCTTCCTGACATGCTCCACGTGGGAGGACCAGTCCTTGGAAAACACCAGTATGTCATCAAGGTACACAACAAGAAAATTACCCAGGTACTCTCTCAGGATTTCATTAATAAAATTCTGGAAGACAGCAGGGGCATTACACAACCCAAAGGGCATGACCAGGTATTCGAAATGACCCTCGGGTGTGTTGAACGCAGTTTTCCACTCATCCCCCTCTTTGATGCGGATAAGGTTATATGCCCCCCGTAGATCGAACTTAGAAAACCATTGGGCTCCCTGAACCTGATTAAAAAGATCCGGAATCAAAGGAAGTGGGTACTGGTTCCTTACGGTGACCTTATTCAGGTTACGATAATCAATGCACGGCCTAAGACCACCATCCTTCTTCCCCACGAAGAAGAAGCCAGCACCTACAGGAGAAGTCGAGGGGCGAATGAAACCCTTGGCCAGGCATTCTTGGATATACACCCTCATCGCTTCACGTTCAGGACATGAAAGATTAAATATCCTACCCTTAGGAAGCTTGGCACCAGGCACCAAATCGATAGCGCAATCGTAATCTCTATGGGGGGGCAACACCTCGGAGGCCTCCTTAGAAAACACATCGGCGAAGTCCTGAACAAACTCAGGAAGCGTGTTTACCTCCTCCCGGGGAGAAATAGAGTTAACAGAAAGACATGACATCAGGCATTCACTACCCCATTTGGTAAGCTCCCCAGTATTCCAATCAAACGTGGGATTATGCAACTGCAACCAGGGAAGGCCTAAAACCAGATCAGACGATAATCCCTGCATCACCAGTACAGAGCACTGCTCCAAATGCATGGAGCCAACACGGAGTTCAAAAACAGGAGTATGCTGAGTAAAATAACCATTAGCAAGAGGAGTTGAGTCGATACCAACTACAGGGATAGGATAAGGTAAATCAATACAAGGCATTTTTAGAGACATAGCAAATTCCACAGACATGATATTAGCAGATGAGCCAGAATCCACGAAAGCACTGCCCGTGGCAGACCGGCCAGCAAACGAGACCTGAAAGGGAAGCAAAATTTTATTGCGTTTCACATTAACGGGAAATACCTGTGCGCCCAAGTGACCTCCCCGATGATCACTTAGGCGCGGAAGTTTTCCGGCTTCTTATTCTTGCGCCTGGGGCAGGTGTTCAGTAGATGCTTGTCGTCCCCACAGTAGAAGCAGAGACCATTCATTCTGCGAAACTCTCTACGTTGTCGAGGGGACATGGAGGCCCCGAGTTGCATAGGTACCTCCGAGTCCTCCGTGGAGGGGCGAGGAGACGGGACCTCGGGGGGAATCGCAGAAAAGTCAGAGGGGAGCACACTGAAGCGTTCTAGCTGACGTTCCCTGAGACGTCGGTCAAGTCGTACTGCTAGGGCCATAACCTGGTCAAGGGAGTCAGGTGAGGGGTAGCTAACCAGCAGATCCTTCAGGGCGTCAGATAATCCTAACCTAAACTGGCACCTTAGGGCCGGATCGTTCCACTGAGAAGCTACGCACCACTTCCTAAAATCAGAACAGTATTCCTCAACCGGTCTCCTACCCTGACGTAAGGTCACCAGCTGACTCTCGGCTAAAGCAGTCCTGTCAGTCTCGTCGTAAATGAGTCCGAGGGCAGAGAAAAAACGATCAACAGAGGAAAGTTCAGGGGCGTCAGGAGCCAAGGAGAAGGCCCACTCTTGGGGCCCTTCCTGGAGTCGGGATATGATGATACCCACCCGCTGGTTCTCGGAACCTGAGGAGTGGGGCTTTAGGCGGAAATACAGTCTGCAACTCTCCCGGAAGGAGAGAAACGTCTTACGGTCCCCTGAAAACCGGTCAGGTAACTTGAGGTCGGGTTCTAGAGGTGAGGTGAGGGGTACTACTAAAGCAGCGTCACCCTGATTGACCCTTTGGGCCAGGGCCTGGACCTGTAGGGAGAGGCCCTGCATCTGCTGGGTCAGGGTCTCAAGGGGGTCCATGATAGCGTCAGCGTAGGAGAAATGGTAGACTAGGTAAGGGCTTGTAATTATGTAGTGGCAGGAAGGAGGTGAAGGGAAAGTGAGCCCTAATCTACCCACCGCCCTGTCCCTGCCTACTTGCAACGACCCGCCCTAGGCGACGAGGTACAACTGGGCGGCGGTCCCTACGCTGGCTAAGTGCACAGGAAGACAAACAGGGAACACGCAAGGGAAGGGGCAGTAGCCACGGAACGCCACGAGGAAACGGGGCGGCGAACGAACAGTCAGGACCAGGACGAAGTGAGTACACCCGAGCAGGCACGGAGACAGAAGCAAGCCAGGGCAAGCAAGCAGGTCAAGCAGAACTGCAGCAAGGCAGAAGCACGGCAGAAGCAGGCTGGAGCAAGCAGCAGTGGGGCCAGGAATCCAAAAGAATTACAAGCACTGAGGGAGAGCACAGGGCAGGTAATAAAGGGCAGGGGGCGGAGCTAACTCCGAGAGACCAGGCCGCGATAGGCTCTCCCACTCCTGAGCCTGCCACCCTGGTTGGTGGGAGATGGTGTCAGTCGAGCAGGTCTGGCCTCAGGTGTGGATTGATTAATCCCAGGAGTATAGCTAGATGAAGTACCTGGCAGATCCCTAACAATGTGATCCTTTTTTCTAATCTGTAATATGGTGACCAGTGCTAGCCAATGACTACAATTTTGCCATGATTCATGTGACCTAGTTTTGAACTTAGCCAAATCTCAAACTTTGGGGAACTTTGAACCAAATTCGATTTGTGTGGAATCAATTCACTCATCTCTACCCTTACTCGCACTTGCGGTATTCTGGTCAGTATTTCGCTCCAATACTTGGAAGCCAAAACTAGGAATGGGTCCAAAACACAGAAGAGATGCGAATCTTTCCATTATACTTTTTCTCTGTTTAGGTTTCTCTCCTGGTTGGCTTAAAAATACTGATGCAAAATACTGACCAGAATATTGACGTGTGAATGTGGCCTAAGACTGAGTGTGTATTTTGCTCTCCCCGTGAAGTGGAGTTCTTTCCGTATATTGGGCCAAAGTGCAAACATTTTATAATTTCTGGGAGGAATCAATAGACAGAAAAATACAATGCCGAATTTTCATTTACAATAAAATTGGATCAAAATCTGGAACCGGAGGCGTAACTTGAATCCTTTATAGTTTTGCATAGAAGAATGGATCTTTAATAAAAGTCTTTGTCAGTCCTGTGTTATTTCCTGTCTGTACCGACCAGTTGAGGAACTAGAGAAGAAGTCGGATTGGTCAAGAACGTTTTCAACGTGTTCAAAAAGGTGACAACCATTTAATATTTGCTCTGGGCACCAAATACCCCAAATACCACCCTGGGAATTATTCAAGTGCAGAAGGCACATTTCGAAGGTCAGTTTGAGGTTAGGCCGGTGACGATTGTTGTCATGGCAGCCTGGGGGCCTACTGAAGGCCCTGAGGTCTGCCATCTTTGTACTCCTTTGTACTCCAGGGCTTCAAAGGAGACTGTGAGTATTACGATATACTGCAATACATTAGTATTGCAAGCAATCCAATGATCACTGGTTCAAGTCCCCGAGTGGGATTAATAAAAAAAACTAAAAAACAGTTAGGGTATGTGCACACACACTAATTACGTCCGTAATTGACGGACGTATTTCGGCCGCAAGTCCCGGACCGAACACAGTGCAGGGAGCCGGGCTCCTAGCATCATAGTTATGTACGATGCTAGGAGTCCCTGCCTCGCTGCAGGACAACTGTCCCGTACTGAAAACATGATTACAGTACGGGACAGTTGTCCGGCAGCGAGGCAGGGACTCCTAGCATCGTACATAACTATGATGCTAGGAGCCCGGCTCCCTGCACTGTGTTCGGTCCGGGACTTGCGGCCGAAATACGTCCGTCAATTACGGACGTAATTAGTGTGTGTGCACATACCCTTAAAGTTGATTTTATTTTCTGAAAAAAAAGTATTAAAAGTTAAAAAAAAAAACTTTTCCCATTTTTTCCTTAAATCAATCTTAAAAAAAATAAAAATTAACATAACTGGTATCCCCGCGTCTGTAAAAGTATGAACTATCACAAAATAATAGCGTTGTTTTACCCGTTCCATGAACGCCGTAAAAATATATATAAAACCCGCAAATTGCTGTTTTTTGGTCACCTTCGCTCTCCAAAAAAAATGAAATAAAAAGTGACCAAAAAGTCCCATATACCTCAAAATTGTATTGGTGAAAACTGCAGGTCGCCCCGCAAAAATTAAGCCCCCCCGTCGCTAAATTGATGGAGAGATAAAAAAAAGTTATAGCTCGCAGAATATGGCGACGCAAAACATTTTATTTTTTTAGCAAATCGTTATTTTTTTTCTAAAAGTGGTAAAACATAAAAAAAATATAAATTTGGTATCCCCATAATCATATCAACCTGTAGAATAAGGTTCACATGTAGTTTTTACCGTCTGATGGATGCCGTAAAACAAAACCCCCCAAAAAGTGTCGTAATCGCTATTTTTTCCCCCATTTCACCCCATAAATAAGTTTTTTTTAAAGCTTCCCAATACATTATGCGTACAATAAATGGTGCCTTGAAAAAATACAACTTATCCCACAAAAAAACAAACCCCATACGGCTATGTCAACGAAAAAAGAAAGCGGTTGTGGCTTTTGGAAGGCGGGGAGGAAAAAACGAAAATGAAAAAACTCATATTGGCCGTGTCTCCAAGGGGTTAAAAATCTTTCCACCTACACCGAAGCAGTAACACGGATAACCACACGGTGTCGCTGCTAAACTACAAATGACACAACCCCATATATATATATATATATATATATATATATATATATATATATATATATAGACATCGATTCTGTATCATCCGGGTATTTCATATAGAGATCTCCGGTACCTAAAATGCTGTATAATTGATATATACATGTAGTAGAAAGTCAGTGCCCAGAAGGAAGAGAGAAGAGGAGATCCTGGGAATGACCGTGCCGCTTGTTTTCACTGCCGCTCCTGTGCATGCAGCTCTGAGGACGACTACATTCATTTCCATATATGCAAATCCTACACATACCAACATGCCAGAGTAAACACACACATCCTTAGCCGTAGTACAAGATCTGCTTCTCAAGGAATACAAGGGATATCAAGGCTCAGCGTAGCCAGCTACACTTGTAGAAGGTGTGAGACCACTGAAAAAGTGGCCACTAACTCAGGTCTACTGCCTATTATATGCAGGTCTTGCTGAACATCTGATGGACTGTAGCTGAGCTCTGAAGGACAGTAGAACTTGCGGGACTGCAAATCTTGTTACACTAGACAGCGCCACACCTGTCCGCAGGTTGTGTGTGGTATTGCAGTTCAGCTGCATTCACTTCAATGGAGCTGAGCTGCAATAAGAGACACAACCCATGGACAGGTGTCAAAACCCCTTTGAAAATTAATAATGTAATAAGGTGAAGGCCATGAAGCCGGACACCCTGGGTTTCAGAGACTGTGATTGCCATGGACTTTCATTGGCTCATACCTATGTGGTATTGTATAGCTGCTGGTTTATTGTATTTAGTGTCCAATAAAATCGGGGATGGATGCAAGAATATTTTTAATGATATTGAGTATCCCTCACTCACTAGTAATGGAGGTCACCATCTAAATACTATCTAGACACAGAACCGATAGACGATGTTATGAAAAATATCCAAAGGGGCCGGGGCACTTTACTGGGAAAAATAGTCCCTGTGTTCTAGGCATCACTGTGGATTCCAGCTGTCTGACCCCCTTGGATCAGACATTGGTGGCATGTACAATCACGCCAATAAATGCATGCAATGAAAAAGAGAAATCCTAGAGAAAACATGCTGCAGTCTGCAAGAGAACTGCAACTTGACAGCAAGACAATAACCCTAAATACAAGTAGAAATTACTTAAAAACAACCATGTTAACAACCTGGGGTGGAGTACAGACTTCAACTGAGAATTTGTGGCCGTACAAGAACTTTATTGCTCATTCACAGCCCTTATGCCACTCGACAAATCTTCAACAGTCCACATATGATAAGTTTACCACACAGTCCCAAGGCTGCAGCTGCTGCCTTTACTAAGTATTGAATAAAAGGTGTGAAAATTGCAAAAAAAAATTTTGGGGGGGGTTTTAATTATTGGAATGGATGTAGATCATATTGTGGAGATAAGTTCCCACATTTGATCAGTGGCAAAAGTTACTTTTCTCCGTCTAGGGCTAGACTAAGGGGGGGGGGAAAGTTGGGAAAAAAGTTGCATGGTAATCTCAAGTAGTCCGACATTGCGATCATCACAAGTCATCTGCAAACACTGCAGTCGGGGGAATGGTTGACTATTAACCTCAAGAGGGGCCAATATGACATTTTGTCGCGATTGCCGCCACTGCACCGTATCCTAATTGTTTTGAAAATGACATTACAAACATTAACGACATTCTTACCTGAACATTGTAGGTAAAGCAGGAGAATAATGGTCATTTTCCATTTAGTGCAATGGATGACATTGTGGACCTGGGTGCAGAAACCATTAAAGAATCCCATGATGGCGGCGGCAGCTTATAAATCCTTCTTGCTGTGCGGTGCCGAACCTTCACTGGTGTTACATGAGGGCTAATGGCAATTCATTCAAGTCCATTTTTCCATATCCCCAGTGATGTACATTGACGTTGCATGGAATGAGGAGACTGCCCGAGGCCGGCATACAAGTATCTATAGGTTCATCGGGACAAGTTGAAACAGTTTCTACTTTATATTTGTGAAGTGCAGATGATAAAGCCGGAGATTGCTGTTCATACATTCACGGTAATGACCCTTTATTGAGCGTACTGATGGATTCTCATTAACTAAACCATACGTTATACTAGACTACACAGAGGAAATCCTATATCCTAAAGGAAGGCAGATAAGATATTAGTATGGAATCCATTATACAGATGTAGCAGAGTTGGCGTTGGTGGTTTCCATAGGACTGCAAATAAACTTACGGAAATATCTGAATTTAGTGAATTGTTAAGACGGGACATAGAAAAAAAATACTTAAAGGGGTGCCCTGTGGCTTTAAGATTGCTAACCTATCCTTGGCTCCCCAACACTCAGCACAATGAAGGGTCCGTGGCGCTCTTTCCCCTTCATTGTTTACATACAAGCTGCAGTACCAGGCGCAGCGGCTCTGTGGCTCTTTTGATGTGCTGATTGCGGGGGGCCCCGGAGGTCGGACCTCCTCCGATCAAACCTTGATTACTTATCCTAATGGTAGGTCATTAGTCCTTGAAAACCCCTTTAAATAACTAATCAATGGGGGAGGATATTTGTCTTTTTTTTTTTTTACAGGAAGGAAATAGTTAAAGATAAAAAGTACTTCTCCCTGGGGCAGCGTTCATGTTCTGCCTGATTCTGTCTTACACGTTAACTGGTTAAATGAAATCGCTTCCAAAAAGTTTAGTATAGAATGCATGGTGATTACAGCCGCGGTCTTCATCCTGTATGTTTCCAGGTGTACAACTCTCAGAATGTCCTAACAACATATTGGGAGTTGTAGTTTCACAACAGCTGGAGAACCACAGGTTGCAAACCCTGATTTTACAGGATTATTAGGTAATTCTCCTTATAGCTACTGTATATAATGAGAGAATGTGACACATTCAGCAGAATGTATATGGGGGTATTTACTTATTCATACAGTATATACATTTTGCAATATATGGTGGATCGCCACTGTATAGCATTGTCATTTAGACAATGTTTGAAACTGATATTTATGCACCAGTAGATACTGAATGGTAGGGTTATTTGTACCCTGTATGGGGTTGGGGGCGCCAACAGAAGTTACTGCACAGGGCACCACCCAAAATTAGGCCGGCCCCGGTTATGCATATGACACAAAACAATCAAGATTCTTACCCTTTCACTTGAGCTAGGCGGGCATGATCTTGGGTTTCAGGGGGCCACCGACAAGCCACTCTGACTTGAACAGGGTATCTGGATCCAAGACGGACAGAAATTTTAATATTTGCCCCAAGTGAAGGAAAGCCTAGCTACAATCCTGATCTCCTGTTAGTAGCTAGGTTATTTCCAAGAGGTTGCCTCATAAAGAAAACTTTTGTCCATGTGTCCTACTAGGGATCAGGACCCCTCCTCTATGAATCAAATGGAAGTGGTCAAGTGGTCAGCTTCTGCTCTGGTAGACCTGACCCGTCCATGCGTTACATAGATCCTGCTCCCCCCGATCATGCCAACTGATTGCCAGGATTAGGGATTGCCGGCTTCATTTTTACAAGGGGGTGTCCTGGTCAGGTAAGTCCTTTAAAGGGGCTTTTCTGGATTTTCCTGTTGACATCACCCCTGAGGAAAGGGATTAGTTGTAGTAGTCGTGTGTCATTATGGCATGTCTTAGCAACTACGTGAACAGAGACTGGCGGGGACAATTGGCGCTAAGGTGGTCGGGAATTCATTATTTTATTACATAAGCCACTCCCTTATTTTTTATATTTTATTTTTTTTAAGCCGGAAATTACCCGCAATGAAAATATTTATTTTTACTTTACACAAATTTTTAAAATTTGCAAAAATGTTTTTCTGCAAATTTGACAACACAATAAAAATTTACATATTTCTAATTGCTGGAAATTATTTGAACTATTATATAGATTTTAAAATATTTTTTTTTTATTAGAGCATTTAATAAATAGAAAAATAATTAGAAAAATATTTATATATCATTTAAAAAAGGAACATCACACAGAAAGTCAGTGGCTAAAATAAGTAAAAACTATAGAAAGATCTAAAACTGTCACTATACCTGATGAAATGCAAGATTAGGTAGGGGTCATGGGCGCAGTTATTTTTCCGGGCTTCTTTTCATCTTAATAAGAAACATTATAGACAGCCTCCACCTAGCCCAAAAACGTATGCTCCCAGGCACCAATAAATAACTTTTTATTGCACAGTTTATAGAGACAGGACTAAAGGTTTAGTGTCTCTTTAAGAAAATTTACCCCATCAACATTTTGATTATGGCCTTAATAACATTTTTTATATGGACTGAGGTTTCCGTCCTCAATATAGTAGTCCTGCTACATATAGAGGGGGTAATACCGTTCACCTCTCCTGACATGTCTGTTTAGAAAAAAATACTTGTATTCCCCTAAAATAACAATTCTGGAGAATCTTTTCTTAGAATTCTGCGTACCGCTCCTCTGTTATTCCCCCACAAATTTATGAATAAATTGACAACTGGGAGTCACCAGTTGGGGGTGTGTCCTTATAAAGCCTGGCCAATCAGTGCTCACGGTCTCAGTGTGTAGAGACACACCCATTTGACAAGGGGATTGGAAACACCCAGTGGTCAATTTATTCATACATTTCTAGGAGGAATGAAAGAGGAACGGCACAATGCTTAGTTCTAAGAAAAGATGCTCCAGAATTGTTATTTCATGGGGAATACAATTATTTACTAAAACGGACATTTCAGGAGAGGGGGCAGGTCCTCATAAAACCAGGTTCTTCAGCAGCTACTGTACTAATCAAAATGATCATGTCGTTGTTTAACCCCCCACCCCCTCCCCTGGTATTGGGACATTGGGACTGTGGAAGATTAGAGGATATTCCCAACAATTCCACAATGTCCACAAAGCCAAATAAAAAAAACCTTCCGCCCATTATCAGGTTAATATTGCAAGGATCTCTCTCCAGACTCACCACCTCCCATCCACGGGAACCCTGTATATGTCATATGTAGAGGATTCAGACTTGTGTTCTCTTGGATGGTGGAGGTGGTGGTGAGTCTGGAGAAAGGTCTTTAGATTATTAACCTGTTGATGGTTGGAATCTTTTTTGCTTGACATTTTATCTGCAGAATATCTCCTTGTACTTTGATACCCTGCTGGTTCAGTATCTGCGCAGATCAAGCTCTGTAATGGTTTGTGGGAAATAAAGTTTTATCATCATACCCTGTAAAAGATTTTAGTATACAAAGAAAAATATTCAGCTGGAGCTTTCAAAGTCATATTTAAGATTTTTTTTTTAAATTTAGAACCGTATTTAATAATAAACATTTTCGTCTTCTGTTTGTTGACTCCACTTTTCTTCTGTTTAACTGTTTATGTTATTAAGCTGCTTCTTCTATATGCGAACTTCATAAATGGACTGGTCAATAGCTTCCACGTGGTCTGCAATTATTTCCTGACATGCTCTGTGCTGCTGAAGACCCTGAGGAACCTGCACTTTCGAAACATGAATTTTCAGTCCACTCTGGAATCTCCCTCCTCATCATGGCATTGCCCTCATCACATATAGTCCTGTCTTTCAGGGGCAGAAATACCGTATGAGCAACCTGGGTAAGGGGGCCCACCGCTACCTTAAAAGCAGCTTCCTACCGTCTATTAGATTGCATGGAAGGGACTGTGCTTAGAAATGTAATAGTGGACTGTTATAGAGACATAAGGGAGTGGTTCTATGATGAGCTATTGCATAGGAAGTGGCCCATATACTATTCTTGCACAGGGGCCCCCTACTGTCAGTGTCTGTCCCTGCATTGTCTTCACTAACATAATTGACCTGGGTGGATGGGTCAATGCATGCCACAATATCATGGACTGGTTAGTAGCTCCTGCATGAGAAGTCCACTCCATTCCTGAAATGCTCTGTGCTGTTGAAGACCATGAGGAATCTGCCGTTTCCGCTATTGAACTTGAAATTGCTGCTCCTCATCAAATGTATCCCTGTCTTCATAGTTACATAGTTAGTACGGTTGACATGAGACACGTCTTCACTAACATAATGACTCGTGGGTGGGTCAATGTAAGACGCAATATTATTATAACATCTTCTGTTGTTGCGATCATTCCCACGATCTGATCGGCTCCAGGGTGTCAATCCCCTCCCACTTCACAACCCTTCCCTTTTTTCACGTTCCCCTGTACCTGGACAGGTCACTGCGACTCTCATCATCCCAATGATTTGTTATAGGTTGCTTATAGATCATTTCAATACATGGAATACCAGGAGTAATAATAGACGGGTAATTGACAAGTAGGAATAAGGAGCTCATTCTCAGGTCCAATCATCTACAGCAATGTTGGTCTGTGCAATCTTCCAACAACAATAAAAGTCTGATGGCCACCAGTGTCCCAAAAACGTATAATTCCCTGCCGATGACATCCGGTAGAACATTCTTCCTTCAGAAGTCACGTTTTTGACATCATGTTACGTCATGACCGTCACTGCTGCCCATTGTAGATGCCTCCAGGCCTTGATTTTCTTCTGTAAAGTCATTTCTCCTGAGCTTTTACTTGAAGTCCATTCCTTAGGAGATCACGGCTCATTTACTACATACACATGTCGTCTATTAGCTCTTTTCTTCCGGTGCATCATCTGAAATAGAGAATGTTGTAATATCTGAGTATCATATACACATTCAGTTCTGTAGGTCCTTCTTTACGGCACTTTACATCAATGAGACCGGTAACCTGATGAACCTACATGCACCTATGTCCTCACCTTATTTATTTCAGTTACTTATATAGCGCCAACATATTACGCAGCGCTGTACAGAGGTCCTCTTTTTTACTGTCCGCATTGGAGCTCACAATCTAAATTCCCTATTGGTATGATTTTGGGGTGTGGGAGGAAACTGGAGTACCTGGAGGAAACCCACGCAAACACAGGGAGAACAACCAAACTCCATGCAGATGTTGTCCTTAGTTGGATTTGAACCCAGGACCCCAGCGCTGCAAGGCAACAGTGCTAACCACTGAGCCACCGACCTTAAACATGCTGAACCATTGGTCCACTAATCTGACATTCAAATGTTTGTTCGATTCCAGATTATCTATAATTATTATCCGAGCCACAAAATGTGTCCAAACCCAAGGACCCTTCAATTTAGCATAAGGTCTTTCTACGTGTAATATGGTGCGCAATACAGAATCATGTAGAGAATGGTATCGGCACTTTTCTCTCATATATATCACAATTTCAATGGGGCTTAATACATAACATTTAATGTAGCATGCTGGAATGTAACTTCAGCGTTAAGCATACCCCTTCAAATTCACGATGGTCGTATTCGACATCCACATGATACGAATACGAAATTCACCGACTTACCCTAACCCAAATCTAGGGTTATGGTAAGTGGGTTTAGGGTTTGTGTGTTAGGGTAAGTAGATTAGCGTTAATGGGTAAAATAGGGTCAGACTGGCCCTCTATAGTACAGGGGGAACCTCTGGTGGGTACAGGCCCTGGCATAATAATGAGCCCTGGCTATATATACAATGCAAGTAACGGGGACATGCTTCTGTTCTGTATGGCCGGCTGGTGAGCCCTTGGTCTTGTCACCTCTGGAGATCTTAAGGTAGTAAAGTCCAACTCTGGAGTTAAGATTAGTGGGTAAGGGTTAGTGGGTTTGTGGGTAAGTTAGTAACCTGTTGTTATTATTACTATAGGTCCACTTTATAAGCTTGGTTCCGGATATATATTTTTAGTGGCTTATTATCAGGATAATTGTTGTATAGATCAGTTGGCCATTAGTTTTGCTCTTTTTATTTTTTTAAAAGAACATTGGATACTAAACTTACCCCGAAAACAAAAATTAAAGACAAAACTGTTCCAGTGGCGACTCCCAAGCCGGTAAGAATAATGCCCCAACTGGGTAAATCCTTATATTCACTTGTCACTAAAAAGACATGAAAAATAGTAGATATAACATATTTATCAAGAGATCTGGACTTTGTCGTAAAATGCAAACATAAAAAAGATTAAAGTCTCATTCTAATCAAAACCTAAAAATGCTGGCGCGACTATAGTTAAAGGAGCAGCTACTTTATGACAACCCCTTTCCATAGGTCCTATTAGCTTAGGCCCTCCAACTAATAGACAGAGTGGTTCTTCCTCTGGAAGACCCGGCTCACCCATGTATTAGATGGATCGAACATTGATTTTTTAATGTTCCGAAAAGAAATGAGGACTATTTCCCAATGACAAAAGCGTCAAATTGTCCAAACCTGGCCACTCACTGTTTTGTCCCACTATAGGAATAGGTAATTTTTGTTGAGCTGGTGGTCACATATGATTTTTTTTTCCCCCTGGTTTACAGAATATCTGTAGGAACAAAGAAATACATTTTTGACTTCGAAACTCATAAGAGTTGCTATCACACCAGCTAAATGGCCCCTAGACTATCAATTGGGTGGCCTATAAGAGAACACTAGATTAAAAACAGTACGGTATGTCCCTGTGTGTTCATTGGATGAGATGAATCATGTGACCAGCTCCACGACTCCTCCCCCGTAGCTTGGACAGAGAAGATTCAATTATGAACAATTCCGTAGTATCGAGGATTTATGGGTCCCCGTGGATTAGGGGTCCGTTTGTGTCAGCTTTTTCTGTACCTCCTATATCTACAACACTGTCTTTATAAAAAGTAAAAAATAAAATTTTTACAATAATTATTATAAAATTAGAGTTTACCTGCTGGTTTTGTTGCATTGTATATTTTGATGGTTGGAGTTGTAGTGGTTGTAACATTCACTTTGCTGTAAGGAGTTGTTTCGTTTAGAGAAATTGTGACATTCTTACTTGTGATTGTTTCCGGTCCCTTTGCACTTGGAGTTACCTCTTTGGTCCTGTTGGTCACTGTAGTAGTTGGTTTACTTTTTGTTATATGTAGAGAATGAGTTGTAGCCGTAGTTCCCACAGTCACATTGACAGCTCTTCCTCTAGTTGTGTTTGTAGTTGTGATACTTGTCGTTAATACTGTTATTTGAGGACTTATAGTTGTCCCTCTTGCAGGTTTAACTTCTTGGGATGTCCCCGTCTTTGTAGGTCCCGAGGTACTTTTCGATACTTGTAGTTTCCCTGTGATATTTATTGCGCCTGAAGTTGTTTGGTCATGCAAGGATGTTGTAGTCTCCACCGACAATGAGTTTGACAATGTCCCAATCGTAGCCCCCGTAGATGGAGAAGGATGGATTGAAATGTCCATTGCCATTGATGAATTACCAGAACTTGTAACTTTTTGCTTGTCAACTTCAGTAGATGTTGTTGTGGTTGTACCACCCTTAGTAGGTTGTGTTAAGGCAGGTATGTCTTGTGTAGCTCCAAGTTCAATTGTTGTTTGGATTGTTGTAACTTTTGTTGAAGGTACTTTGGATGTTTTATTGGCTGGTTGTGCTGTGTGTTCTTTAGTTGATCTATCTGCTGTCCTTGTCGTTGACCCTATAAGTGCTCCTATAGATGTTATCGCCTTTGTAGAGACAGTATGTCCAGTCAATACAGTCACTGTAAACTCTCTGCTTATCGACGTTGTATCTGTAGGTTCTAGAACTCCTAAAATTGTTCCAGTTGCTTTGCTTTCATTAAAACCCTTTGTAGCTCCTACAGTTGTTCTTCCTGTCAATAAAGTTCCTAAAGCTTGTTCAGTTGTAGTGGTTAAGCTTTTTGGTAGGATTTTTGTCGTGACTGTTGTTGATGGATAATCTATTGTTCTAGTGCTTCCACTAATAACAAGTCCAGTGGTAGCATCAGTTATTACTTCGGTAGAAGTTGCTTTCCCACTTGTGTCTGTTAGTATTTCATGACTTGTACTTGTAGGTGGAGTGGTGCCATCTGAAGATACTGTAGTGCCCTTTGTGACTGTTGTACCAGTGACAGAAACTGTTTCAGAATTGACTGTACTTGGTACAGGTTCTAATATTCCAGTCTTGACTGTATTTTCTATTGTAGGTGCATAACTCTCTGTTGTTGTCATTGTTGTTGTAGTATTTGTTGTTGTAGTATTTGTTGTTGTTCTATTTATTGTTGTTGTTTTCGCTGTTCCACTGCCTAAGGTGGCTTTTTGTACATTTGTTGCTGCAGTTGGTTCCACTTTTGTGTCTTTTACTGTAGTAGTTGCCCTAACTGCTGATGTTGTACCCTTGGTGATTGTCCCCGCGGAGGTGTTGTCAGACACTATTGTAGTGCCTTCCCTTGCAGCTCCTAAATTTGAGGCAGGTGATGCCTTGATAATAGCTGACAGGGTAGTTGTTATAAAAGTCGTGGGTACAAGTTTATCGGTTGTAGTTCTGCTAATTGTAGATGGCACTGTAGATGTTTTCGTTGTTGTTACTTCTTCTAGAGTAGTTTTATCGAGATATCTAGCTGTGACTCCATTTGTAGTTTCTCCTTGCGTTTTGACTGTTGAAGTCATAATAACAACTGCTAAAGTACTGACTGCTCCTGTAGCCTCTGTTGGTGTCCCAGTGGATAGTTTGGTTGACGCTGTAAATAAAGTGGATCCAGTATGTTTTGTAGTCGCTGTTGGTGGTGTGGTATTTATAGATATGTCAGTCTCTCTTGTCACGACCCCTACAAGTGTTGTACTTGTCTTTACTTTTATTAAATTATTATGGTCTGTGATTGTTCTAGTGACGAAAGGTGATGTAAAGTCAGTCGTTGACTTAGTAACTTTCGCAGTTGTATCTTTGGGGGTTTCCTTCTTCTGCCCAGTCAAAACTATTTCATCTGCAGTTAATAAAGTTGTACTTTTGGAATGACTAACAGATGTAAGGGTTGGGGTAGGTGTAAGTTTAGAAGATACAGTAGTTCCAGCTGTTTTTACAGTATGCTCTGCTTTAGTGCCTGTTGTTTCTTTAGATAGATCTACAGTTACATCAATCTTTTCTGTATGTATTGTCGTAACTTGTGCAGTTCCGGTGATATTTTCTGTTATCGTTTCTGAGGTCAGGGGTAGCGTCGATTTTGAAAGGGTCCCTGTGGTCAAGACAACAGTAGATGTTTTAAGCTCTTTATGGGGTGTAGATTGACCTGCAATGACTGTACTTGATGAAATTACACCTGTTGCACTTGATGTATCCTCTGTATGGCTTGAGTATGGCTTCATGGATTCTCTAGTTGAGTCATATCTTTTACTTGTCGAGGTAGTTATTACGTCTTTCGTAATTTCTTTTGTAGTTTTCCCTATAATGTTAGTACTGGTACCAGTTGTTGTACCCAGAGATGCATTTGTATCTGTTACTATTGCGCTCTGAGTTGTTGTAGATGTCAATGTTTCTCCTGTTTTCATCGTTCTTAGTGTATCTTCTGAGGATGGTCCATCTATTGCTAGTTTTGTTGTTGCGTTGGTAGAGGAACTTTTTGTGAAATCTTTTTTTGTTGATGCTGTTTTATCCAAAGTAATGTTTGGTTCACTTACAGTATTTGTTGTATGTTTTGTAGGTTCCCAGGGTAATTTTGTCATTTCTATTAATGTACTCGACTCATCCTTAGATGTTGTGGCCTCAAGAGATGTTGCTACAGCTGATCTTGTATCATCTGTATGAGCTGTAATATCTTTTCCAGTTGTTGCTAGAGTTGCTTCTGTTGTGAGTATGGATTTTACCATTCCTTCTATTGTCGAAGCCTCTAAAAATGTTTTTGTCCATTGAAAACTTGTTTGTGGTGTTTGTGTTATAGTTCCCATTGGAATGGACGACTGTGTTCTTTTTGACATTGTTGCCATTGTGGTTGTGGTTACAACATCTGTGGATAGTGATGAAGCGCCCCCTACTGGAATTGTTGTACTATATTTTGTTATTGATAATAAAGTTGTTTTTGGTGTTAGGTTGTTTATAGACGTCGTTCTAGTTTTTAAACCTGTTGCAGTCAATATGACTGGTGATGTTACTGATTCTGGATGTGCTTGGGTTCCTTCCACATCACCTCCAGATGTCCCTTTCGAGATAGTTGGTACAGATGTTGAGATGACAGTGCCTGCCGTAGTTTCAGCTGATACAATATTGGTCGATGATGAAGCCTGATCTACGTCTGTTCCTGCTGTTGATATTGTTGACAGTACATTTGATGTAGTTATCCCTACCATTGGCTCTGTTGGCATCGCCGATGTTTCTACAGGTGTCGTTTTTATGGGTGTTGTGGTTACATCACCACTAATCAAACTGCTTGTTGTGTGATCAGTAAAAGTTGTGACATCAGCTAATAGTGTGGCAGTCTTTATAAATCGTGTGGTTTCTGTTGAACTATCTGTAGACGTTGATGTAGGGTCCATAGTTGTTTGTAATGTTGTTTTAACTGTATCATGCATCCTGTCTGTTGATTCTTTATCTGTAGATGGTTTATTTTCTAAGGTTGTTCCAGTTGTTGAGAATATATGGGAATCTATAGGTATTGTTGTTGCTTCTATATCTATTCCGGTTGTAGTTGTAGATATTAATGAATCTGTAAGTGTGGCTATAGCAGATCCTGTTGTAGATAATGTTGTAACCTCAGCGGAAGTTGGTGGAGTTTCTGCAGTTGATCCAATTGTTGGGAGTCTTGTCGAATCTGTAGATGTTGTTGTACCTTCTACATTTGTTCCTATTTTTGTTGTAGGTCTTGCTGGATCTGCAGCTGTAGTTGTATCAGATCCTGTTGTAGGTAACGTTGTGACCTCAGCAGAAGTTGGTGGACTTTCTGCAGTTGATCCAATTGTTGGGAGTCTTGTCGAATCTGTAGATGTTGTTGCACCTTCTACATTTGTTCCCATTTTTGTTGCAGGTGTTACTGGATCTGCAGCTGTAGTTGTAGCAGATCCCGTTGTAGATAATGTTGTGACCTCAGCAGAAGTTGGTGGAGTTTTTGTAGTTGATCCAATTGTTGAGAGACTTGTAGAATCTGTAGATGTTGTTGTTCCTTCTACATTTGTTCCCATTTTTGTTGTAGATTTTACTGGATCTGCAGCTGTAGTTGTAGCAGAACCTGTTGTAGATAATGTTGTAACCTCAGCAGAAGTTGGTGGAGTTTCTGTTGTTGATCCAATTGTTGAGAGTATTGTAGAATCTGTAGATGTTGTTGTACCTTCCACATTTGTTCCCATTTTTGTTGTAGGTGTTGCAGGATCTGCAGCTGTAGTTGTAGCAGATCCCGTTGTAGATAATGTTGTGACCTCAGCAGAAGTTGGTGGAGTTTCTGCAGTTGATCCAATTGTTGGGAGTCTTGTAGAATCTGTAGATGTTGTTGTTCCTTCCACATTTGTTCCCATTTTTGTTGTAGGTGTTGCAGGATCTGCAGCTGTAGTTGTAGCAGATCCCGTTGTAGATAATGTTGTGACCTCAGCAGAAGTTGGTGGAGTTTCTGCAGTTGATCCAATTGTTGGGAGTCTTGTAGAATCTGTAGATGTTGTTGTACCTTCCACATTTGTTCCCATTTTTGTTGTAGGTGTTGCAGGATCTGCAGCTGTAGTTGTAGCAGATCCCGTTGTAGATAATGTTGTAACCTCAGCAGAAGTTGGTGGAGTTTCTATAGTTGATCCAATTGTTGAGAGTCTTGTAGAATCTGTAGATGTTGTTGTTCCTTCTACATTTGTTCCCATCTTTCTTGTAGGTGTTGCTGGATCTGCAGCTGTAGTTGTAGCAGAACCTGTTGTAGATAATGTTGTGACCTCAGCGGAAGTTGGTGGAGTCTTTGCAGTTGATCCAATTGTTGAGAGTCTTGTAGAATCTGTAGATGTTGTTGTTCCTTCTACATTTGTTACCATTTTAGTTGTAGATTTTACTGGATCTGCAGCTGTAGTTATAGCAGAACTTGTTGTAGGCAGTGTTGTAACTGTAATGGAAGTTGGTGGAGTTTCTACAGTTGATCCAATTGTTGGGAGTCTTGTAGAATCTGTAGATGTTGTTGCACCTTCCACATTTGTTCCCATCTTTGTTGTAGGTGTTGCTGGATCTGCAGCTGTAGTTATAGCAGATCCCGTTGTAGGTAATGTTGTGACCTCAGCAGAAGTTGTTGGAGTTTCTGCAGTTGATCCAATTGTTGAGATTACTGTAGAATCTGTAGATGTTGTTGCATCTTCCACATTTGTTCCCATCTTTGTTGTAGGTGTTGCTGGATCTGCAGCTGTAGTTGTAGCAGAACCTGTTGTAGATAATGTTGTAACCTCAGCAGAAGTTGGTGGAGTTTTTGCAGTTGATCCAATTGTTGAGAGTCTTGTAGAATCTGTAGATGTTGCTGTTCCTTCTACATTTGTTACCATTGTAGTTGTAGATTTTACTGGATCTGCAGCTGTAGTTATAGCAGAACTTGTTGTAGGCAGTGATGTAACCGTAATGGAAGTTGGTGGAGTTTTTGCAGTTGATCCAATTGTTGAGAGTCTTGTAGAATCTGTAGATGTTGTTGTTCCTTCTACATTTGTTACCATTTTAGTTGTAGATTTTACTGGATCTGCAGCTGTAGTTATAGCAGAACTTGTTGTAGGCAGTGTTGTAACCGTAATGGAAGTTGGTGGACTTTCTGCAGTTGATCCAATTGTTGAGAGTATTGTAGAATCTGTAGATGCTGTTGTATCTTCTACATTTGTTCCCATTTTTGTTGTAAAAATTACTGAATCTGCATCTCTGGGTATAGCAGAACCTGATGTAGATAGTGTTGTAACCTCTATGGAAGTTGGTGAATGTTCTGCAGATGTTCCTTTTGCTGCTATTCTTGTTGCTGAGGACATTCCTTCCATTTCTGTACTTGTAGCTATTGCTGCCTCTCTTACTGTTCCTGATATTGATCTTGTAGTTTCTGTTGCTTCTTTTGTAGCTATTCCTGGAGATGAGGTATTAATGATCCCTGTAGAACCTGAGGGTTGTGCAGATTTTGCTACTGTTGTAATAACGGTGGTCACAAAATCAGAAGTTTCATGTGTGGGTCCATTATTTGTTGATACTGTAACTTTTGTTCCTGTTACTGCATTGGTAGGTTTAATGAACGTTGTCATTTCATCTGTTGATAATATTGTTGTATATTCCTTAAGGGGAGTAGATGGTGTTGTAAGTTCTACAGACTGTTCTGATGTAGATGTTGTTACCTTCATAGTGGTTCCTGAGGTTTCAGTATCTATGAACACTGTAGAACCTGGTTTCTCCAGGGTTGGTTTTAATTCTGTAATTGTGGTGGATACATAGTTAGTATATTTTTCTGTGGGACCAGTTCTTGTGCTTTCTGAAACTTTTCCCACTGATGATAATATTGTTGTTCCTATGGAAACAATTTTGCCTTCTGTTCCTGCTATTGTAGATTCCTCGGAGGTTGTTTTTACAGTTAGTGCAGTAGATGAAGATGATGTAACTTGTCCAGTTCTTTCTTGTGCTGTTATTGTTGTAGGCTCCAAAGTGGTTACTGGAGTTGCACCATCTGTAAACACTGTAGAATCTAATGGTTCTCCTGAAATTGTAATGGATATAGGTTCTTTAAATGTTGTAGACACCATATCAGTATCTTTCTGTGTGCTTACACCACTCGTGGTTATTTTTGTACCCTCTCCAGCTGTATCCGCTGTTGAGGATGCCTTAGTTACAAGTGAGGTTGTTATATCTTCTACGTCTATTACTGTTGATATTTTCCTATTTTCAGTTGTTCCTATGGATGATGTTGGATTTTCCTTGAATGATGTTGACCTTTTCTCAGCTATCTCAGTTATTGCAGAAACTGTAGTAGGGGCTGTCATATCTAAAGCTTTTTTGGTGGTGAACACTTCTGGAATGGTTTTTTCACCCGAGTCATCTACAGAAACAGTAGCAGATACCGTTATATGTGGTTGTGTGTTTGTAGCCGTCAAATGTCTGGTTAAAGTGTCAGTAAATTCTGCTATACTTCCTTGTGTTCTTACTGTTGTAGGTTTTCTAAAGGCTTGAGTCTTCCCTTCTGTTGTTTTTCCTGTTGATATAGCCACATCATCGGCAGTAGTCACCTGTATTTTATCTCCTGTAGATGGTGTTGTTAATGCTTGTAAGCCACAGAAATGAAATAAAACCAAAAAATAAGAATATATTAAATATGGTTTAGCTAAAGAGGATTTACATGCATACACATGTCTAATTATCTGACCGGTGACATCCGCACCGATCCTGAGAACGTTCAACTGTTTAGCAGTATATATCTCCATTCCTTTCCATAGAGACTGACTGTTAAAGGGGGCAAATGACTATCTGTATTATCTCCCTTTTCTCCGTTCCTAGTCCGTTACCTTTGTTTCTCATATAGTCCGCTTACTTTGTATTGTTCACAATGTGCACACACTCCAGTCCTTCACACACCACAGGAGTAACATACAACCCTCGCAGATACTTAAATATATAAAAATACTTTACTCATAACATAGACGTGACAAACCAATATACACTACATCAAGATACAATACATTACATAGACAACACAACCACACACAGCGGCCTCTCTTCCTACCTTCCCTGAACACTTTGCACATGTGACTAGTAATGTGTATGTATATATAATATAAATCCAGGTCCCAACCTTATACGGTCTCCTGGTACTAGCCACATACAGCGCCTGACCATTAGTACATGTACATATAGAGACTCATGCATAAACAGCATATATATATCTACTCATCTATAATCCACATAAGATTCCTAGAATATCTCTATGTACACATATAAAGTCTGCTGTAATATAATTATACTTATATACATACACAGAAAGCACACATATAATAGAACTTAGCTTTCTCCTGATGTTAAGTGCTGAGCGTCCAGGGCTGGCAGGAAAGAGCCAGCACCAACAGCTTCCCATGACCTATATGTTCCTATCCCTGGGTTGAACCCACCCATTCCATTGACTCCGCCTTATGACCACCCATACACCTTCCAATGTGCATCTGTACAGTATAGGTAAATCTATTCCCAGTATGCTCAGCTGTCTCTACATCCAGTTTACAATGGCTCCTTCCTGTACTAAGGTCCATTGTAATGCTAATAAGGCAGTAGATAAGAATCTATGACCAAATGGCTTCTGAGCATACTGCCACCTCAAAGGGTGAACACCACTGAATAATATCAGTATATACTATATCTATTTACCAGGTATATTTTATGTGGTCATAAGACAGAGTGTCTGGATGGGAACAATATTCTCCTGTAACACTGACCATACAGTGACCCACCCCTACTCTTAGAAAGAATACCTTGGGGTAATTGGGTTAAATTGGGTCTCAGTGGCTAGACCTACAGTGATCACATTTTTATGACACACCTAATTGCTATGTTATAGAAGTATATGAGCAGAAAACATAATTATATAGGATGTATAAGTCATGAACTTTTGCATATATGCCATAAAATACCCTTACCTAAGTATTTGGTAAAGATTTCTCCCTATAAAATAAAAAGGAAAGTTAGAACATTAATAAAGTCACCATGGTTTATGGATTAAATACATTACTTTTAATCAGTATTAGATTTGCGAAAATCAGCTATGACTCATAGTCGTCCTTAAAGCGGCTTGGTCACCATATTATGCTGCCCTATGGGCACACGTCTGCTTCCCCATTAGCCTAGAAGCACCAAAAAATATGGAACCATTTGGCATTGGAGCCTAATAAAGAATACTGCGGACTAATAGTTATGAGTCCGCTGTATACATGAGGGGAGCGCTACCCCCGCCTCCCCCTGCCCCACTCAGCAGGAATGACCTTCGCCATGTATACATTCAGATACATGGCAGCTGTCAGTCACTGGTGTGGGAGGAGATGGGGTGAGCACCCCCTTTTTAAATACAGAAGACTTATAATTATGAGTCAGTTGTATTCTTTGCTAGCTGCTACTACCCAAAGGGCGTAATATTTTTTCGTGTCATCTGGGCTAATAGTGCAGTGGACCTGTCCCTGGAATATGCTTCCCTTAAACAGGAGGGCATAATGTGATAACAGAGCCGCTTTCAATTAAATGTTTACTTTATGACAACATCTACTTTAATTGATCTAATTAGGTCCACGATTCTGTGCTAATACGTTTCTGAACATATTTTTGAAGTTAGAGCTCCATTTTTCTGATATGGAGCTCCAAATCCCCTTTATAGCCAGAGTTAAAGGGCAACTAAACTTTCAGAAAACTCCTGATATGTCATAGTGGCATGTCAGAAGTTTTGATCGGTGGGGGTCCGAGCACTGAGACCCCCACCGATCCCTAAAACGAAGCGGCAGAAGTGTTTGGGTGAGTGCTGTGCCGCTTTGTTTCTGATCGGCTTTTCTCAGAAAGCCGAGCGGTTGGTGTACGGGCTCTTAGACTTTCTATTGAGTCCATACACCGTTACCTTGGCTTTCCGAGAAAACAGCAAACTGTTTAAGGAGTGGTAAGCAAAATTTGGAATGGGGCCATACCTGGTAAGAGCCACCACCATTGAGGCTCCTTGAACAGAGCAGCTTGGCCCCTCAAGTACTGGGCACCATAGCAGCTGCTCTTCCTGCTACCATGGAAGCTAATGCCCCAGGTTTATTATTACTGATAAACACGTTTTATGGAATATTACCTGTATAGCTTCCAGTCGTCCTAAGTCAATATCTGCAATAGATAAAAAATATATATTTAATTCTGTATCGATTGTGGCTGCATGAAGCTGAGAGACAGTATAGAGCTGCTGACGTACCTTTTACAACTGTTTTGGTGGTTGGTGTAGTAGATCTTGTTAATGCTATTTTTGGGGTTCCCATTCTTGTTTCGAGGTCTATAGATTTTATTGACACCTTTGTATTTGTTGTTAGGTCAATTCCTCTAGATGTCGAAATATGAGTTGTGGTAGATATTGATGGTTTTGTTGGAGTTGTTGTGTCTTGTGTTTGGACCTCTTTAGATTTTCCTGTTGACACCTCCATTGTAGTTATTCCTGTTGTAGAAACTTCTCCAGATGTTGTTACTGTAGATTCAGTAGTTGGTTTTCTTGACGTTACAGATTCTGATTGACCTAATCTAACTGTTCTTGAAGGCTCAATAGTTGTATACATCGAATTGTCTTCTTTTCGAGTTCCGATTGTAGATATTGTTGTAGTTTCCTCAACTGTCGCCATAACACCTTCTGAAGTCTTGTCAATTATATCATCTGAAGATGTTCTCAAGTTGCCTAACAATTCTGTTACAGTTACTGGAGATCTTCGCAAATTCGTTGTTGTAGCTCCAGCTGTAGGTGCTGTCCCTTCTTCAGCTATAATAGTGGACATTGATGGACCTTTGGCAGCTGTACTTGGGGTTGACTTTGCAAAAACCTCACCTATTGAGGTTGTTACAGATATTTTTGTTGCCAGAGCAGCTTCTGGAGATCTTAAATTCCCAACTTTAGTTGATGATATTAGTTCAGGAACCATATATGATATAGATGAACCTTTTGTTGATTCTATAGTCACCGTTGCAACCTCTGTAGATGGTAACACAACTTCTGCATGTGTTCCAGATGTTGTCATTGCTGCTACCATGGGTTTAGTGCTTAGCCCCACATCATCTATAAGTGTTGGTACAGCCATTGTAGATGATTTTGGACTTGTTTTTGTTACTTCTTCATCTATTGCAGTTGCTGTTTGTGTGTCTTGTGATGTTGAAATTGTAGGAGACTCTCTGGTTTTATCTTCTGCAGTGGATCCTTCCACAGACGATGATATAGATGACATTACAGCTACGGTTTCTGATGTTTGTCCAGTTCCTGATAGTAGAGAAGTTTCGGCTTTCGTGGATAATTCCATTTTTGTAGTTTTTGGAATTTTCATTACAGAATCGGTAGTTTTTACTCTAGTTGCAGAAAATGTCATCCATTTTGCACTTGTTTCTGTTTTGGCATCGGTAAATGTTCTTGTGTCGTGTCCAAGTGTTTTTGGGTCCGGTGTCATCGATGTTGTAGCCTTTTCTACAATATATCTTGTGGTAGAATCAGTTGATAAAGATATCGATTTAATCGACGTTCCTATTACTGCTTCCAGTGAAGATTTTGAGGATGCTGTAATAGATGCAATAGTTTTCCCTATTGAAGATGTTCCTGATAAGAATGTTGGAGTCAAAGCTTCTGACGGCTCTCCGGTTACTGATGCAAATGTTTTTGGATCTCGTCCTAGTGACTCTGATTTTAATGGTGTTGTAGATACAGGGGTCATTGTGGTTGAAGTCTTCCCAGTTTGTTTGCTTGAAGAGAGGGAACCTACGGTAGATTGTTCTATTGTAGATGTGGTCAGAGCATCTTCTGAAGTTGGTATTGCTGTTTTTGCAGTTGTCCTTGTTGCTGTCATTGGAGACATTGATTTACCTGAAGAAGATGCTGCCATGGTGGATGTTGTTGCAGCAACTTTGGAAGTTGATAAGGCATTAACAGTTCCAAAACCCGTAGTTGCTGTCTCCGTTGTCCTTGATGCTGTTGCTACAGACATCGGGGGACTATATTTGACTATTGTGAACATTGTTGTATCATCTATGGACGTTGTTGGTGCATCTTCTGTTGCTTCTTGAATAGTTCCATGACCTATAGATGTGATTGCAGCTGTCCTTATTGCTGTACTTGCAGACATTGGTAGACCTGCAGTAGATGCAGTTCTTGTGAATATTGTTGCACTATCCATGGACGTTGTTAGTGCATCTTCTGCTGATACTTGAGTAGTTCCAAGACCTGTAGACCATATTAACGTTGTTGCAGTTGTCCTTGTTGCATTACTTATAGACACTGGCGGCCCTGCAGTTGTTTTTGCTATTGTAGATGATGTTGCACCATCAATAGACGTTGTTAGTGCATCTTCTGCTGCTACTGTAGTTGTACCTAAACCTGACGATGATATTCCACTTGTTGCAGGTGTCCCTGATGCTGGACTTGCAGACATTGGTGGACCTGCAGTAGATGATACTATTGTTGATGTTGCATCATCTATAGACGTTCTTAGTGCATCTTCTGCTGTTACTTTAATTGTTCCTGAACCTGATGATGATATTCCACTTGTTGCAGATGTCTTTGATGCTGGACTTGCAGACATTGGTGGACCTGCAGTAGATGATACTATTGTAGATGATGTTGCACCATCCATGGACGTTGTTAGTGCATCTTCTGCTGATACTTTATTTGTTCCTAAGCCTGAAGATGTTTTTCGTGGACTTGCAGTAGATGCTGTGATTGCAGATGATGTTGTACCATCCATGGACGTTGTTAGTGCATCTTCTGCTGATACTTGAGTAGTTCCAAGACCTGTAGATGATATTGAAGATGTTGCAGTTGTCCTTGTTGCACTACTTGAAGACACTGGTGGACCTGCAGTAGTTTCTGCTATTGTAGATAATGTTGCACCATCTATAGATGTTGTTAGTGCATCTTCTGCTGATTCTTTAGTAGTTTCTAAACCTGAAGGAGATAATGCAGTTGTTGCAGTTGTCCTTGTTGCTGTCCCTGTAGACACAGGTGGACCTGCAGTAGATTGTTCTATTGTAGATAATGTTGCACCATCTATAGATGTTCTTAGTGCATTTTCTGCTGATACTTTGGTTGTTCCTAAACCTGAAGGTGATATTACACTTGTTGCAGCTGTTCTTGATGCTGTAGTTGCAGATATTGTTGGACCTGCAGTAGATTGTTCTATTGTAGATAATGTTGAACCATCTATGGATGTTGTTGGAGTATTTCCAACTGATACTTGAGTAGTTCCAAGACCTGTAGATGATATTGAAGTTGTTGCAGTTGTCCTTGTCGCATTACTTGAAGGCATTGGTGGACCTGCAGTTGTATCTTCTATTGTAGATAATGTTGCATCATCTATAGTCATTGTTAACGCATTTTCCGATGCTACTTTAAATGTCCCTAAACCTGAAGATGATATTCCACTTGTTGCAGGTGTCCCTGATGCTGGACTTGCAGACATTGGTGGTCCTGCAGTAGATGATACTATTGTAGATGATGTTGCACCATCTGTGGACGTTGTTAGTTCATTTTCTGCTGATACTTGAATAGTTCCTAGACCTGTAGACGTTATTGCAGTTGTCCTTGTTGCTGTCACTGCAGGCATTTCTACACCTGAAGAAGATGCTGCCATTGTGGATATTGTCGTACCATCTGTGGACGTTGTTAGTGCATCTTCTGCTGATACTTCATTAGTTCCAAGACCTGTAGATGATATTATCGTTGTTGCAGTTGTCCTTGTTGCTGTCCCTGTAGACATTGGTGGACCTACAGATGATTTTTCTATTGTAGATGATGTTGCACCATCTATAGACTTTGTTAGTGCATTTTCTGCTGATACTTTGGTTACTTGATACTTGAGTAGTTCCAAGACCTGTAGATGATATTGAAGCTGTTGCAGTTGTCCTTGTTGCATTACTTATAGACACTGGTGGAGCTGCAGTTGTTTCTGCTATTGTAGATGATGTTGCACCATTAGGAGACGTTGCTAAAGCATTTTCTGCTGCTGCTTTAATTGTCCCTAAACCTGACGATGATATTCCACTTGTTGCAGCTGTTCTTGATGCTGGACTTGCAGACATTGTTGGACCTGCAGTAGATGATACTATTGTAGATGATGTTGCACCATCTCTGGACGTTGTTAGTGCATCTTCTGCTGATACTTGAGTAGTTCCAAGACCTGTAGACATTATTGAAGATGTTGCAGTTGTCCTTGTTGCTGTCCCTGTAGACACAGGTGGACCTACAGATGATTTGTCTATTGTAGATGATGTTGCACCATCTATAGACGTTGTTAGTGCATCTTCTGCTGATACTTTAGTAGTTCCTAAACCTGACGATGATATTACACTTGTTGCAGATGTTCTTGATGCTGGACTTGTAGATATTGGTGGTCCTGCAGTAGATGCTGTGATTGTAGATGATGTTGCACCATCTCTGGATGTTGTTAGTCCTTTTTCTGCTGATACTTGATTAGTCCCAAGACCTGTAGACCATATTATCGTTGTTGCAGTTGTCCTTGTTGCTGTCCCTGTAGACACTGGTGGACCTGCAGTAGATTGTTCTGTTGTAGATGATTTTTCACCATCTATGGTCGTTCTTAAAGCATTTTCTGCAGATACTTTGGTTGTTCCTAAACCTGAAAATGTCTGCAAGTCCAGCATCAAGAACATATGCAACAAGTGGATATTCCACTTGTTGCATATGTTCTTGATGCTGGACTTGCAGACATTGTTGGTCCTGCAGTTGATGATACTATTGTAGATGATGTTGCACTATCCATGGACGTTGTTAGTGCATTTTCTGCTGATACTTGAATAGTTCCAAGACCTGTAGATGATATTGTCGTTGTTGCAGTTGTCCTTGTTGCTGTCCCTGTAGACACTGGTGAACCTGCAGTAGATTTTTCTATTGTAGATAATGTTGCACCATCTATAGACGTTGTTAGTGCATCTTCTGCTGCTGCTTTAGTAGTTCCTAAACCTGAAGGAGATAATGCAGTTGTTGCAGTTGTCCTTGTTGCTGTCCCTGTAGACATTGGTGGACCTGCAGTAGATTGTTCTGTTGTAGATGATTTTTCACCATCTATGGTCGTTCTTAAAGCATTTTCTGCAGATACTTTGGTTGTTCCTAAACCTGAAGGTGATATTCCACTTGTTGTTATTGTCCTCGATGCTGTAGTTGCAGATATTGTTGGACCTGCAGTAGATTGTTCTATTGTAGATAATGTTGAGCCATCTCTGGACGTTGTTAGTGCATCTTCTGCTGATACTTGAGTAGTTCCAAGACCTGTAGATGACATTGAAGCTGTTGCAGTTGTCCTTGTTGCATTACTTATAGACACTGGTGGAGCTGCAGTTGTTTCTGCTATTGTAGATGATGTTGCACCATCAATAGACGTTGTAAACGCATTTTCTGCTGCTACTTTAATTGTCCCTAAACCTGACGATGATATTCCACTTGTTGCAAATGTTCTTGATGCTGGACTTGCAGACATTGTTGGACCTGCAGTAGATTGTTCTATTGTAGATGATGTTGCACCATCTGTGGACGTTGTTAGTGCATCTTCTGCTGATACTTTAGTAGTTCCAAGACCTGTAGATGATATTGAAGATGTTGCAGTTGTTCTTGTTGCATTACTTATAGACACTGGTGGAGCTGCAGTTGTTTCTGCTATTGTAGATGATGTTGCACCATTAAGAGACGTTGTTAACACATTTTTTGGTTCTACTTTAATTGTCCGTAAACCTGATGATGATATTCCACTTGTTGTTATTGTCCTTGTTGCTGGACTTGCAGATATTGTTGGACCTGCAGTGGCTGCTGTTACTGTAGATGATGTTGTACCATCTCTGGATGTTGTTAGTGCATCTTCTGCTGATACTTCATTAGTTCTAAGACCTGTAGACCATATTAACGTTGTTGCAGTTGTCCTTGTTGCTGTCCCTGTAGACACTGGGGGACCTGCAGTAGATTTTTCTATTGTAGATGATGCTGCACCATCTATAGACGTTGTTAGTGCATCTTCTGCTGATACTTCATTAGTTCTAAGACCTGTAGATGGTATTATCGTTGTTGCAATTGTCCTTGTTGCTGTCCCCGTAGACACTGGTGGACCTGCAGTAGATTTTTCTATTGTAGATGATATTGTCGTTGTTGCAGTTGTCCTTGTTGCTGTCCCTGTAGACACTGGTGGAGCTACAGATGATTTTTCTATTGTAGATGATGTTGCACCATCTATAGACGTTGTTAGTGCATCTTCCGCTTTTACTTGAACTGTTCCAAAACCTTCAGTAGTTGCATCTCTAGTTGTTGCCTTAGATTTTCCATTTGTCGTCCCCAGTGGTCTTTCTATAGTCAATGATGTTGATTCTGTCAATGTTGTACTTGCTTGTGTAGATCTCTCTGATATGGATGTAGTAGTCACTTTTGGATCCGTTCTAGTAAACATTTCTGTTGCAGGTTGTATTTCAACGTTGGATGTTGATGACCCACCATCTGTTTTCACGTCCCCTGTGGATTCTATTATATCTTCTTCAGCTCTTCCTACTGTTGTAGATTTTGCAGCAATAGATTCATTGCCCCCTGTTGCTCCATTAGAATATCTCCCTTCAGTATGTTTGCCTAGTGGTGTAGCTGATCCTGATGTCCCTGGTATTGCAACTTCCATTGGTTCTGGGATTGTAACCTTCGAAGACGTTCCGTCAGATATTATATTTGCACCTATTGTTGTTGCTTCTATAGATATTGTAGTTGTCCTACTGTTTATAGGCATGGTTGTACCCTGTATCGTATTCTTATATGTTACCGTTATGTCTTTTATGTTCTTACCGGATGTCCTAACTCTACCGGGGTTGTTTGGAGCTTTTTTCATACCTTTAGCAGGGATGACTGTAACTTCACGCCTGTTCCTCTTTATTGTCCCACTCGTTGCATAGTGGATTGCAGCATTTCTCTTGGTCCTATGTGTTGGGCCATCTCTCCCCATGATTATCCAAGTTTCTGGAATGTTCTTATGTGTTTTTAATCTTCCAGTTTCTCTCGATGCTCCTGTATTTAGATCTGATTCTCCTGTAGGCAATACAGATGTTGAGTCAAATGTTGTCACTTTATCTTGGATCTTTGGGTTTGAGGCTGACAATTCTTTAACTTTTTTGGAAGTTTTTGTTTTTGAAGGAGATTCCTTTTCTGTAATTATGAGAGTTTTACATTTTCCTTCTGGTCCAACACGTGAAGTTGTAGCTAAAGATGCAGCATTTGTCTCCCTTGATGCTACTCTTGTCTCAGGTAAAGAAGGTCTACTTCTTGCTGCCGGTTGTAGGGTCGTTGTCGAAACTGAAAGACAAAAATAAGAATAGCTTAGTTAGGATAAAATGATATTGTTTCCTTGTTTTGCATGACTATTATTGTCATGTACTTTAAGACTTTTATTCTAACAATATTCACCTACAATTGCCCAAGTCTTTCAAGACAAGGGGTGCGATGTATTATTATAAGTTTTTTTATTATTTTTTTTTTAATTGTTATTATTATTTATTTTTGTATTATTATTATTATTTTCAGCAGTACATGTAAATACATGACATTTTCGAATATATCTTATTAGGGAAAAGTTGTATTTTCTTTACCTTTTATCAGCCTGTAGTTCCCCTCCCCCTGCCCTCAGGCCACCTGTAGATGTTCATAAATGTCACCAAAAATCCAACTAGAATAACAGTAAATAGAAGATTGGGATAAAGGGAAGGGGGGGGGGGGATGCAGCTGCAGTTTGTCTTAAAATTGAGAATCTATCGCTATAGCAAACATTTTTTAAAGGATGCTTCCTGCATGATGCCCAAAAAATATATATCTGTAGTCAAAATTGCTAACAGTGCCCAAACCAAGCTCCCCTTTAAGTTAGAGACACCATACAGTAAGAGGATACACTACAAACCAAAGTTTTAGTATGAACTTCAATCATCCCCTTATCAATAGGCTCAACACATTGACGTAACTTCTAAGCTTCTTGACCCCCAATGCAAAATCTGTAATGGAGACCCGCAACTATCACATCATTTACAGTACTGGTTTTCTTATATGGCACAGAGGGATTTTTTGGGTACCCTCAGGCTCCAGGATCCAGGATCCGGCTTCTGGCTTCCTTTATACTATTTAATTCCTTTTCCTTCTTAAGTTTATAATATCAAACCAGCGATCGTTGGATCGCTTGCACTATATACTGCAATACTAATGTATTGCTGTATATAGTCTTTCTGACAGGCTTCTATTAAACCCTGCCAGAGGCAGGGCTTAGAAGGAGCACAAAGATGGTGGACCTGGGGGTCTTCATTAGATATTAGAACGAGCGGGGCCAATGACCTGTTAGAGGGGGTCGCCCCCTCTCCCTGATTAATTAAATGCAGCGGTTGCTATTGATCGAGGCATTTAATAGGTTAAACTAGCGGGATTGCTGTGAAGTGTTGGCTGTAACATACAGCCGAGACCTGCATTGTATGGAGCGGGCTCAGCCCGTGAGTCAGCTCCATACTTCCCCTACCTAGCTATGACGTAGGTAGACGTCATACGTCAGAGAGGGGTTAAAGGGGTATTCCCACCTTAGTCATTTATAACATATCCACGGATATACCTTAAATGTCTCATAGATGCGAGTTCCCGTTATCTCCAGAACGGGGGTCATCTGACTCCCATTCCGCTTAGTGAGCCTTCTGCAGCATACAGGGGAATGATTGGAAAGGTGGTTGTGCAGGTGCATTGCTCTATCCAATTATTCCTATGGGTATTATGGAAACAGGCGAGTACGTGTGGATATGCCCTTAATGTCTAAGGCGGGAATACCCCTTTAAGACTAGGTAGCATAAATTGTTATTAATTAATTAGTAAATTTATCAATTAGTCATTAAAGCACACCTCTAGTCTGTGTATAACCCTCTGAAAAAGCCATCCACGCGAAACGCGCGTCGGGGTCTCTCCGTACTCGGGAAGTCACTGAACTACAGGAACCATATGGGTTAGTAATACTTTACGCTGTACCCTATACCTTTTTACTTGCCTTTTCTTCTTGTGGCATTACTTGCTGGGAAGACCTGTCTTGCTTGATGTGGGCTTATGTAAACAATTTGTTGTCACTATTTTTGAGTCCAGCATATAATTATTTACTTAGAATGTTACCATGAGTCTGGCTGGATATATGATACAATTCATTCAAATTACACATTTTGGCTTTTTGCCCTTACTGATACTTAATCATATTTAATTATTTTTTTGCTTGAGCCCTAGCTGATATGGCATTATCTGTTATAAAGACCTTTTTCTTCTCGTAGCTGCATTTATAAGAGGTGGTTCCTCTATGTTCTTTCATGCCACTTGGGAGGTGTACAGGTCTTGGATTTGCAGTCAAATTTTAAATTGTATGTAATTTGTATCGTCCTAATAAAGTTTATTTTTCTATGCCATTGGCAAACTTCATCCCAATAGTGTATGACTCCTTTGTTCTCAGTGTTTTCCCTTTAAGACTAGGTAGCATAAATTGTTATTAATTAATTAGTAAATTTATCAATTAGTCATTAAAGCACACCTCTAGTCTGTGATCTAGTCAAAAGTTTAAAGGGGTTTGTCCAGGGTTAGAAAGAAGAGTCTGTCTTTTTTTCCCCAGACACAGTGCCACCTATCCAATTGTGTGTTCTATTGAAGTGAATTTGGTTAAGCTGCAATACAACCTCTGGACAGGTGTGGCACTGTTTCTGGGGAAAAGCAGACTCTTCTTTCTTACCATGGGCAAGCCCTTTAAAATTCCAGTTTGCAAATAAGCCCAAGTTCACTCTGAACTCCCCACCAAATTTCCCATACAAGGGCAAGTTCACATGGCGGATTTTGCGCGGCGGGTCCCGCCCCAAAATCCACAGTGGTACTGTACCTGCCGTTGGCAGGAAGATTCCTCCCTCCCACTGACATCAATGGGAGGTTCGGGCGGAATCCACCCGTAGATCGAGCAGGACGCTTCTTTTTCCCGCTAGTTGAAAAAAAATCACCTGGCGTGAAAAATAAGCGTCCGACTCCCATTGAAATTAATGGGAGGCGGAAATTTATATTTATAAATATTTCGAGCAGTCCGTCCCACACAAAGACCCTTTATATTCAGATGCTTAGACTTCATCTCCTCGAACTGAAGATGAAAGGGCTAACCAAAAACAAACAGAATTTTGTGTTTCTCTGGTTCGGTTACAACCTTTACAGCGACTTTCCAACCCATAAAAATCAAGTTCAAATGAAAGAAATGGTAAAATGGAAACAAAAGATTAGAATAATCGGTACTAATAGTCTCCGGCTACTTCCTGCTGTTATTGAAACTGTGGGCAATGATTGGCTGCCACGGTCATGATCGTTTTGCGATGACAATAGGAAGAAGCGAGGGAATTCACTGACTGGTGGCTCGAGGGGTAAAATGTAGGATTTAGATTCTTTCAACATTTACAGAAAGTCGAACTAGAATTTTTTGAAATCGGGAAACAGAAGTAAAATCAACAATAAATCTATACAAAAAATAAATATTTTGTCCTTGAAAAAACATGAAAATATTCTACAATGCGTCATAATAAGTTAACCACAAGGGGCGCTGTTCGAGCTACAGTTCATGATAATAGAAAGTCAATTAAAACCTACTGGATTTGCATAATTTTCTAGGATTTCCATGAATTTTCTTCCGTTGATCTTACTGTCAAAAATTAAAAAACCTCATGGTTAGGTATTTTCTGTATGACATAACTAGGCACTATACAGTGAAACCTCTCAAAGAAGACCTCTCCGGATCTACACCAGCATCTTCAATTCCCTTATACCTATGTATGTATATTGAACCTTATCTTTGAGAGGACTAACCTTCTATAAAAAAAAAAGTTCCCCAATTTTGGGTGGTCATCGCAAAGAGTTCTAATCATAAGATCATCATCGTCATTGTCCACCCAGTGTTAGTACATAATAAGCTGAGAACAGACCCTCCTTTGGTTTTTCCATCCTACCTGTGTTCTGTAGAGACATACAGGTAATAAATATAATAATCCATTTAGTGCAATTCAAATCAATCTTTGTCCGATTGTGGGCCAATAATCCAAGCAGAATATCCATTGTAAGTATAAGAAAAGGCTACAGGATCATCCTTGCGTCTTCCACCCCATAGGAACAAATAGGCTTTAACTTATTGACGCCCTTCTTATATGGCAGAGAGAAGCAAATGGCTTCATTATTGTGATTTATTTTTGAAGGGTGTCTTTTTTTCGTTTTCGTTGCCATATAACGCGTGGAATGAAGTGAGAGCCTGGGGCACGGCTGCTGGTGCGTGTCACACTATAAACATGTAGAAACATAAGAAAATGTATCAATTACTACTTAGATTTCAAAGTTTCTTACATTCTAGCTCACAAAGTCAGGATGGACTAATATAGGATCTACAATCTAGAGGTAGTGCCGCAGACGTTAACACAAACAATTTGGAAACCCCATAGAGCATGAAAGGATAGAATAATACTTTATCGTCAGGTATGAAAATGCCATAGAGAGCAATCCTCATATCAAAAAATGTAAAATACTGTGGGATTATCACTTATACAACATATCATACATACAATCACATAGACATATTAAAAGACGGCTGCATTTGGATCAAAACTTTCCCTGAACCTTCACATACCCTCATCACCTAGACGTACTAGACGTGCCCTTATTACCCTAGACGTACCCTCATTACCCTAGACGTACTAGACATACCCTCATTACGCTAGACGTACTAGACATACCCTCATTAACCTAGACATACTAGACATACCCTCATTACCCTAGACGTACTAGACATACCCTCATTACCCTAGACGTACCCTCATCACCCTAGACGTACTAGACGTCCCCCCATTACCCTAGACGTACCCTCGTTACCCTAGATGTACCCTCATTACCCTAGACGTACTAAACATACCCTCATTACCCTAGACGTACTAGACCTACCCTCATTACCCTAGACGTACTAGACGTACCCTCATTACCCTAGACGTACTCTCATTACCCTAGATGTACTAGACATACCCTCATTACCCTAGGCATACTAGACGTACCCTCATTACCCTAGACGTACCCTCATTACCCTAGACGTACTAGACATATCCTCATTATCCTAGACGTACTAGACGTACCCTGATTACCCTAGACGTACCCTCATTACCCTAGACGTACTAGACATACCCTCATTACCCTAGACGTACTAGACGTACCCTCATTACCCTAGACGTACCCTCATTACCCTAGACGTACTAGACATACCCTCATTACCCTAGACGTACTAGACATACCCTCATTACCCTAGACGTACTAGATGTACCCTCATTACCCTAGACGTACTAGACATACCCTCATTATCCTAGACGTACTAGACATACCCTCATTACCCTACTCGTACCCTCATTACCCTAGACGTACTAGACATACCCTCATTACCCTAGACGTACCCTCATTACCCTAGACGTTCTAGACATACCCTCATTACCCTAGAGATACCCTCATTACCCTAGACGTACTAGACGTACCCTCATTACCCTGGACGTATTAGATGTACCCTCACTAACCTAGACGTACTAGATGTACCCTCATTACCCTAGACGTACTAGATGTATCCTCATTACCCTAGACATACTAGACGTACCCTCATTACCCTAGACATACTAGACGTACCCTCATTACCCTAGACGTACTAGATGTACCCTCATTACCCTAGACATACTAGATGTACCCTCATCACCCTAGACGTACCCTTATTACCCAATATCTCTGGTCCGAAGGTAATGATTCTAACACACCTTCGAAGGTTGCGACTGATCCTTCAGTCGTACCTACACATCGATACTCAAAAATACCTGACAACTCACAAACATCACAACCAATTATGGACCGGGGTGTTTAGCCACTCTACTCAACAAACGCCATTTTTCATTGTCACCATATCAAACCAATCAATTATTCTGTAAGTTATAAGACTCTCAATCGCTGCCTGATAAAAACTCTGCAAAAGTTTAAAACTAAAACCACATTTTTTAAAAAGTTGAAAAAAATAAATCCGCTGCTGGACCTTCTTCATTAAAGCGAATATTGTACTAGACCATGTCGGATCGTGAGAAATAATGATCTCTAAGGTCTCAAACTCCTTTACTAAATCCACCCGATTCTCACCTATGGTGATCCTGGAATGGTAATGTGTCTTTTTCTTGTAATTATAATTATTTCTTACGTTTCGTTTACAAATTAGTCTATAAGTTGTTTACACATTGGATAGTAAATTATTCTCCTTAGACCACATCTCAAATGCTGAATCTCAGATCGATAAGAAGTTTCCTCCTCACCTGTAATCAGGACAATCAGCGTCACGTCATCCGCATATTATGGTAGAATGGTATTTTTATGACACGTTACACATTCCGAAGTATAGAGGAAAAATAAAACCGGACAGACAACACCTCTGTGGGACCCCCAAGGATGAGCTTCTTGGTGTTGATAAAAAAAAATGACCAACCTTAACTATCTGATTCCTATTAGTCCAAAAACGCATTATCCCGATTTATAATTCCGATTACTGCCCAAGTTTTCCAGGCTTAGACACCACCATGTTGAAAGTTGAGCTAAAGTCCACAAACAAGACCCTCGTAGAATTACAACTGGCATCATTATAACCTAATATTATAGGTATTGCCAAGGCGTTGGCATCCTCAGTGGATCAATTCTGCCTATAAGCAAATTCAAGATGGTCAGCTTATTGCCCCTTCACTCTCTATGACCACTAAGGTTGCTCTCTAAGGCCACGTTAAAATGTAGTAGAAGTGCTGCCGATTCTGTCTGCGCAGAAAATCTGTAACGGAATACAGTAGCAGCGAAGCAGATGAAGATTTCCACCCGCAGATTTTTTTTTTTTCATCCGCAACATGTCGATTCCTGTTTCAGAAAGTGCACAGATTTGTTGCGGATTTTCCCCAAATAATAAAAGATATCCGCAAGTAAATCCTATTTTTTCGCAGCAAATATCCGCAAGTCCAGGTAGTTTAAAATAAGTTTAAATTAAGTTTAAGATAAAAGAAAACACATTACTCACCAGCCTCGGCGCTCCCATGGCAATGCTTCCCTTGGTCTCTGTACACTCGGCCTCCAGCGATGATGTGTCGTGACATGTGACCACTGTCGCCTGTGATTGTGAGCATCAGGGGGAGGGAGGTGAGTATAGTGGTGTTTTTATTTTTGCAGACACTTGGTTCTTTTTTTTAGGGAAACCCCCACCAAAATCGGCACGATTTGGTGCGTATATGCTGCTGCAGATTTCGCTGCGACCTCCTCTGCTGTGGAAATTTTTGCTAACAGGTACATGTGGACGAACCATTTGAGGATGTCCCTCTGAGACCAGAATGATAAATTAGTCTACCTATGCACTGGTATATCTACTGTTCATAAAATATAGGCAGTGGTCTCAGAAAACTAGGTAACAGCTAGGGGCGGACGGACCATTCAGGAATTGGGGTAGTTCCTTAGGTCCCAAGGCCTGAAGGTGACCCCAAGACCCTTAGTCCATTACAACAATCCCTAAAGTTTCCAAAAACGAAAAATAAGAATTCAAGTGATAAGAGTGTCTCAAATGCAGTTTGTTTGGTCAACCAAGTGTATCCCGGTAGATTGTAAGGACCCATCACCTTCAATGACCACGGGCAAAGTCCACCCCCGATGACAACCTATATGGGAGTGGTCATGGCTGCCATGATGATTGTTATACAGTTTTCTCAGAGACAGAACTAAGACAAGTTACACATATTTAATATCACCCTATACGTAACGACCCCAACTATAAAACGATTGCATTATTTAACCCGCACAGTGAACGCCTTAAAATTAAAAATAAAAACAATGTCAGAATTGCCGTTTTCTTTACATCCTGACTTTAAAAAAATTTGATTAAAAAGTGATCAAGAAGTCCCATGTACTCCAAAATGGTACCAACTACAAGTCGTCCCGCAAAAAAAATTTCCTCATACAGCTATGACAGCAGAAAAATAAAACAAGTTATGGCTCTTAAAATATGGCGACACAAAAACAAATAATTAAATAAAAAAAAGTGTTTTTACTGTGGAAAAGTGGTAAAAACATAATCGTAACGACCCGCTGAATGAAGTTATTATATTATTTAAACCACACAGTAAATTGCGTAAATTTAATACACAAAAAAGAGTGGTGAAATTTCAGGTTTTTTTTTTCCATTACCCCACCGAAAAAGTTAAATTATAAGTACCCCAAAAAACTAGATAAATTTGGTATTGTCGCAATCTTAACGACCTGCTGAATAAATTTATTATGTTATTTATACCGCACAGTAAATGGCGTAAATTTAAGACACAAAAAAGAGCGGTAAAATTTCAGGTTTTTTTTTACTATAACCCCCACCAAAAAAGTTAATAAAAGTTCATCAATAAATTATAAGTACCCCAAAATGGTGATATTAAAAAATACAACTTGTCCTGCAAAAAAAAAGTCCTTAAACAGCTATGTCGACGGAAAAATAAAAAAGTTAGAGCTCTTTGAATGCGACGATGGAAAAACTTAAAAAAATGCTTGGTGATTAAGGTTTAAAATACCGTCGGTATTAAGGGGTTAAATTCAACCAAGCATGGCTCAGCAAAGTGACAAGGAGTGGGAGGGAGGAGGATTCGCTCATTGTAATTAACTGCTAGAGAAAGCCAAGAAGGGATCGGGGTAGAGAATTCCTTCTGGGTGACCGATAGACAGAAAATCAACTCCATTAGATCTAACATGGTTGACAATGATAGTGTAAAATGGTCTAAAACAAAATTGGCTGCATTTTTGGCTGGAGGTAGCCTACAAAAAAAATGGTCATGACAAACTCTTCTCTACCTAGAAGTGAAGTTGTGGTTTTGGATAACAGGAAAGGGGACTCCCTTGTTTATATCAAGGAAAGGTATTTATTGTAGACAGAAAGGGTATTTCAATGACAGAACCTTATGGCATATCCATGTGTTATTTAATAAACTTCTAATAGGTGGGTACACCTTCTTTTAGGAGAACAGGGTTCCCGTGATAGTACGCCATTTTCACACTGTGTTTGCAGTGTACGTTTAACATATACACCCGGAAAGCTGCCAACGTATATATTATACATATCCAAAGACGCCCCCAATGAAGGCCAAAAAGTTTCCGTTTGACCTCTGTCGGACTAGTATAAGTCAGTATACCTTTTTGTTTTTTGGATAGAATAGTGTTATCGACTACTGTTCTATCCAGAGTCATCCAATAAAAAAGTTTAGACTTTTTTTTAACATAGTTGCCTAAGGGTGACGTATAAATTAAATGGATGCCATATGAGCCTTTGCGTGACTGATTCCACTGTTAGGAGTTTTTCCTGGCGTATACATCAAATGAAGACTGTGTGAAAGCAGTCTAACATATGATAGTAGGGCTGGAACATCTCACATCTATTCAAGAGTGTACTCATTTACTGCACCCCAGAAGTACTTATATCTGGTGATAGTATTGGGGCACAAATTTCTTTCATCTATGTCCCATATACTATAAATGCTGTTGTGGTCAGTCAATACAGTTGGTGTCTTTGCTCAGGACAACCTAACCTAGACTAAAGGCCTTATTACACCGGCCAATAATCGGCCGATGCAGCGAGCGGCGATCAACGAGACATCGTTGATCGGCGCTCTATTGTCCCTTGATTCACAATGTGCTATGGATGGAGAAAAACAGTCGTTACTTTGATCGCTCGTCCCCATACATTATTATCATGTTGGCAGCGCGTCTCCCGGTTTACACAGGGAGATGTGCGGCCGACAACGATAATATTTTACTTTTTTAAAACGATACGACCAGCAGATGATCGAGCTCGTTCATCTGCTAATCGCTGCCCTTTTTACACAGGGAAATTATCGCCAACGAGCGTTATATGAACGCGCGTCTGCCTGATAATCGCCCAGTGTAAAACCCCCATAACAGGACCATTCATGTTTACCTTCTTTTTAACGAGAACTGAAACTTTCTCCTAATGAAAACTTTGCCAAATATCTGTCTCATTAATATACAATAGTTTCACAGGCACACACTGATCTGTCACGGTTACTCTGAACATACTGTATGATGAGATAAAGGGTCGTGTAGAGACGTGCACATGGGATAGGATAATGTGGGACACCATCTATCTGAGAAGCCCGGGCCTTGGGGGAATTGCTTTAAAATGTTAAATACTATGTCATATTTTATGACCTGGGGGAAATTCTGATGATGGAGTTTCTCAGGTTTCACAGAGAGATAAAGAGAATTTTCTAAGATGAGTGACAGTAACCTGCAATAGAAAATGATAATGTTCAGGGGGGTAATTTGAATTTCCTAGGCCCCAATTCAAAATGTGTAACAGTACCCCCAACCAATATGAGCCCTTTATAATAATGGTGTTTTCTTATGTGACAGAGAGGCCTTTGGACCCCCTTAGACACCATGGCTCAGGTACGACTACTTCCTCTACACTCCCTATTGATATGCCCCTGAAAATGTTAGGTACTGTACAATGTAACTGATCTATATGAATATGATGGTAGCTCCGCAAAAAGTTATTGTCACTGACCTCCTTCCCGCACTAGCAGAGCTCTCCCTCTAACTGGAGGAACCAAGCAGTGATGCCCGATCCCGCGATGATGTACTGCTGCAGGCTGCATCGAGATTCTGTAGCAACCGGGGGGCTCTGATGGTGTATTTCGTACATGGTGTATTTGCTTGACTTTGACTCTGATCCCTGACCTTTATCTCAGCCTTGCCCCTGGACCTTCCTCTTCTCTTGCTCCTCCAAATTATTTTGCTAGGGGTTTGTGGTCAATTCACCTAGTTTGAAGCCATGGTCTATTTCCTGATTCAAGGTGGTATTATGAGATATACAAGAACTTGCAATATAACAGACGTAGACATTTTAATATGGTTAAAATGGAAATAGCAGCCGTAGATGAATTGATTCACTGAAATGTATCTCGAGGAAGCATTTAAACAAGTAAATAATTTTTTATTGTATTGTAAACTGATCCCAAATGTGAAAAATGAAAACATGAATGTGGGTTATTTTAAAAAATTGGAGAGATTGTTTTTGTCAACTAAAATTCATAAGAACTTAGAAAATCTGTCTTGCCGCCCAATAGTATCAAACCACATGTCAATCTTAAGTAACATATCCATCTTTTTTGGACAAATTTAAAGACAATCACATATACAAGATACTACTGATTTCCTAATTAAATTACAGGAGGTGAACTAACTGAGTGAGGCTATTTAAGTGTCTTTTGCCATTGTAAGCCTTTTTTTTTTTTACATCTATCAGTCACTCCAAACACATAGCTACAGTCAAAAGGGTACATACCAAATCTGAGTTCTCTAATAAATGTCAGGATTTCATCATTACTCTGCTTGACTCACTTTTAATGTGTAACTATTTACTATTTGGTGACAACGTTTACACCCAAATTAAAGGGACCGCAATGGGCTCAAACTTCATGCCTACTTATGCAAACATTTTTGTTGCTACTATGGAGGAAACATAGATCTACAGTATGTATCCTACCATTTCAGAAAAGTTGTGAGGTGGTGGCAATACATACTGTAGGTGACATAGTAAAAATCAGATGAAAATGTGGCCGTTATCAAGGCTGCTCTGGATCGGGACTTTATTTTGTTCCCCAAAACCAAAACTCACCTGAAAGGACACAATTTTTATACTGTTGAAAACTTCTAGTCAGTCGCGATGAGGGCTTGAACAACCTCTCACATGAAGACTTCCAGAACTGCTACGAAGAATGGCAGTTCTTCACAGTATGTCTGAACAATGTTCTATTTAGGATATATTTGATTAATTCATGGAATATATTCTGCATTTTGTTGCAACAGTAAGGCCCCCTGCACACGGCTGTGCCCGTAATCACGGTCACAGTCATTTGCGGGCCGTGCTCCGATTATAAAGTATGGGAGCATAGTCCGTAAAATAAACAAATAAGACATGTCCTATTTTTTGCGGGTCATTTCTACGGCCCGGACACCCTCCCGTAAATATACGGGAAGGTGTCCGTGAGCAATAGAAATTAATGGAACCGTATTTTGATCCGCAAATACGGCTGTGTGCATGGGGCCTTACATGATATTGTAAAAATATATTTTATCGCTGTTAATTCTATAATTAGGATAAAGGTCTTTACATACCGCACATGATCTGTATTTTACTGCTTGAAAGAGGCCTCAGCAGCGTGGGCTGAAACGTTGTGTTGTTACAGGATTAATTTTTGAACTTATCTGGGAGTTCTGAGAGTCCTTTGTAGTTTATATCTATCATTCATGATCAGGATCATATACAGTACATCAAGGGCACACCACTTAAAAAATCTATCTATCTATCTATCTATCTATCTATCTATCTATCTATCTATCTATCTATCTATCTATCTATCTATCTATCTATCTATCTATCTATCTCATATCTATCTATTATCTATCTATCTATCTGTCACGGCGGGTGCGTGGACTAACTGGGCCGTGCCGCCATAGCAGGATAGCAGCTGGCCAACAGGATACCAAGTCAAAGTCTATAGTTCGGATAAGGGTACTGGTGGTAACTTCAGACAGTAGCGATGGTAGGCTCGGATGGGACCTTGGCAGCAGGCAGACACCAGGTGCTGTGTAACATGGAAGGCATAGTATACAGCACAACACGACTCCAACTCTTTACGGCACAGGAACAAGGTAGCATGAGATACATGATACAGGTAGCAGAAACGGGAACACTGGGAACTGGAAAACACTAAGGGACTATTTGCAAAGACTAACATGGGTAACACAACAACGCTCAGGCAATGAAGGAAGGGGCAGGGCCCCTCCCACAGTCTAGGGTGACCACGGGCCAATCCGATATAATATTCAGGCGCGCATGCCACCCCCCCAAGACCGGGCATGAGCGCGCACGCGCACCCCACGAGACACAGCAGGGGGAAGCGGAAGCGAGCGCCGGCGTCTCCCGATCAGGAGACGTGGGCCAGCGCCCACCAATCCAGGGCCGCAGCCGTCGGGTGCGAGCAATCTCGATGGTCCACGGCCATGGGCGTCACACTATCTATCTATCTATCTATCTATCTATCTATCTATCTATCTATCTATCTATCTATCTATCTATCATCTATCTCATATCTATCTATCTATCTATCTATCTCTCTATCTCTCTATCTATCTATCTATCTATCTATCTATCTATCTATCTATCTATCTATCTATCTATCTATCTATCTATCTCTCTGTCCCATATCTATCTATCTATCTATCTATTTACACTAGTAGCAGCAAAAATTAAAGCACCAATAGTAGCACAATAATAATTTTGCCTGTAGCACTAATATTAGTTGTGAAGTACTAATTTAGCAGTATTACTAGCTCAGCTCAATGACAGTAGCAGCAGTGGTAACAGGGAAGTAGTTGTGCAGCGACTTTTGCACACAGTGATAACTATATGTGAGGGTAGCTCTATACTTTGGGGTCCTGCTAATTTCTTCTGTATACTGCATGACATTGTAGCTCGGTGTCCTAGGGACCACACCTCACCTCCTTGAAAAAATCCTTTCTCTCTGGTTGCAACATGTTGGAAATACCTTCAAAACTCCTCACCGTTCTCTTCTCTTCACAAAACTGGACAGGCTTTCTCTATGAGTGGACGGAGGAAGCAGGACTCACAGGCTTTCTCTATGAGTGTGTGGGGGAAGCAGGACTCACTGGCTTTCTCTATGAGTGGGTGGGGAAGCAGGACTCACAGGTTTTCTCTATGAGTGGGCGGAAGAAGCAGGAATCACTGGCTTTCTCTATGAGTGTGCGGGGGAAGCAGGACTCACAGGCTTTCTCTATGAGTGGGCGGAAGAAGCAGGAATCACTGGCTTTCTCTATGAGTGTGTGGGGGAAGCAGGACTCACTGGCTTTCTCTATGAGTGGGAGGAGAAAGTAGGACTCACTGGCTTTCTCTATGAGTGGGAGGAGAAAGTAGGACTCACTGGCTTTCTCTATGAGGGGGTGGGGGAAGCAGGACTCACAGGCTTTCTCTATGAGTGATTGGAGGAAGCAGGACTCACAGGTTTTCCCTATGGGTTCTTCTATGAGTGTAGAAGAGCTTTTAATAACTGTGTGAGCAAGCGTGCTGAGCTGTTTCCGTAATTGCCATACAAGTGAATGGAGAGGCCCCTCCTTACCTGCGGCCACCTTTCTATTCATTCTCACCTGCATGTGCTGGACGGCATTGTTAGGACAATCACGAATTACCACAGCCAGCACAATGTTTCCCTAAGGACTTTGTCGCACTACTCTTTCCCCTAAATTTGGCGTGGAGCCCAGCGTGAAGCCCTTTAGGGGTCTCTTTTGTTTTTTTAATGTTTAATATTTAAAAAATGCACAAACTAATTTCATATTACATCTTTACAGGGGTCAGAGCTTTGTTTTTCTGATACTCAGCACCAAATCTCTTGATTCTCTACACACATCTATAGAGTTAAAGGGGTTGTCCAGATTCTCTAAATAAGATTAAATTTAGCAATCAAGTGATCAACATGGATTCAGAAGCTAAAAACACTGTTATCGCCTATTGTGTTACAGAAGAAGCCGGGTGCGGTAGCACATTATGTCCATTCAAACAAATACTTGCAATGAAGGGCATGGTCACGATGAGTCCCCTAGAGTGGGAGACCCTCTGTTCAGTTGCTCTCCAGGGATCGTCATCTATAATTTTCATATTCCCTAATAGAACATATAATTCTGCTTACTTCTAGCCGCCACTAGGGGGAGCATATTGAAGACAGATTTACTGTAAAAAGCTCCCATTGAACACAATCATAAATCTGTCTTCAGTAGGCTCCCCCTGGTGGTGGCTGAATTAATTTAAGTTTTCATAAAGGATGCTGGGGATTTTAAGCTCTGTATCAGAAAAACAGAGCTCTAACCCCTATAAAGTTATATCATATGAATATTATGAACCTATTTACAGAGCAAAAGACAATTAATGATAGATGTAGCAAGGGGCCCTCAAGACAACAGTTTTGGAACAGCAGATGAATAGTTATTGTTAATCCTTTAATATTTTACTAATCTCTGGTGTAATGATTAAAAACTGGAGACAGCCTTTATTGATGATGACAGGATGATTTATGAAATCTAATTCTGCAGGAAAGAAATGGTTAATGAGTCGCGAGCATGGCGTGTGCCATAAAACCCACAGGGGCCTCACCTGGGCTTTGCGGTTTATGGATTTATTAGTATAAAGGTTCTTACACCTGCTCGATAAAGTAGGAAAATGATATGACTCATCCCGTTCCAGTGAGAGACATATGCCTGGAGGCTGCTGGAGAAGACCCACCTGCAAGCTACGCAGAATGTGGACAGCAATTGAAATATCTTTCCTTTGCCTCTGGCTCTGGATTTCTTCATGTCACTCCAATGCCTAATGTATATAATAAAATACTGTGATTATATCTTACATATATTTAAAGGAGTACTCCAAAATTTTTAAAACTGTGCTATGCCTGGTGCAGGACCAAAAGGGGTGGAGCATGTCTTCTATCTGTAGTGTGCTTAGACATGCACTGCCCCCTTCAGGCGCTGACTAGGCATAACACAGTGTATCATTTTTACCTTGAATGTTCCTTTAATTATGAATTATTTTCTTTTGTGTTCCCCCTCCAGCAGTTTCTGATTTAATAACCCTCATTACATCTATAATTAGTAATCAACTCCTTTAAAATAATAACTTAAACAAAATATATAAATATTGCTCCCAGGGGTATTTGTAGAGGATTGACTGTCCTTTATGTCTCATGTTGGTGATGGACTAAAGCTGGCCATAAATTAATTACAGTTCCCTTATTAATATGAATATTGAAGTTGTAGATGCTTGTCAACCACTACAGGTACAAACCATAGTCCAGAGCTGTAGTCACAATTCTGTTGGTTGTCATTGGAAACAGTCAGCAAGCTTGTTATCAGGCAAATAAAACTTCAAATTACTGTACCTGGCGGAAACACAAGGTATAACTTCTAAGAGGGTAAATGATCAGATCAAGATCTGGGCAGACGCTGAACAAGTAAGCAATGTTGTGATTTTATCTCTGAAAGGCTGCAGAATTGTGAATGCAGCTCTGGAGTATAATACAGGCTGTAACTCAGGATCTAGTATAAGGTAAATAATGTAATGTATTTAAGGATACATTTCTATATTTCCACCCTCAAACAACATTTTTATTTTATTCTAAATTGGTCCAACAGATGATTAATTTCATAATATAGTGGTATAGTGGTTGGATACATTTGATACAGAGCTCCAAACCTCCTGACAAAATTTCAAATACCCTGCCTAGACATAGAGAAAAATAACAAGATTCTGGGTGCTAGCAGCCACCACTAGAGGGAGCTTCTGCGCTTACTGAGGACTGTTTATACATTGAGCTCCCCCTAGTGGTAACTGCAGACAGACAGAAATGTATAACTTTTCTCTATGCAATTTTTGAAACTGTATCAGAAAAATGACGATCGCTGGTTTAAGCCCCCTAGAGGGACTAATGAAATGTATAAAAAAAAAAGTGAAATACACTTTTTAGTAGTAAAAAAAATAAACAAAACATAAAAGTTCAAAAAACACCCCTTTTCCAATTTTTCCTCTAAAGTAATGTATAAAATAAAAAAAGTTAACAAAATTGGTGTCGCTGTGTTCGTAAAAGTCTGAACTATTAAAATATAGCATTATTTAATGCACACAGTGAACGCCACAAAAAATAAAACATTTAAAACACCAAAATCTTTGTTTTTTTTTTGGTCAACTCAGCTATCAAAAAAAATATATACTAAAAAGTGATCTAAAAATTATACGTACAAAAAATAATACAGATGAAAACGACAACTCGTCCCGCAAAAAAATAAGCCCCCACACCGCTCAATCGATGAAAATGGCGATACAAATTAAAAAAATGTTTTAACAAAAAGTTTTTTTTTCTTTAAAAGTAGTAAAATATAAAAAAAAAACTATATAAATTTGGTATCACCGTAATCATATTAAGCCACATAATAAAGTTACGTTTACGTTTTTACCGCACGGTGAAAGGCGTAAAAATGAAACAAAAAAAATTTCAGTTTTTTCCAATTTCGGCCTGCAAATAATTTTTTTTCAGTTTCCCAGTACATTATATGGTACTTTAAACGCTACCAATAGAAGATTCAACTCCCCCCGCAAAAAAACAAAACCCTAACACCACTCTATTGGTGGAAAAATAAAAAAGTTATGGCTCTTGTAAGGTGGGGAGGAAAAAATGTAACTGAAAATCTGAAAAATGGCCGCGGCAGGAAGGAGTTTAGAAAAGAAAGTGTATGGAAAGAAGTGGACACTCGCTTCATACTGGCCACCTCCGATTCCTCTATTACCATGCCCATCTGGCTTGGTCAAACCGACATGTTATTTATTCGAGGGGGCAAATAAGCGTCTTTAGGACATGTCTAGTATCAATTATCTAGGGGAAAACAAAGGATCAAACTGGTAAAAATGCAACCGGTAATGCCGATTTCAGCAAAAGCAGCGGAATCTGGAAGAAAAATCGAATTTATTTATTCATTCAGTAGATTTTTTTTGATTTTTTTCGTTTTTTTTACTATGATGATTTACTCATTTACATTACGGATTTACTAGAGTGTATACTAAGAGCTGCATCCACGGAACAAGTCACAGGTTTATCTGTCTTTTATGTTTCTCTTTTGCCTCCAGCTCAATATTTCTAGTCAATTTAATTCGAACACTTTAAGAGCAATTTGAAAAATGTGTCAAACTACCGTCATCATAACAGATATGTATACAGGAAAGAGATCCGGGAGAATTATCAATAGTGTTGTAAAAGTCATAAAATTAGGAATCGGCAAAAATGGTGCAATAATTTTTTTTATATATTTTTACGTATTTTTATACATACGTAATACATAATTTAAAGAAAGTAGCAGCACTCTAAAAAAATGCAATAAATAAGCCGGGTGCCAGAAAATGATCCTGATCCAAGGATCTTCAGTAGTGGAAAGAAATTGTCGCAGTCAGTGAAAAAATCTAATTTGGGAACGTAACTGGAGATCATTGAGCTGTTATTAAATCTGTCCATGTTGAGGTAGAGCTGCTTTTTAGCTGGACTCCCTCAGATTAGATGAACGGATACATATAAGACATGTATAGGAACCTGACAAACGACAGTATACACGAAATAGGTATATTGACCGGTCCTGAGTCCTTGGAGCCAGGGACAACTAGCCATATAAGTATATATATATATATAATCATAATATTCATGCTTCTTTGCCTCTGTAGCTCTCGTAGTTTTACTTTTTACCGGATTTCAGAGTGTATATGGCCCCAATTTTTTTTTTTTGCTGTATTTGTTTCCATGTTAGAGTTCTTCCAGTGAAAGGTTAATTATGTGGCCATTTTGTTCACAGACCCCCACTGAACAATAACCACTCCCCATTATGACACGTTGGTCATGTGAGTGCTCACATGAATTATTCATGAATATTCACGGCTTCATTATGATGTAGGTGGCTCTGGACACGCCTCCTCCTAGATAGGAGACCTGAGGCTTTAACGTGGATTATTTTACATATTCAGAGTAAAGTTCCTCTGATTGGTCAGTGGTCTGAGTAATCCTGTCGCCTCAAGACCTGATACATTGAGCACTTTGTATTATTTGTATCTTTTTATACACAATACATTTTTAGGAATATTTCTGATGACAAGTTTCTCAAATCTTTCCAAATACAAACAGCAGAATAGTGAGTGCAGCTCTGGCATATAATACAGGATATAACTCCGGATCAGTACAGGATAAGTAATGTAATGTATATACACAGTGACTCCACCAGCAGAATAGTGAGAGCAGCTCTGGAGTATAATACATGATGTAACTCAGGATCAGTACAGGATAAGTAATGTAATGTATATACACAGTGACTCCACCAGCAGAATAGTGAGTGCAGCTCTGGAGTATAATACAGGATGTAACTCAGGATCAGTACAGGATAAGTAATGTAATGTATGTACACAGTGACTCCACCAGCAGAATAGTGAGAGCAGCTCTGGAGTATAATACATGATGTAACTCAGGATCAGTACAGGATAAGTAATGTAATGTATGTACACAGTTACTCCACCAGCAGAATAGTGAGTACAGCTCTGGCGTATAATACAGGATGTAACTCAGGATCAGTACAGGATAAGTAATGTAATGTATGTACACAGTGACTCCACCAGCAGAATAGTGAGTGCAGCTCTGGCGTATAATACAGGATGTAACTCAGGATGAGTACAGGATAAGTAATGTAATGTATGTACACAGTGACTCCACCAGCAGAATAGTGAGTGCAGCTCTGGAGTATAATACAGAATATAACTCAGGATCAGTACAGGATAAGTAATGTAATGTGTGTACACAGTGACTCCACCAGCAGAATAGCGAATGCAGCTCTGGAGTATAATACAGAATATAACTCAGGATCAGTACAGGATAAGTAATGTAATGTGTGTACACAGTGACTCCACCAGCAGAATAGCGAATGCAGCTCTGGAGTATAATACAGGATGTAACTCCGGATCAGTACAGGATAAGTAATGTAATATATGTACACAGTGACTCCACCAGCAGAATAGTGAGTGCAGCTCTGGAGTATAATACAGGATGTAACTCAGGATCAGTACAAAATAAGTAATGTAATGTATGTACACAGTGACTCCCACCAGCAGAATAGTGAGTACAGCTCTGGAGTATAATACAGGCTGTTACTCAGAATCAGTACAAAATAAGTAATGTATTTACAAAGTGACAATTTTATAAGAAAAAGATAAAAGATAAAGAAATTCTGCAATTTAGTTTATTAAATATATAAATATGTTTAATATATTACCATTTAAATCCATGCAAATAGCAATAAATTATGAAAAATCCCTATATAATTAATTGGTTTTTAGAACATTAAAGGGGTTCTTTGCTGTGGACAATCCCCAGTTTATTAGAAAGGTCCCCTGACAATAAGCTGATCCGACAGTATCCGCCTGCTGGGACCCCCAGTCATGAACTGTAATCTGGGGAAACCTGACAGTAGGTGTTAATTTTCCCTGCAGCGCCACCACATGGATAAGTAAGCATTACACAGTGCCTATTTATATCAATGGACTTTCTTTGTAATGCAGAACAGGACAGGTCCTCCAGAAAGAGAGAGACACACTCTGTAACAGGTTTTCCACTTTGGCCAAAAGAACAGAGGATCCGTGCTATTAACTCAGGATTCCCTTATATGCTATATAAAAATGGAAATATTTTTTTTCCTATAGAAATTCAATTTAAACAAATAGTAATGGAAATTTTTCTGATTTAAGACGGCAGATATTAGTGTTTTCAAACCTGTATCTCTCCAGTAATTGCATAAGTACAGCTGTAAGGGCATGCTGGGAGTTGTAGTTTTGCCACCAGTTAGAGACCACTTGCATAGGGTATTTAAGAGTATGTTAGCCTGACCCGAACTGGAGAAGGTGCCAAATGTGACCCAGTTCTAGCATAATAATGCTACAGGATTGCTTGTTACTTCATTTCAGCAAAAAGGGGTTGTCTTGTTTAGAAAACCTGTATTCAAATATCCTTTCAGGGAGTGGGGTCTCCTGTTCAGACGCCCAATCTATTAGGCAGAGCAGCTATGACGCCTGTCTCTTGCTCTAGGAGAAATGACATGTTCATACATTAAATGGACAGACTATAGATTTCAAAGGGAACTGTGTAATACTTAGTTTTGCCTGTGGTGGCACTGCAGGGTAATTAAACACTTACTCCCAGATTCCTCCACTGATTACAGCTGATCGCTTGGGGACCCAGCAGCAAGAAACCCTTAAATCTGCTTGTCATTAGGGGACTCTTCTAACTATTTTAACAAAATGGAATTATCTAAAGCAGACAACTCCTTTAGAAGTGATTTATCCTCAAAAACAGTTATCCCAATCCTACTGATTATTGGTGAATTGTATAGAACCTGCTAAAGACAAGTTTCTGTGGTCATTTTATGACTGGTTGAGCCTTAGCTGGTTCTTAGATCATTGAGGAGAAGCTTGGTTGATCAATATGCATACATATATACTGTATATTATACTGTATACAGAAATTATTTATAAACACGAGCAAACCTTCGAACCCAATGATTCTATCAACTCTCTTTTTGTAAGATTGTTTAATTACGAGTTAATACAACAGAATCAATGGAAATAACACATACAATATTTACATGTTCACAATATAATAGTAATACGCTTTACTCATCAAGTCTGCCTTCATCGCCTCTAGAAGACCTCCAGATGTAGACGTCCAGATGTAGACCTCCAGATGAAGACCTCTAGTTGGCCACTATAATTGGTCCAAGTTGGATGAATCCTTTTTTAACCATACTGTAGCACTTGTTACTGTACATTGTCATTGGGTTCATCAAAACCCCAGAAGGCCAAGTGGGGGAAGTAGGAACGTACCCAACTTTGTCGAGGATACAGTTGTGGCTTTACTATTGCACAAATCTAAAAGTAGGAAATAATCAGAAAATTAATATACAACTTAAAGGATATGACTTCAATGCAGCTCAATTTTTTTTTTAAAAATACAGCGTTCAGAGCTCCTATGCAGACATATGTGTCTCCATGGTTTCAGACTACAAACAAACCCTGTGTAGACTGAACCTGCAGTCATGTGCAATTCCCCTCTCCTACTGTCCGTAGGTTAGCAAGAAGCTGGGGGGGGGGGGGGTTGCCCTCTGCACAAATTCTGCCCTGTTATTGTTTCCTTGCTGAATTTATCATAGTGAAGAAAAAAAGAATTACCCTGGTAATTAACCCATTGGTTGCACCGGTCCACTGTGCTGCATTGCTTACACGAACATGAATCTTCAAGCTAAACCTGTGCGCCTAGAAAAACCGGGCCAGTCCAGGGCCTGAGGGGGTGGTGCATGATACAGAAATACAAAGAGAGAATCTTTGTGTCACGCTCCGCCCCCTCAGGCCCTTCATTAGGCATAGCACAGTGTTCATTTTGGGCCCGTGTGTTCCTTTAAAATTCAGTGCCTCTACTTTTTTTCTAGCCATTTTAAAACATTAATTCAGATACTTACTGTACAGAGGAAACATACGAGAACCACCATGACCAATACACAAGCCAGGGAGATGATAATAATGGACCAGAATGGAAGGTCTTCAGAATTGACTACATAAGAGAACAAAACATTACATTAACAGTGCAACATAATAATGTCTAAGGAGTTCTCCTTCAACAGAAAGAACTCTAAAGTGTATTTATATGACTTACCAATGCCTTAAAGGGGTTTTCCACTGAGAACATTTATCACCTATCCACAGGATAGGTGATAATTGTATAATCACTGGTTTCCCCATGGATCACTGGAACTGGGCTACCGAGTCCTGATCCTACTCACTGCACAATCGCATTGAGGAGGAGTTTGAACGGAGCGGCGGTCACACATGCGCCCTGCCACTCTATTCAATGTCTATGGGACCAACAGAGACACCCGAGCACAGCGCTGGGCTGTATCAATCAGCCCCATAGACATTAAATTGAGCGGCTGTCAAATTCCTCGTCAGTAGAAACGGGAGCTCGAGACCCCTGTTCTAGTGATGTATGGGGCACCCGGCGATCATACATTTATAGCCTATCCTAGGAATGAGTGGGAAAAAAACATTAAAGGAGTCATGTCATAACTTGGCATTATCTGACCAGACTCCAACTTGTGTAGAGATCTCTTTTGATCTCTTGAATCCAATCAGCACACAGCAAAAACAGCATGTGAGATCCCATGGTTCAAACGTTACTAGAATACTGACTATTCTTAGGGAGAATCAGTAGGTAGGTGTGGAGACATAGCTAACCAGACCTCTGCTCTATGCTGATGAGGTCCAAAAGACAGAAACAGACCTGTCTACACATGGGTGCCTATGGTTAATAAATACCTGAGTCATGTACTAAGATTCACTCAAGACATTGACGTACAAAGTAGCTATGCAAATCTCCATAAAAAAGAATTACTACTCCAGTGGGGTGACTCTTCTTAGGAAGAATCAGTAGGTAGGTCTGTACACATAGCTAACCAAACCTCTGCTCTATAATGATGAAGTACAAAAGACTGAAACAGACCTGTCTACACATAGGAGTCTCTATTTATACCGGAGTCATGTACTAAGAGTCCTTCAAGACATTGACTAACAGGGTAGATATGCAAAGGAACATGGTCTCAAAGTTCCCATGCGAAGAATTGCTATGGAAGAATTAGTAGGTAGGTGTGGAGACATAGCTAACCAAACTTCGGTTCTATGCTGATGAGATACAAAAGACCTAAACAGCCCTCTCTACACATGGGTGTTTCTATTTATACCTGAGTCATGTACTAAAATTCCTTCAAGACATTGACTAACAGGGTAGATATGCAAAGGAACATCGTCTGAAAGTTTCCATATGAAGAATTACTATGGAAAAATCAGTGGGTAGGTGTGGACACATAGCTATCCAAACCTCTATACTGATGAAGTACAAAACACAGAAACAGACCTGTCTACACATAGATGTCTCTATTTATACCTGAGTTATGTACTACTGTTAGAGTCCTTCAAGACATTGACTTATAGGGTAGCTATGCAAAGGAACATGGTCTGAAAGTTTCCATCGTATGATGCCTCTGTCTAATGACAGTGATCAGCACCGGAAGAGGAAGTTTCAAAGAACAACCACCGATTGGCTACTCGCATGTGACTTCCTGTTTCCTAACAGTGGGGGAGGGAGAAGAGTTGAGTCATTAAACAGTTAAGTATATTGTGTCTTATCATGAGGCTGGTGTTATGGGCATTACAATGATCCTGTTACTGTGTGGAAATACTATGAAGCTGGCACTATGATGCTGGAACTCTGGAAACAATGGTAAGGCTAGAAGTATGGGCATTACTATGATTATAGCACTAAGGGGCACTCTAATGGGTACTACTATGGGTACCATGAGCTATTTAGAACATATCATGTATCCTTTTTCCTTTGATATTTCCAATTATCATCATCTTACCAGGATCAGTTGGATCAAAATAAATAAATATGGTGTCTATGGTCAGCACTAGGCAAACCAAGGCAGGTACCAGGGCCTACTTGGCTTGAGGATCCATGGAAATCAAAGTCAACATGCTCTACAGTTGGCAAACTAGAGTTGGGTTAGGCCAGGGTCCACTGTGACTCTGTCCTCTGTGGGCCATACACTTTTAGCCGGCCCTAATGGTCAACATAAGAACCATTTACCTCTAATTAAAAAAAAAAATCACTCGTAAGACCTTGAAATTTCCTCTTATGTAAAATCCTTTCTTTCCGATCTGTGTCTGGGGGAGCTGACTGACAAGTGACGGGGCCACCTATAGGATCAATGATAATTGCACAGAATATGCATACAGTATTTTTCCTTTTATTGCCCTCCTGGCTCCTCCCACTCATTCCTTGGAAGGTGATGTCATCGGAACAGTATGTCTCTCCATGCCACTGTTGCAGATTACAAGACTGGTTTAGTTACTTTGCACGTCCCATAAGAGATGGAACAATCCATTTCTTCCTCCTAGCAGAGGTTTCCAATAGTATATGAATATTCATTGACAAAGGTTCTGAGATGTCATGAATTCCATGCAGATGGTATGAAGCAAAGTGCTATTTGCTAATAAATTTACTTAATCTTTCTTAGGTATGAGGCATGGAATTAATTTTTAATATCATTAATGGATGGACTATGATAAAGCCTTGACACCTCACCATTTATAATTTCCAGATGAATATAAAAGCAGCAATGACACTTAAGAATAGTGGTAGCTCCCATTATACAGCTTCCAGAACCAGAAACGGGGCCATGTATACTGTACCTGGCGTCCAGCTGAAAAGGATATCTGGGAGGGGCACAGAGAACCCTGTCAATAACTTACAGCCAATCAGCATTGATAGGGTAACTTTTGATGTTACTGATAGGCTGAGAGTAATTGAGTGACAGACAAGGTTCCTATCACAATCCTCCTCTCCAATGTCCTTTTCAGTTGTACAATATTCATCCCCCCAAAACTGAGTTGTATTGGGGAAGCTCATAGAATCCACTGGATTAATTCTTTATGAAGATTATATAGTAGACCTGGTTTATAGGGTCTATCTATCTTGACCAAGACAATAATTATTTTTCGTGAGCACATGATGTCCATATGAAGTCTGATAAAAAACCATCGTTCTCCATTGTATGTATCTATTAGCGAGTCATCAGCCTTCTTAGGGCTCTTGCACATGACCATGTGTGCCGCCCGGGTCCTGTCCATGATCCGTGTAAAGATAGGATATGTTCTATCTTTCCACCAATCGGAGAGTCGGGTCCAACTCACCCACTGAAGTGAATGGGTCAGTGAAAACTATCAGGTGCCTCTTGGATGCTATGAAAAATGGCCCGAGGAGCACTCGGTCGTGTTAAAAGGACTTATTCTCTACACTCCTGTGGAGTCCAGTATAGTACTTTGCCGAACTACAGAAAAATGTGGTGGTGGGGGATGTATATATTTACTGATATTTTCCAAACCTCCAGAAGTTTTGAAGAAGGCCCAGGTAAGAAGCCATTTGAAGACATCTTTTGGCGGGATGTTTTTTTCAACATCATAAAAGGGGCACCATGAAGTACACAATGACCTTGGGAACTACCCTATTCCAATTTTGGACCTGTCTGTGTTTTATAAGATATAATTTTCAGTCCCCAGAGTCCCATATTCATTATCAACAACGTGACAAAAGTTGAGGCAGCAACAGGCTGAATTATCCATGGGATGCACGACGATGAAGTGGGATGGTCCTCAATCCCAACCATGGAATCCAAAAGAAAATAGTAGTGACAGTATCCTTACTCCAAAAAGTTTCTTTATTGTGCCATAAAATTTATCCAGACAGACAGCAAAATGGTAACAGGGTTGACAAAGGTTGATATGGACCCTGGAGTGTCACAATATCTCTGCTACTCAATGGGCGATGCAGGACATTTAACGCAACATGCAGCCCTTAAAATCTAGGGCCACATCTGAGGCCCCCATAATGTGCTGGTTACAGGAGAGTCACAGAGACAATTTTTTTAACAAAATACCAGGGGCCCATTATATGGACACCCAGAGACTACCTGTGCTGCCGTACAGGGTGCAGTCATGCGGCAATGCCATGTGTGTGGGCCCTTATCCTGTGGGGTCACTTAAGAGTGGAAATGGAGGGAGATGTCCAGAATTCAGATACATTTCACATACTTATAGACAGCCACCTGGCATTTTTTTTAGCCTGCTACAATATCTCTTGTAACTTACGCAATGCAGAAGCGTCGTCGGCGGCAGAAGACTCCCTGCACATGACACCTGCAACAAAATGTACTGCATGAACCTCATGGCCAAATATCACAGATGGTTTTACAATATCAGTATTACGGACATGGATGTAGTCGAGTTGAATTTGTCGGTGTACCACAGCTGAGCTTGCTATTTAGCAGGTCACATGGTGATATCGTTATAAGTTATTTGTCATTTATCAGAATTGTTCATTGCATTAAATGGCTGCAATTGCCTGAGCTGCAATACCATACCCAGACTATAGACAAGAGTGGCGCTGTTTCTGGAAAAAAAGCAACCATGTTTTTTCCCATACAATCTTTAGGATAAAACAGTAAGATAACCGGCAGACCTTAAAAAAACACAGAAAATACATAATCTAATAACGTACTATGTGTTGTGCCTCATGACAAGCTCAGCTCTACTACATATGTACTCCGTATACAGTGTGACTGCTATATTACTTTATAATATATTTTTATTCCTTAAGATTTTCAAGATCTCTGCTTCCGTTAAGTGAGTGGAGGCATTATGATTTAAAGCTGAATGTCCTGCTCACGTGACTGAGAGTTTGTTGCAATGTATCAGTGTGAATGGGAGCTCTCAGTCTGATATCTAGGATAGGAGAGAGGCTGCCGCTGTGTTAAGAGATGATAGTCTAGACTAAGGCCGGATTTACAGGAGCGTGTGCTTTTTGCGCGCGCAAAAAACGTAGTGTTTTGTGCGCGCAAAAGGTACTTAACAGCTCCGTGTGGCAGCCCCGTATGATGCGCGGCTGCGTGATTTTCGCGCAGCCGCCATCATTATGACACTCTGTATGTAAGTTTGTAAACAGAAAAGCACGTGGTGCTTTTCTGTTTTCATTCATACTTTTTACAGCTGTTGCGCGAATCACGCGCGTCCCACGGAAGTGCTTCCGTGTGTTGCACGTGATTTTCACGCACCCATTGACTTCAATGGGTGCGTGATGCGCGAACAACGCACAAATATAGGACATCTCGTGAGTTTTACGCAGCGGCCTCATGCTGCGTGAAACTCACGGACAGCCTGCACGGCCCCATAGACTAACATAGGTCCGTGCGAGGCGCGTGAAAATCACGCGCGTTGCACGGACCTATTATACGTTTGTCTAAATAAGCCCTAATACATAGGAACAAGCTAATGATTAGGACTAGAACAGGACAGGTTTTCAGTCTCTGCATGTAATGAAGATTGTTTCCATTCACTGCCATCAAGCAGACATCTTGAATATGGTTCAGTGAAACACAAGGAATCTTAGAAACGTACATGATTTGTCGTTATATAATGATTAAAGGGGTTGTTTATTTTGGGCAATCCCTTTTTGTTAGAAGGTGCCCCCGATGATAAGATGATCACAGGGTATGCTGATGTTGGGACACCCAGCGATCAGCTGTAATCTGTGAGAGAGCTCGGCAGCAAGTGTACAGTTACGCAGCAGCGCCACCACAGGAGAAATGAAGCATTACACAGTTCTCATTGAAGACAATGGGATGTCAACGTAATGCACACATGTAATGGGTCCTCCAGAGCAAGAGACGCACTCTTTGCAGCCGTTAAAGGCCCGGCCTCTCAAAACAGACAAAGTTACTCAATACCGAAATCTTCTGGCATTTTCCACAAATATGTAGCAGAGCTAACTTAGTCATTTTTCATGACTGTTCCTTGATATCTGAGGTCATTTAAGGTTTTCCATAGGACTTAATGTAAACTACTACATCTCTGAGTTACTATACTACAGCATCTTACCTCAGTCAGTTATTTTGGCATACAACTGAGATTTTTAAATAACACATTGAGCTCTGCTACATCTGTATAAAGACTTCAGTAGTTTTAGTTACATTGCTGTTATAAAGACTCCCCCTTACATATAGATAACATCTGAGCTATCTGAAGCTACTCATCATTTTATGAGAGTTCATGGGAAATCGAGTATGAAAAAGTAACGCTATTGTGGCGCTGAATAACTATATACACATCAAGCAAGCAGAGATGTATTACTGATATGATACCCATTCACAGGTAGCTGCATTTAAAAACACTACATTTTTCCATTTTAGATACTACTTCATTATGAATACACTCCCTGATGTACAGATGTAGCAGAGCTGAATATGTGGCAGAACTGTATATGTAGTGTGATATCGCTCTGAGTAATAGGACACTACAGGTGACATTGCGATTTGTGATATCATCATACAGTTTGCAGATGATAAACTCAGCACTGCTACATCAGTAAAGTTTATTGGAAGGGGCAAGAGGCTCTTAGAGACAAAAAATAGTTGCCCCCAGAGTTGTGCAGATCTAATGTCCCATCTGTTCTACTCAGCATCATCATCAATGTAGTCTTACCTAGTAGGAGGCTGCAGACCCCCCAGGCATGGCGGTTCATGGCGATGAGAGGAGCGCTGAATCCTATCAGACAGATAACACGCTGTGTATGATGTATATACCTAATGAATGAGCAGGATCCTCCCTACCCATCACTTACTGACATTGTCTGCGGATGTGTCATGTCCTGGGCAGGTCAAGAGTCATAGAGTATCAATGATATCATCCTCCCGGGAGAATCTATCTATCTATCTATCTATCTATCTATCTATCTATCTATCTATCTATCTATCTATCTATCTATTATCTATCTATCTATCTGTCTATCTATCTATCTATCTATCTATCTATCTATCTATCTATCTATCTATCTATCTATCTATCTATCTATCTATCTATCTCATATCTATCTATCTATCTATCTCATATCTATCTATCTATCTATCTATCTATCTATCTATCTATCTATCTATCTATCTATCTATCTATCTATCTATCTATCTATCTATCTATCATCTATCTATCTATCTATCTATCTATCTATCTATCTATCTATCTATCTATCTATCTATCTATCTATCTATCTATCTATCTATCTATCTATCTCATATCTATCTATCTATCTATCTATCTATCTATCTATCTATCTATCTATCTATCTATCTATCTATCTATCTATCTATCTATCTATCTATCTATCTATCTATCTATCTATCTATCTATCTATCTATCTATCCAATTATCATCGACACATCCTCCTGACAAGGGGAATGGTAACACCCATTTGTCTATCAGTCCTGGACTGCACAAAGACTTTTTGTGAAATACAAGGCTTTCCTATAATAAACATGTCAGGAGAGGTGACAGATTCTCTATAAATCCAGTGACTCACAGGTGACGACGTCTTAGATTCTAGACTGCTTTTTTTCCTCTTTTCTTCTCCATCCGGTCCAGACTTTATGACGAGTTCTCCATGACCCATTTCTGCAGAATTTGCCACCCCGATGTCTTCGGCTCCTCACTTTTCCAACATTTCTACACCTATAAACGAAGATAAAATTAACATACTGTGCCCCTAAATATAATACCACCATACACTGCGCCCCTGAATGAAATAGTACCAAACACTGTGCCCCCGAATATAATTGTTACGCACTGTAAAGTAATGGCCCACATACACAGTGCCCCCTGTAGATAGTGCCACACACAGCCCCTGTAGATATCATACATCCCACTATAGGTAGCACCACACACCCCATAGAGAGCGTCACACAGCCCTCCCCCTATTGTAAATAGTGTCACACAGCCCTCCCTTGAATATAGTGCCACACAGCCCCCTCTTTAATATAGTGCCACACAGCCCCCCTTGAATATAGTGCCACACAGCCCCCTCTTTAATATAGTGCCACACAGCCCCCCTTGAATAAAGTGCCACACAGCCCCCCCTGAATATAGTGGCACACAGCCCCCCCGTGAATATAGTGCCACACAGCCCCCCTTGTATATAGTGCCACACAGCCCCCCTCCCTTCGTCCCTTGTATGTAGTGCAGCACAGCGCTTCCCCCTTGTATATAGTGCCAAAAATTGCTCCCCCTTGTATATAGTGCCACACAGCGCTCCCCACTTGTATATAGTGCCACTTGGCACTCCCCCTTGTGCATAGTGCCACACAGCGCTCCCCTCTTGTATATAGTGCCACACAGCACTCCCCCTTGTATATAGTGCCACACAGTGCTCCCCCTTGTATATAGGGCCACACAGCGCTCCCCCTTGTATATAGGGCCACGCAGAGCTCCCCCTTGTATATAGGGGCACACAGCGGTCACCCCTTGTATATAGGGCGACACAGCGCTCCCCACACAGCGCTCCCCTCACACAGCACTCCCCCCTTGTATATAGTGCCACACAACGCTCCCCCCTTGTATATCGGGCCACATAGCTCTATCTTCCCTAAAACAAATATATATATATTGTACTTATGTTGCCCCGTTCCCACTCCGGCCGGATGCATGCGCATCCTCCGGGCCAAACGCATGCACAGCCCTGCATCACGCCAGGCTGCGCAGGGAGTCTTCCTAGCGCCTTATAAGCTGCAGGCCTAACATGGCCTCCAGCCTATAGCATTTGTTTGTATCTGAGAACTCAGATACAAGTGAATGTGGCTGTCGCTAGCATCGGGGCCCCCTCTGGTGCTAGCGGCGCCTCCTGGAAGCCTTGGGCCCCGGGCGGCCGCCTGAATCGCCCTAATGAGGATCCACCACTGATCAGCGACTACAGTATATTTAAAAGGAAGTATACAGTTAAAAATGGATCACAGCAGTCTGAATTTCTTTTGGATTTATCACCCCACTGGTTTAATTTTTTTTTTCCCCGAACTCGTCGATGTTGATCTCGCCAAATTCTGGGAGAAAAAATATTTAATATTCCACATGTATACCTAGGGGGCAAACTTAGAGAGCTGGGTGAGATCTTGGAAAGGGAGTTAATTACTTGGAATACCGAATTCAGATATGAACAATTGTTACATGCATTTAACCACATTAAAGGGGTTTTCCACTTTCTGAAAACTGATGACATATCCACCGGACACCCGGACCCCGCACCGATCCGCCACTCCAGCTGCCTCCGTGCACCAGATGTTTCGAACGGGATGCAGTAGTTGGATTTGGAAGTAGAAGGCTCCGACCACTACATAGCGGCTGTTCGGCAGAACTGCAGCTCGGCTCCTATTATTTGACTGGAGCCATCTGCTTCTGGCAATATTGTCTGGTGCCCGGAGACAGCTGGAGTGGCGGATCGGTGCGGGGTCCGGGTGTCGGACACGCACCGATCATATACTGATGACCTATCCGGTGGATAGGTCATGAGTTTTCAGAAAGTGGAAAACCCCTTTAAAAGAGGAAAAAAATAAATAATTAGTACGTTTGCAGTTTACAAAGTTTTGGTGTGAGTGGTGAGTGCTGAGGCGCATTGTGCATAAAACTGGCCAACGCTCTGTGGACTCAAAAACTGCAAAACTCCAAACCTCCACATCTGCACAAAACCTGTGCGCGGAGCAGCTGCACGCCGGCTTTACATCACCAAGCACAAGCGTCACCTGGAGGAGTGTAAAGCCGCCGCTGGACTCTGGAGCAGTGAAGACCTGTTTTGTGGAATGACGCTACTCTATCTGGCAGTCTGATGGATGAGTCTGGGTTTGGGAAATGCCAAGAAAATGTTACCTGCCTGACGGCATTGTGCCAGCTGTAATGTTTGGTGGAGAAGGGATAACGCTATGGCTTGTGTTTCAGGGGTCAGCTTAGACCCCTTAGTTCCAGTCAAAGGAAATCCTAATACTTCAGCATACCAAGAGATTTTGGAGAATTGTAGCTTCCCACTTTGTTCGAACAGTTTGGGCTTCGGCCTTTTTCTGCTCCATTATGACTGTGCCCAGTGCACAAGGTCCATAAAGACATGGCTGGTTGGTTGGTTGGGTGAGTTTGATGTGAAAGAATTTGACTGGCTGAGTCCTGACCTCAACCCCATCAAACACCTTTGGGATGAACAAGAACAGAGCTTGTGAGCCGGACCCTATCCTCCAACACCAGTGTCTGACCTGTGTCCCACAAACACTCCAAAATCTTGAATAAGCCTTCCCAGAAGAGTGGAAGCTGTTTTACTCCAAAGGGGGAGAAATTCTATATTAACGCCTATGGATTTAGAATGGGATGTCATAATGTGTAATGTGTAAGTGTCCCAATACTTTTGCCCATATAGATAGATAGATAGATAGATAGATAGATAGATAGATAGATAGATAGATAGATAGATAGATAGATAGATAGATAGATAGATAGATAGATAGATAGATAGATAGATATAGATAGATATGAGATAGATAGATAGATATGAGATAGATAGATAGATAGATAGATAGATAGATAGATAGATAGATAGATAGATAGATAGATAGATAGATAGATAGATAGATAGATAGATAGATAGATATGAGATAGATAGATAGATATGAGATAGATAGATAGATAGATAGATAGATAGATAGATAGATAGATAGATAGATAGATAGATAGATAGATAGATGATAGATAGATAGATAGATAGATAGATAGATAGATAGATGATAGATAGATAGATAGATAGATAGATAGATAGATAGATAGATAGATAGATAGATAGATAGATAGATATATGGATAGATAGATAGATAGATAGATAGATAGATAGATAGATAGATAGATAGATAGATAGATAGATAGATAGATAGATAGATAGATAGATAGATAGATAGATTACTGTCTTATATCCTGCAGAACACAGAACCATTGTTCCTCCTACCGGATTCAGTGACATGATACTGAGGTCCTGCCTCACCTTATAAACATTATAGGGTGTACACCTTATCACATAAATATTAATCCTTGAGGGTGTATGCATAAAAGAACAAGTGTAAACAAATGAGTCATGAAGACATTGATATGAGGACAGGTCATTGGGAACCCGGCATAAAGAGATGACATTCTGCAGTTCAATGTAGATCATCGGGAATGTGAGGTCACCGGACATCTGAAGTCTTCTCCCGAGAAAATCTGAATTACTTTAAATCCAGGATATTTTCAATCTCATATATCTTTAGGATAAGCAAAGAAATGAGTCTCCTCTGAGGTTCTAATGTGAGGAGGAACATACGGAAAACATAATCAGGAGACGCGCCTGGTGGTTGGATACAAGGAAGCCACCACTGTGAGCAAGAGATTGTCGCTGTCTCGAGGAGAGTCCGGCACCACCACTTGTAATTAATTGAATTAGAGGGACTAGGAGCTAAAAGTATTTACCATTGATCCCAGAAATCTTATATAACTGGTCAGCCTTATGAGATCCTTCCAGAATCTCCTACTTATTATCTGTTTCACTTATCTAGTAGCAATTCTGGTACCTGTTGGAAATATACAATCGGTGCCGCCATTTTTAATACATTACAGGGTTGTATGGGATTAAAAAAAACGTGGCTGCTTTCTTCCAGAAACAGCGCCACTCTTGTCCATGAGGTGGTATTGCAGCTCAGACTCAATTAAGTGGATAACAGGCGGAAGGAGACATATTTTTTTGAAACCTCATACAACCCCTTTAGAACTATACAGACTCTGGGGTAAGAAAATACTTGGCCAGCCCAGCTTCTTCTCTAGTGCACTTACAGTCAGTATAGGCAGCGACAAAAAGACAATACGGCCAAAATCTCATGTCAAAGACTTGTGGTGGGATTGGGGAAGGGTAGTTGGCCATTGGGATAACTGTCTCTATTTCTGATTCCTATGCAGCTAAGACTGGCCATATATGTTAGATAGCTGTCGGACGAACGCTGGTTTGTCCGACAGCTATTCCTTCTGACTCTCACATACATGTGAAGGCTCGGCATGTGCATGTGTTCTCAGGGAGAAGCCATTTCTCTAATTACGAAATTCAACATGCCAGGCCCTTCTCTTCCCCGGCACCTGCTGTCGGGGGGAGAGTCAGGACGCCACCACACATATAAGATAACGAGCCGGTCTTGCCAAAATCAATGGTGTTGGCCAACATACATCCAATGTGTATGGCCAGCTTTATATAGAGATAGAGTGTGCAACTTCAATACAACGACAGAAAGACAGGACCAATCAATCCTCCCATGACATCACCTCTGCTCTAATACAGAACACCAGTGATTGTCTGTCCGCTGTCTCTAACATCATGTCCTCTCTCTATCTGATTCACTCTCGTCTTGACTCCTGTAACTCAATACTAGTCGGTCTTCCCCTCACTAAACTCTCCCCTCTCCAATCTATCCTCAATGCAGCAGCCAGGCTCATCTTTATGACCAACCGCTACACCAACGCCTCTACCCTGTGCCAGTCACTGCACTGGACCACCACACCGATGCCTCTACCCTGTGCCAGTCACAGCACTGGACCGCTACACCGATACCTCTACCCTGTGCCAGTCACTGCACTGGACCGCTACACCGATACCTCTACCCTGTGCCAGTCACTGCACTGGACCACCACACCGATGCCTCTACCCTGTGCCAGTCACAGCACTGGACCGCTACACCGATACCGCTACCCTGTGCCAGTCACTGCACTGGACCACCACACCGATGCCCCTACCCTGTGCCAGTCACAGCATGGTTGCCCATCCTCTTCAGAATAAAATTCAAACTTATTACTCTCACCCACAAAGCTCTCCCCAGTGCTGCACCTCCTTACATCTCCTCCCTCATCTCTGTCTACCACCCTACTCGGGCTCTACGTTCTGCCAACGACCTTAGATTAAACTCCTCCATAATCCGAACCTCCCACTCCCGTCTCCAAGATTTTTCTCGTGCTGCACCAGTCCTCTGGAATGTGCTACCCCAGACAATCAGATTAATTCCCAATATCCACAGTTTTAAACGTGCCCTGAATACACATCTTTTTAGACAGGCCTATAACATTCCCTAATCTGACTCCTTTCCATGGCCCTCCTTTTAGATTAGTCATCAGAATAAGATTCCCTCCCACTCCTTCTCTTCATGTCCGTCATACACGGATACTGGCTGGTGACCGGCTCATGCAGCTTTATGTCACCACCGCATGTGTATAAAAATGGCCGGACCATTGTACAGAACAAACACTGTTACACTTTGTGTCTCCTTTATTTCCTCATAGATTGTAAGCTCTTGCGATCAGGGTCCTCACTCCTCAGGTTTGAATTGTAAATTAGCTTTGTCACTATGTAATGTCTGATATTGTTTGTTTCATGTTCCCTCTAAATTGTAAAGTGCTGTGTAATATGTTGGCGCTATATAAATAAGAAAAGTAATTGTTACGTTGGATGCTTTCCTTGAAACACCGTGAAAGAGTTGTACTGTAGCCAGGCTTCCCTTCATCGGGTGCAAAGGTTCTGTTCACTAAAATAACCCTGTATCGAAATACCCCTGAAAAGGTAGAGCAGCTAGTTGACACCCACTCCCGGCAACCAGCGCCCAAGCAGATAATACTCGCTGCTCCCCTAAAAAATGTAATATTAGATTCAATTAAACTGGGTAAACCCAGAACACAGTTCTCAAATTATTACTATATTTACTAATGGAACACAGATATTCAAAACCCAGAAGAAAAGTATCTGCCCCCTTCATCTTAACAGTATGTGAGTCGTTTTCTCACGGTCCTTACAGTAGGTTTGTTTGTTTTATTGGAGATAATTTAACCATCAAATAATTCCTGGTCTAATTACCAGCAGAATAATTAGTGATTTAGTTAATTATACCAATATACTCGCAGGGTTTCGTGCCTCGCTGTACTCCGTAAGACACGCCTGTCAATTTGCAACATTAATCGTAAAATCCAAATAAGAAGCTAATTGGTTTTATTGCAGGTGACAAATGACCCTTGTTTCTATACACTGCTGGTAGATTATACAATGCTAAATAATGTATATTATACACTGATCAGATATAACATTAAATCCACCAGCCTAATATTGTGTAGTTCCGGTTGTGCCACCAAAGCAGCTCGGGGCATGAACTCTACAAGACCTCTGAAGGTTCCTGTGATATCTGGCAGCAAGACAATAGCAGCAGATCCTTTGAAGGCCTTTTTACACCGGCCGATAATCGTTGATCGGCGCTCGTTTGCTCCTGTCACACGGAGCTATGGATGAGGACAAGCGGTCTTTACTCTGATCGCTCGTCCCCATCCATTATTATTATGTCAGCAGCGCGACTCCCTGTGTACACGGGGAGATGTGCTGCCAACAACGATAATATTTCACTTTTTTAAACGATATGATCAGCAGATGATTGAGCGCTTGCTCGTTCATCTGTTGATCGCTGCCCTCCTTACACAGGACAATTAACGGCAATAAGCATTATATGAACCCTTGTCTGCCCGATAATCGCCCAGTGTAAAACCCCCTTAAGTCCTGTAAATTGTGAGGTGGGACCTCCATTGATTGGACTTGTATTTCCAGCACATCTGACAGATGATCGATCAGATTGAGATCTTGGGAATTTAGAGGCCAAGTCAATACTTTAAAATCTTTGTCATGTTTCTCAAACCATTTCTGCTGAAAGAAGTCACTAAGGAATATTGTTGCTATGAAGGGGTGAATTTATCTGCAGTAATGTTTAGGTACTTGGCTCGTGTCAAAGTAACATTCTCACAATTCTGCTGGTGGAGTCACTGTATACATACATTACATTACTTATCCTCTACTGATCCTGAGTTACTGTCTGTATTATACTCCAGAGCTGTACTCACTATTCTGCTGGTGGAGTCACTGTGTACATACATTACATTACTTATCCTGTTCTGATCCTGAGTTACATCCTGTATTATACTCCAGAGCTGTACTCACTATTCTACTGGTGGAGTCACTGTGTACATACATTACATTACTTATCCTGTACTGATCCTGAGATACATCCTGTATTATACTCCAGAGCTGCACTCATTATTCTCTAGGAGGGGTCACTTTGTAATTGTATGACATTACTTGTCTTATACTGATCCTGAGTTATATCATGTATTATATTTCAGAGCTGCATTCACAATTATACTGGTTGCTATTGGAAACAGATAGCAAGCCTGTTGTCAGACAGTCGCCTGTAATGCAGGGGGCAGTCAGTTTCTACTACATAAGATTACTGTACAGTGCCTGGTGTAAAAAGGACACCCAGAATGTAAATCATTGAAAAGCAGTGAACACTGGGAAATGTCAGCTCTGGAGTCTGCAGAATTGTGAATGCAGCTCTGAAGTATAATACAGGCTGTAATTCAGGATGAGAAGAATAACGGAAAGTGAAACAACTTTTCATGGGTGTTACTTCTGTCTGCAAACTGTAAGGCAAGTGCGACAGACAGACATTGTATAGCACAGCAATAATGATAGCAACTATTGGGTGAGAGGTGCAGTCCATAGGAATAGCATTACAAACTGCCGACTCTAATGTGGAGTCTACATGACAAATAGTCCGTGTGTAGTGCTAGCGGCAAATGATCGTCAAACGTGACTACTCGTGGAACGCCACATACAGTGGAGGAAATAAGTATTTGATCCCTTGCTGATTTTGTAAGTTTGCCCACTGTCAAAGTCATGAACAGTCTAGAATTTTTAGGCTAGGTTAATTTTACCAGTGAGAGATAGATTATATAAAAAAAAAAAAAGAAAATCACATTGTCAAAATGATATATATTTATTTGCATTGTGCACAGAGAAATAAGTATGTGACCCCCGACCAACCATTAAGAGTTCAGCCTCCCCCAGACCAGTTACACGCTCCAAATCAACTTGGTGCCTGCATTATATACAGCTCTTACATGGTCACCTGTATAAAAGACTCCTGTCCACAGACTCAATTAATCAGTCTGACTCTAACCTCTACAACATGGGCAAGACCAAAGAGCTTTCTAAGGATGTCAGGGACAAGATCATAGACCTGCACAAGGCTGGAATGGGCTACAAAACAATAAGTAAGACGCTGGGTGAGAAGGAGACAACTGTTGGTGCAATAGTAAGAAAATGGAAGACAAACAAAATGACTGTCAATCGACATCGATCTGGGGCTCCATGCAAAATCTCACCTCGTGGGGTATCCTTGATCCTGAGGAAGGTGAGAGCTCAGCCGAAAACTACATGGGGGAACTTGTTAATGATCTCAAGGCAGCTGGGACCACAGTCACCAAGAAAACCATTGGTAACACATTACGCCGTAATGGATTAAAATCCTGCAGTGCCCGCAAGGTCCCCCTGCTCAAGAAGGCACATGTACAGGCCCGTCTGAAGTTTGCAAATGAACATCTGGATGATTCTGAGAGTGATTGGGAGAAGGTGCTGTGGTCAGATGAGACTAAAATTGAGCTCTTTGGCATTAACTCAACTCGCCGTTTTTGGAGGAAGAGAAATGCTGCCTATGACCCAAAGAACACCATCCACACTGTCAAGCATGGAGGTGGAAACATTATGTTTTGGGGGTGTTTCTCTGCTAAGGGCACAGGACTACTTCACCGCATCAATGGGAGAATGGATGGAGCCATGTACCGTCAAATCCTGAGTGACAACCTCCTTCCCTCCACCAGGACATTAAAAATGGCTCGTGGCTGGGTCTTCCAGCACGACAATTACCCGAAACATACAGCCAAGGCAACAAAGGAGTGGCTCAAAAAGAAGCACATTAAGGTCATGGAGTGGCCTAGCCAGTCTCCAGACCTTAATCCCATCGAAAACTTATGGAGGGAGCTGAAGATCCGAGTTGCCAAGCGACAGCCTAAAAATATTAATGATTTACAGATGATCTGCAAAGAGGAGTGGGCCAAAATTCCATTTAACATGTGTGCAAACCTCATCATCAACTACAAAAAATGTCTGACTGCTGTGCTTGCCAACAAGGGTTTTGCCACCAAGTATTAAGTCTTGTTTGCCAAAGGGATTAAATACTTATTTCTCTGTGCACAATGCAAATAAATATATATAATTTTGACAATGTGATTTTTATTTTATTTTTTATATATAATCTATCTCTCACTGGTAAAATTAACCTAGCCTAAAAATTCTAGACTGTTCATGTCTTTGACAGTGGGCAAACTTACAAAATCAGCAAGGGATCAAATACTTATTTCCTCCACTGTATATGAATGAATAGTAATATATACTATTACTTCATATTGACTCATCTGAATACAACTGAAATGTGTGCAGGAAGGAGGAAGCTTCAGAAAGACAAAAATGTGATTGATGGATCTTTTTGTTTTAGAATATGATCTAGATAATAACCATCAAACGGAACAGTGTCAAGGAACAAAAACGAACTACAACTAGAAGAGGGGTTGTCCAACGAAAATAATGTATTACCTATCCACAGGATAGGTGATAAATGTGTGATTGCTGCGGGTCCGACCGCTGGGACCCCAGCGATCCCGAGATCGAGGGTCATGTGTTCCCCGTTTGAATGGAGCGGTAATCACACATACGCACTACCCATCCATTCATTCTCTATGGGACTGACATAGCACAGCACTTGGCTATCTCCGTCAGTGTCATAGAGAATGAATAGAGCGGTAGTGCGTAGATTTGACCCTCACTCCATTCAAACACAGGACCCTCGGATAGGTGATAAATTATTTTCAGGGGACAATCCCTTTAAAGCAGTTGTCTATAATTACAAAACAGGGACTGCATAAAAGGGCTCCTCTTGTCCATGGGATGTGTCTGGTATTAAAGCTCATCCCCATTGACCGGTATGGAGATGAGCGGCAATATCGGATTCTTTATTTAAGGATATTTCTCAAGTATTCCTAGTATGATAAGTACTCTAATTATAGGGTAATGTGCTGGCTGACACTCAAGCCATTCTTGCTGAGCCACAATTGTTGCCAAAGAATGTCTGGTGTCCTAGTTTATTCAGATTAAGAAAATATCAAGATGCCAATTACAAGCCACATACTGTATATAGGGGATGGCAACAATATAACAAAAACTTACAACAAAAATTTCGGCATATTTGGATTTATCACGTATAGTCAAAACTCCCTGGCTAATGTGTGTTGTGAATAGTATAACGGCAGCGGCAATACTTCTCCTGGACTTGTCACACGTGTGACAGATCATGTGACCACACGGTACCCTCTGTGGGGCAATGCTGCTGGACTGTCGCAGACCCAGATCATCTTGGACAACAAAGAGAGAGATTTTGCCATGTTAGTGGGGCTCCAATAGCCACCCCATGTACAGAGGGAAAACAGTATGGCAAGAATGTAATATGAAGTTTCAATGACTCTCAAAGGTCTTTTATATCCATTTTGGGTCACAAGTAAAACAAAAAACAAAAAACATAGAAAAAAACATAAACTGCAAAACCCAAACTGTACCCATAACCTGATCCAACACCCAAAACTATACATGTCATATATCAAACTGACCGAAATGGAAAGAGGGACCCCTTCTAATACCCATTCTAATACTCTAATATCTTAGTGTGATACTGTACTATTAAAAGATGAAAAGGCATCAACACCTTAAACTCTTATGCTTTATCCACAGGATATGCTATAAATGCCTGATAAGTGCATATGCCACCTCTGGGGCCCTGACATATGGACAGAACGTGATATTGGCAGCAGTACCTATAGCATTTTTAATGGAGTAGTGGGTACCCTCTATTTTGAAGTCTATGGGAATCACGACAAGGGCTGAGCCTCAGCGCGGGCCACTTTTCCCATGATCTCTATGAGGACTGCGGTTACCATAAACTGTCGAACAAGGGTGACCATCCCTACATTCTCCTGATAAGTAAGGGCCCCAGAAGTGGGACTCCCACCTACAGTATACAGCATTAATGGCATATTCTGTGGATATCCCATAAATGTTAAAGATGACAATACCTGTTTAAAAAATATATCTATATTTTGTTGTTTTTGCGTTCCACACACCTAAAACTGGTAAATTGCATTGTAAAATTTCTTGTTACCATTGTCTGCAGCGACACCATTGTGCACACAGAACATTTCATTAATAAGGTCTGAGGTTATTTGTGAACATCGCATAAGAAAGAGACCCTAGTGGTAAGTGATTGGCTCCAAAGTCATCTCCAAATGGGGTTGCCTTCTGCTGGAACTTTGGGGCCCATTATTGAGTCGGGGACCACCCGAGGATCTTCTGGTAGAAATACTTGTGCCATGGAAATGACTGATTATTAGAACTAATGCAAGCACTGGGGTCCTGGTGTCTATGTGATTACAACACAATGTGAGATTGTGTCCTGATGTGAGAGATTACCGGCTGGTAACATACGGCTGGCATATAAATACAGAGAGATAAATAACTTATTTTACGGGGTAATGTCTTATCATAATTAAAGGGGTTTTCTCATGAGAGACATTTATGACATATCCACAGGATATTCAAAAAAGTAGTAGGACAACAGCACACGTCTTCAAATCATCAAAGTGGTTTTATTGTCGAGACATCCACAAACGACAGGCAACGTTTCGACCCATAGTGAGTGAGGGGTCTTTGTCAAGACCCCTCACTCACTATGGGTCGAAACGTTGCCTGTCGTTTGTGGATGTCTCGACAATAAAACCACTTTGATGATTTGAAGACGTGTGCTGTTGTCCTACTACTTTTTTGAATTTACATCGTGCCGGAGTGGGTTTGCCTGGCTTGACAGCGTGCACCGCATCATACTCGGGACTAGTGCTGCTTCAAAAATCCCTTTTTTTCTTGATATCCACAGGATATGTCATAAATGTCAGATAGATTTGGGTCCCACCTCTGGGACTCGGACCTATCTCTAGAACAGGGCCCCCTAAACCCCGTTCTACCTCTCTGTGTTGTGGCTGAAGCACGTGAATTCTGACCATGACTTAGGAAACAGCGTAGCTCAGCGAGCTGGGCTGTTTTTGTAACTCCAGACCATGTAATCAGGAAGTGGCCGGGAGACAGAAGGAGCAGAAAAAGTTAGACCAGGGTTAAGGGGGCCCCGTTCTAGAGATAAGTGCAGGTCCCAGAGATGGGACCCGCATCTATCTGACATTTATGACATATCCTGTGGAAAACCCCTTTAATATTCTCACCATTGCCAATGTTGTATCTGGGGGCCCTACTGATCATGAGAATGGGGGTCCTGCTCGACCGCAGTGAGGAGGACATTGATGGTCGAGCATGCGCTATGCCGCTCTATTCAAAGACTACGGGAATGACGGAAATAGCCGAGTACAGCGCTCAGTTGTTTCCCATCATTCTCATAGACAGTTATTGGAGTGGCCACCACCACTCCACTCAAGCTCCTCCTCACTAGGGGGGGTCAGTGAGGAGGCACGGGGGTTCAGGACACCCGTTCTCACGATCGGTGAGGATCCCAATGGTGGGGCCCCCAGCAATCAGACAATTATCACCTATCCTAGGTGATAATTTATGATTTTGGGAAAACTCCTTTAAAGCTCCTGGACCCCAATGTGCAATCTGTAACACAACCCCCCATCTACCGTGCACCATTTATAATACTGGTATCTCCTTATGCGGCAGAGGAGTATTTTGGCCCCCTCAAGTACCAGGGCCTGTGTGCAACTGTTACCTCTGCACCCCTACGCCCCTGATGTCGCCCAAAGGACGTTAAAGGGACTGTTTGGTTTATAAAACCTATTTTCAATGACCCTATTAGGGAATTTTGAGTTATAAGGGGAGGGTCCACCGTTCACGACCCTCCAGTGATGAGAGTGGTTGTAAAGTGCATCTGTTGAAGGTCCCAAACATGAGCCAATTACATGGAGAGTCCATTGATTTGAATGAAATTTGTGTAATACTCCGCTTCCCCTGTGTTGGCGCTGTAGGAGAATTGAACACTTGCTGCAGGGAGGACTCTTAACCACACAACTCCTCTAATAACAAGCCATTTCTTTACAAACACAAGTGAATAAAATATCACGATAAGGTGTCATGCACTCGTATTGCGTCATAAGAGGGAAGCAGTATGCTGTTAGCGCCCCCTGGTGTTGGCTGCATGCAACTTCAATAATATTCATTATCAAGTCAGAAAAACAACGTATATTATGAGGTTAATCATCACATGATTTTGGACATAAAAGCAATATGGTGGATATAATTATTTAAGTTTACATCCCTTGATAATACGTAAGAGCATGGAGCATTATTTGTGTGAACAGCTTTTCTGCTTCATATCGCGATCAATCATGTAAAGAAAAATCAGCAGAAAAAATGTCATACAATGGCTATGATTCCAAAAAGACATTATTTTCAGGGCCCATACACATGGCCGTATTATGGATTCACGTTGTACAGGTCGGTAATATGGTGTCCATAGTATTCTAAGGGCCTATACTGCACCTCCGTGGCTCTGATTTTATGTGATGTTTTTGTTTTTTATTACATTGTCATTTACAAGCTAAAAATCGTGCCATGTTCCATTGGATGCCATATTACAGAGGTAACAATACAGCGCCTTACAGAGGGGCCATACAGTGACATACAAAGTGGCGACAGATCGATAATAGGGACCCTCAAAGGCTTCATGTGCCACCGTACGTTGTCCATAAACTCGTCATTACTCAAAGTAGAGGCATGGACAGTACCGTGGAACAGTGGTTAGCACGGCGGCTCAGTGGTTAGCAGGGTGGCTCAGCGGTTAGCACAGGGGCCTTGCATTAGAATCCGACCATGGGTGACATCTACATGGAGTTTGTTCTCCTTATTCTTGCCTGGGTTACCTCCCGCACTCCTATAATATACTCATAGGTTTATTGGTGCCCTATGACATTGGCTTTTATGTGTCCGATAGGGAAATTCGATTTTGATCCGCACTAGGAATGATGTGAATGTTGGCAATCTCTGTACAGCGCAATGGCTTATGTTGGTAAAAGATAACTGGCCATTTCTGACATTGGCGACTAGTGAAGCCCTTTGCTGCCTCACAGTGGCCTGGTATAGACAGATCGACGTAAAGTTTATCATTTTTTTTATTTTTTATTTTAGTATTTATGATTTAGTATTTCATGACGTGTTCGCCGAGCCTTAAAGGGAACCTGACACATTGAATAAGCGGTCCGATCTGAGCCTGTCATAGAGTAGGGGGAGCTGAGCAGATTGATGTATATTTTTGTGAGGAAAGATTTAGTACCACGTACATGTACGCAGCAGCCGTTGATGGGAAGTATCGAGTGGGCTCACGGGCTGAACACGCTTCATACTTAGCGGGTGATGGCTGTGTAAGGCTGGATTCAAACAAGCATGTTCGGTCCGTAATGGACGGAACGTATTTCGGCCGCCAGTCCCGGACCGAGCATCATAGTTATGTACGACGCTATGTGGAACTACTCTGCCTCTACGTGGAACTACTGTCCCGTACTGAAAACATGATTACAGTACGGGACAGTTGTCCTGCAGCGAGGCAGGGACTCCTAGCGTCGTACATAACTATGATGCTGAGGCCGGCTCCCTGCAGTGTGTTCGGTCCGGGACTTGCGCTCAAAATACGTTCCGTCCTTTACTTAGCGAACATGCTCGTGTGAATCCAGCCTAATACAGCCAACACCTCACTGCAAAGGGCGGAATCAAGGATCCCTTTGATTCCGCTCGTTTGACCCTTTAAATGCCGCGGTCAATCGCGACCGCAGCTTTTAAGTCGGTAGAATCAAGCAGACGGCCCCCTCCAACGTGCCATCTGCGCCCCTGCGACGCAATCGCTGGGTACCGATAGTCGTCATGGCAGCTTGGGGGCCTAATGAAGGCCCCCAGGTCTGCAATCTTTGTACTCCTTTGAAGCCCTGTCTCTGGCATGACTTCAGAAGAGACTGTCAGTATAGCGATATACTGTGATACATTAGTATTGCAGTATATTATGCAAGTGATCGAACGATCGATGGTTCAAGTCCCCTAGGGGGTCTAGTAAAAAACAGTGAATTAAAAATAAAAATTATGCTCCAAAAAAAAAAGTATTAAATGTTAAAAAAAAAAAAGTTAACATAATTGGTATAGCCGCAATTACAACTATTACAATATAGCGTTATTTAACCCACTCGGTTAACGCCGTGAAAAAAATATATAAAACACCCAAATTGCTGTTTTTTGGTCCCCTTACCTCTCCAATAAAATGAAATAAAAAGTGATCAAAAATTTGCATGTACCCCAAAATGGTATCAATAAAAACAACAGCTCGCCCTGCAAAAAATAAGCCCTTACATCACTAAATTGCCGAAAAAATAAAAAGTTATGGCTCTCGGAATATACACAAAATTATTATTTTTTTTTTAAATATTTTTCTTTTATTGAAGTGTTAAAACATTAAAAAAAACATATAAATTTGATAACACCGTAATCGTATCAAGCCGCAGAATAAGGTGAACATGTCGTTTTTACCGACTATTGGACGCCGCAAAAACAAAACCCCCCAAAACCTGGCATAACCGCTGTTTTTTGGCCATGTCATCCCACAAATAAATATCCAAATATGGATGTTTGTCCGTTTCGCGGTACATTTATGTGGTACAATAAATGGTGCCATAAAAATCTACAACTTGTCCCGCAAACAAACAAGCCCTCACATGACTATGTCGATGAAAAAATAAAAAAGTTATGGCTTTTGGAAGATGGTGAGGAAAAAACGAAAAGGAAAAACGAAGATTGGCCGTGGTTAAACCTCTACTCATTCTGGGCTGTAGAGTCCAGTGGGTGGTCCTACTCAGTGATTGACAGCTATCTTTGTATGCACAATCATATTTGGCCGACTGCCAATCACTGAGAAGGACCACCCACTGGACTCTTGAGTCCAGAATGTGCAGAGTTTTAAGAGAATAAAATACAAGTTATACTGAATCTTTCCCAACAAAAATATACATCTGCTCAGCTCCCACTGCTCTATAAGATGCTGCCCCCAGATTGGACAGCATTTTGAACCTGACAATTTCCGTAGCGGACTTTCGACTGGAATTCACTGCAGAATCGGGGCTGGATTTGCTGCGGAATATTCCGCAGAATATCCGAACCATGTGAATTTACCCTTATAGGGCTGGTTTTTACCACACAGGACAGGTCTCGTGGTTGTTTTCCCCTTACACATTTTTCTCCAGAAACAGCGCCACTCTTGCATGTGTGCGGTACCTGGTATTGCATCTCAACTGCAAAAAAATTTAGACCCTTTATTCTAATCTTGGACAACCCTAAACTGGACTAAACCTCCAATAATATTGCATTAGACAATTAGACGTGCATCGGCTAGCATTTATTTTTTAATTGCAATAGCACAGACTGTATTGTTTAATCAGGGCAAATACATATATTAATCACATCCAAAAAGTTCTGTCTTAGTACAAAAATAAAAATTTTTTTTACAGATTTTCATAACAATCCAATATTGAATTCAAGATTTTTTCAGCAAGAATAAGGAAATGACACATATAAAAGCCAGCCCTGCTGGCACACATAGCAAATCATACATCAGAATAAATTAATCAGGGCAACCAAGCCTGGCAAGGTGGTATCTATTATAAAATACTTTAAGAAGACCTAACAAGAAAAAGAAATAGTTAAAAAAAAAGCTCTATAGTTTATCAAACAATATTCTGTACATTGCCTAAGTCAGTGCCACCATAACGTGCATAAATAATACAAACATATATAAAGTAATACAATAACACTGCTATACCACGTCTGCTATAATGTTCCTATACAATGAATATTGAGATTCCTGGGGGTCATAAACTTCAGGTGCCAGGTCATTGGTGGCGTCCACTTTGGCAGGGATGGCTGATATGTCCTGGGCGACCGTAGAGGTCGCCCATCTCTAAGGCTGCCCCTGGGCTACAAACACACTTGTTTTGAGTGTGCACTAGCTGTGGCTACCTCTGTTCTGCTCTATGGACGTTGAGATGAGGCAGATCCTAAAATTGTGCAAATTTGTCGAAAGGAAAATGTACATTTTTGGAACTATATTTTCCCCACTAAGACAACTGATAGAACCTTTTTTCATACTCCATTGTCAAAAATGGTGGAAAAATAGTTCCTTAATAGAAGATAAGCTAAATTTCAACTAGAGGAGAATTGGGAAACCCACTAAAAGTTCATTCCTAGTCTATGGAGAGCAACTGTCTATGGCAAAGCAAGTGGCATGGGTGGGACATTTATGGTGCCTTCACCCATGGCTGTTCGGTAGCACATCACCACTCCACTAGAGCTTGGCATTCACTACATGCTACACACCAATTGACACTATTCCTTGGTTTATGCTGGTCCATCATTGCTCAAATTAATAGTCATCAGCAGAGGTGGCAAAAGATATGGAAACTTAAAAAATGGACCTTGGCCAGTTGTTTTCAATGGAGAATTTGAATACTGGATGTGAATAATACGGAGCCCATTCCTTACAATTGAAAACAAAGATTTAAATAGTCGTTAAAAATAATTTTTATGCCAAATAAATATTTAAAACAATATTTGTGCTTATACTCTATGGTGTCCTCGTCCTCCTTCATGGGTAACATTATAGCTGGAATTGCTATGACTTGAGTGGCGACGTGGTGAGTGCCGTTCTCTTTCATGGTGCTCGTGACGTGGTGAGTGCCGTTCTCTTCCATGGTGCTCGTGACGTGGTGGTTGTGGTGGTGAATGTCGTGGTACCGGGTTATGACGAGGCTCTAGATTAATGTGTGTGGGCTCAGGGTTACTGCTGGGATAGTATGATGTGTAGGTTGAGGGGCCAGGAAACGTGGTGCTTGGTAGGACACTGGAGACGCCGGGCACGACACCTGAGCTTATGGCCAGAAAACCTCCAGGGTATATAGCAGACAAGATCTGTGGGGACAAAAGTCAATTCAGATCATCGATGTTCTTCAAGACGTTAACAAGGTCTACAAATGTGTATGAGTGGGAACTTTACAAATACTGTAAGATGACCTGGGGTCTTACACGACCAGAAGATGGAGACTGAACAGAGACCCCCAAATATGAGACTCCTCAAAGTGACAGCAGAAAATATGTTAGCATTTTATTCGGTGATTTCTACTTCACAGTTCTCTACCCTTTTTCACAACTGTTCTATAATGCAGGCGGTCCATCAAGTCCGGTCAATGCCGAAGTAATGGATTATTCCTATTATTAGACCTAAAAGTTTCTATTCTAATAGAATCACCATTCAGTTTACATTTACACTCTAAAGGGATTGTTAAATGAATTAAGCCCCTTTCCATATACAGTAACCTATTGGGATATTTGGAATTCCTAGAGGGAGGTCTCTGGCCTGGACCCCACTTTATGAGTGAGAGCAGAGGGATGCTAGCGAAAAGCATTTCTTGGTTTGGCAATCCCTTTTCTCCATTTATTACATGGTCAGACATTGATCTGAATGGTTACCATTTAATTCTACATTTCACGTACAGTGGCTGCTGAAGTGGATTTGCATGGCCAACTGTGGCTTCCTAAACTGTACTCATGGCGATCAGTGATCAGATTTCTGGTCTGATCAGAGATCAGTGATCAGACTTCGGGTCAGATCAGTGATCAGATTTATGGTCAGACCCAAGACTGCATGGTGATTCGTGATCTGATTTTAGGTCAGATCAGTGATCAGACTTCAGGTCAGATCAGTGATCACATTTATGGTCCGATCCATGACTGCATGGTCATCAGTGATCAGATTTTGGGTCAGATCAGTGATCAGATTTTGGGTCAGATCAGTGATCAGACTTCAGGTCAGATAAGTGATCAGATTTCAGGTCAGATAAGTGATCAGATTTCAGGTCAGATCCATGGCTGCATTGTGATCAGTGATCAGATTTGTGGTCAGATCCATGGCCGCAGGTCTACTACAAATTCACTCTTTTGATTGTTCTGCCCTATAGCACAATATACATAGGCAAGCATTCTAGCTTTACCATCTTACCTTTCTTACTATTCAGACGATACCCTATGAAGCGCCTTCTATCTTTTTGAGTATATCAATGGAGAAGGTTCCAGTTATCAATGGAGAAGTAGCAGTACGTGCACAGTCACACTTTGTTGAAAGGAATGGTCCATGTTACTCCCGTTCCTGTACATGTAAAGTGGCTATGCATGCACCATTACACCAGTGATATGTCTATTGTGGGTTGGGACACCCCTTTATTTACTTCTATCTTATGTTAATAAATAATCCACTCTTTTGAGCGTAACGCATACGTTAATTAATACTTACCCCAAATAAGCCAAGTATGCCTAAAAACAAGCCAATCGCCACAGCTAATGAAATGAGAATCACTCCCCAGTATTGAAGTCCTGCACCAACAGGACCTATAAATGAAACATAATTATAATTGTAAGTGATGGTTAAACTGGCTGTAAATCTGCTGTAAATATAGAACATTGTCTGTAGCAAAGACGTCATAAAGTCAAACATGTGCTGGAAATCGTCACGTTTGCCCCATGGGTAGTAAAATGGCAGATGAAAAGTAATGTTGATAATTGTATGGACATGCGCCTAGGCTATGGGAACAAAATTGTAAATGGGATAAAGCTGGGGAAACAATTAAAGAAGAACTACTGTAGAGTATACTGGTCAAATGCAAACTCCGCATCAATACTCAATGCCAGGCAGCTGCTGCAAAAGCAAATAAAATCAGGTTGTATAAAACAGAAGATACCACCTTGTGGTTCAATTATAGCTTTGCCTGTATCTAACAAACTTGTGAGGCCAAATATTAATTTTGTATGTATTTTTGAACTAAAAGTAATTACCTCATTTTACAAAAAGAAGCCAAACTAGCAATCAACTGATCGTCATGGATCTGGCTTCTCTAACCCACGGCAACCAGCTGTTATAACAATATCTGGACAGACATTTCCCCGCAATGCATAGATGTGATGATCTGCCAGAGTTAAAACCGTTCTTACAGAGAGACTCTCTGACTTACTAGAGAGGTGGTCCGGAGTGGTGGACCCCTCTTTGATGTCCATAAGCCCTATCAGAGCCAGGGGTTATCCTCATGAGACAACCCTTGTAATGACCAGAAATGTTTGATTATGTTTCCTCTGATGTTGGTTAAAGCTCTAACTTATAACTTCATTTTTATTATGCTATTAAGTGATGTTTACGTCTCTTTTAGTGACAGATCAGCATTTATTTGTTACTATTTTAAAGTATTTTTAAGTTCTTCTGACTGCCATTTATTTTGATATATAACATGGCCTAGTCAGGGGAATAGCATTTGGGCTGGGGCTTCCGACCTGGTTGGCAGAGGGTCACTAGAGGAGTTTTTTTTCTTTCTTTATTTCTTTATATATATTTTATTAATATGTTTTATTTAAAAAAATATTAAAAACTAGAACTTTTCACCCAAAAGGTCAGAAAAGACCCTTTGAGGGACATTATTAGTATATATATTTTTTTCCATATCCCCTGTAACTGGAGCTGCCAGCTGTTCAGGGACCTGTTCCTGTTTTTGGTAATTAAAGATAAATGGCGTGGTAGGTTTGGATTCCGCTAATGCAAGTGTAAATGTAGTCTTAAAGGGAGTTTTACAGGATTAGAAAAACATGGCTATTCTCTTTCAAAAACAGCGCCACCCTGTCCATAGGTTGTATGTGGTATTGCAGCTCAGTCGCATTCACTTTAATGGAGTGGAGCTACAATACCAGATACAAAGCTAGTGTTTGTAGAAAGTAGCCATGTTATTTCTAATTCTGAACAACCCCGTTAATTTTTCACTTTAGTTTACGAAACTGTAGTTATACATAGTACACACTAGATGGCGGTATAACAATACAATAAATTCGATCGAGTTATATCACCCTATAAAAAATAGTCGATTAATCATGTCTGTTTATAGAAGGCTCCTCTCCTTACTAGCTAGAAGACAGAGTAAACGCATAATCATTAAATGTGAAAAGTTCTTCAACATTCTAATATACTTTGTTTCAATTCCTACCATTTTCAAGACCTTTGCTTGCTGTCAGAACATTGGAATATTCCTATTTACATCCAGAGGATAAAGACTTTAACAGATCTAACATTTCTCATAGATGAGATGGTCGTTTATCTGCCAAAGCAATCCTCTATGAGCCAGACAGCCTGGACTCCAGATCGATACATGTAACTGTAAGGGTATGTTCACACGGCCAAATTACGGACGTAATTCGGGTGTTTTACGCCGGGAATTACGTCCGAAATTACGGCTTGAATGCGTTGACAAACATCTGCCCATTGAAAGCAATGGGCTGACGTTTGTCTGTTCACACGAGGCGTATATTTACGCGTCGCTGTCAAAAGACGGCGCGTAAATAGACTCCCGCGCCAAAGAAGTGACCTGTCACTTCTTGGGACGTAATTGGAGCCGTTATTCATTGACTCCAATGAAAAGCAGCGCCAGTTACGTCCGTAATAGACGCGCCGTTCAAGCGCCTGCACATGCCGTTACGGCTGAAATGACGGGGCTGTTTTCTCCTGAAAACAGCCCCGTCATTTCGGCCGTTACGGACGCTGCCGTGTGAACATACCCTAACTGATACATTGTAGCAAACAAGGCGTTTTATTCTGCTGATGTATTTTACTCGTAAAGGATTGTCTACAGTTGAACAAAACTGTGTCCTTTCGCTAACAGCAAGCAGAGATATTGAAAAATTAAAACACAAATTAATAAAAAAAAAATCATTATACAATAATTAGACTTTATTTATATATAGCCTGAAAAAGCTTTTAAGTAGTTTAGCGGCTCTGCTGTTTTTCCAACTCCCATAGAAATGAATAGAGAAAGCAGCGCACATGACGGTCACCTCTCCATTCATTCTCCACCTGGATGTCGGGTAAATTAATGGCATATCTTGTTGAAATGACTTGTGGGCCCTCAGGCTTATAGCCGCTGGGCCCGGGACTGTTGACACTAAGGGGTTAAAATATTTTTCTTGTAGGATAGGAGGGGTGGGGTACTTTCTTTAGGTTCAGGCATTTAGAGGTGGTAGCGGAGGAGTAGGTGGGACTGGTTATGGTAATTTGGGGGAGGTATATAAGTTATTTTGGCCGTGGCATTTTCCCTCCCTCCCTCGAATCACGGTGGTTGTTGGAGTGTTGGGTTTTCATCTGCCTCGTTTTTGGTGCTGGTGTTTCTGGTGTGCATATTTTGGTTTTATATATATTAAAAAAAGAATAATAACAATAATACTGCAAGACAATTGGTCAAATATTGCGAAGTGGGAATAAGGTTACAAAGTTCTTTAAAAAAGAAGGAATAAATGGAGTAACTTTGGCGATGGGACCATTTCTTATTTACGTGGCACGGCGCTGTTTTCGGTTACTTAAGTACAATCTTTCCTTTTTTCTGTGTATTGGTTTTTGCTTTATGTCACTGCTGGCGGGTGTTGGAGTATTTACCTACGTGCCCTTAGGGATGGGCAGGCATTCAGGTTCACTGACCTCTGGTTTAAGGTAATTAAAGTTTATTAAAGTTATATAAGAGAAAAAGTTTTATTTTAATATTTAATGTAAAATAAAGCTGTGGCCGACCCCCGGATCAGCCCCACATTCAAAAGAAAAAAGAAGTGTTTGTAATTATTTTATTTGATATTCATTTCTAGACTACTAGATGGGTACTTAGTTCTATATATGCACGCAGTCATAAATGTCTGTGCTGGGAGTCACCCTTTAAGATTCATTTGGTCAAGGTACAGTATATGTGTACACTCAATTCTTAGTTACCAGGAATACACTGACTGGATTGCATAATATTGCACTTACCGGTGGCTGAAGTACTGGTTGTGGCTAGAGAAGTAGTTGTTGCAGCAGCAGAAGCTGGAGTAGTAGTGGGAGGTGCAGTAGTAGTGGGAGGTGCAGTAGTAGTGAGAGGTGCAGTTGTAGGAGTTGCAGTAGTAGTGGGAGGTGCAGTAGTAGTGGGAGGTGCAGTAGTAGTGGGAGGTGCAGTAGTAGTAGATGGTGCAGTAGTAGTGGGAGGTGCAGTAGTAGTGGGAGGTGCAGTAGTAGTGGGAGGTGCAGTAGTAGTAGATGGTGCAGTAGTAGTGGGAGGTGCAGTAGTAGTGAGAGGTGCAGTTGTAGGAGTTGCAGTAGTAGTGGGAGGTGCAGTAGTGGGAGGTGCAGTAGTAGTGGGAGGTGCAGTAGTAGTGGGAGGTGCAGTAGTAGTAGATGGTGCAGTAGTAGTGGGAGGTGCAGTAGTAGTGAGAGGTGCAGTTGTAGGTGGTGCAGTAGTAGTGGGAGGTGCAGTAGTGGGAGGTGCAGTAGTGGGAGGTGCAGTAGTAGTGGGAGGTGCAGTAGTAGTGAGAGGTACAGTTGTAGGAGTTGCAGTAGTAGTGGGAGGTGCAGTAGTAGTGGGAGGTGCAGTAGTAGTGGGAGGTGCAGTAGTAGTGAGAGGTGCAGTTGTAGGAGTTGCAGTAGTAGTGGGAGGTGCAGTAGTAGTGGGAGGTGCAGTAGTAGTGGGAGGTGCAGTAGTAGTTGGAGGTGCAGTAGTAGTAGGAGGTGCAGTAGTAGTGGGAGGTGCAGTAGTAGTGGGAGGTGCAGTAGTAGTGGGTGGTGCAGTAGTGGGAGGTGCAGTAGTAGTAGGAGTTGCAGTAGTAGTGAGAGGTGCAGTAGTAGTGGGAGGTGCAGTAGTAGTGGGAGGTGCAGTAGTAGTGGGAGGTGCAGTGGTAGTAGGAGGTGCAGTAGTAGTGAGAGGTGCAGTAGTAGTGGGAGGTGCAGTAGTAGTGGGAGGTGCAGTAGTAGTAGGAGGTGCAGTAGTGGTGGGAGGTGCAGTAGTAGTAGGAGGTGCAGTAGTAGTGGGAGGTGCAGTAGTAGTAGGAGGTGCAGTAGTAGTAGGAGGGGCTGTAGTAGTAGGTGGTGCAGTAGTGGTGGGAGGTGCAGTAGTAGTAGGAGGTGCAGTAGTAGTAGTAGGAGGTGCAGTAGTAGTAGGAGGTGCTGTAGTAGTAGGTGGTGCAGTAGTGGTGGGAGGAGCAGTAGTGGTGGGAGGTGCAGTAGTGGTGGGAGGTGCAGTAGTGGTGGGAGGTGCAGTAGTAGTAGGAGGTGCAGTAGTAGTGGGAGGTGCAGTAGTAGTAGGAGGTGCAGTAGTAGTAGGAGGGGCTGTAGTAGTAGGTGGTGCAGTAGTGGTGGGAGGTGCAGTAGTAGTGGGAGGTGCAGTAGTAGTGGGAGGTGCAGTAGTAGTAGGAGGTGCAGTAGTAGTAGGAGGTGCTGTAGTAGTAGGTGGTGCAGTAGTGGTGGGAGGAGCAGTAGTGGTGGGAGGTGCAGTAGTGGTGGGAGGTGCAGTAGTGGTAGGTGGTGCAGTAGTGGTGGGAGGTGCAGTAGTGGTGGGAGGAGCAGTAGTGGTGGGAGGAGCAGTAGTAGTAGGAGGTGCAGTAGTAGTAGGAGGTGCAGTAGTAGTAGGAGGTGCAGTAGTAGTGAGAGGTGCAGTAGTAGTAGGAGGTGCTGTAGTAGTAGGTGGTGCAGTAGTAGTGGGAGGTGCAGTAGTGGTGGGAGGAGCAGTAGTGGTGGGAGGAGCAGTAGTAGTGGGAGGAGCAGTAGTGGTGGGAGGAGCAGTAGTGGTGGGAGGAGCAGTAGTAGTGGGAGGAGCAGTAGTGGTGGGAGGAGCAGTAGTGGTGGGAGGAGCAGTAGTAGTTGGTGCTGCAGTAGTAGTTGGTGCTGCAGTAGTAGTTGGTGCTGCAGTAGTGATGGGAGTAGATTGTGCTTCACAAGTGGTTGGAGCTGCAATAGTAATTGTTATAGAAGACAGTACATGTTAGTAAAGCTTAATACGTTACATACAGTACAACATATGTTTTCTTTGTTATAGACTTCAATGTGGATGGAGGACGGACATGTGTGCTGTCACCAGGTCACAGCACTACTAGAGTAAACTTCTTTGATCCACTAGATCATTGATAGTGTGGCCCCATGGTTAAACTGTGTACAACAATATATAGTATTACATGATTCCCATTTAAACAAATGGGTACCAATGCATTACATGGGAGCGTTGCAAGCATGCTATCTATTACCTCCTTAGATACTGTGGTCATTATTGACTGTGGCATCTAAGTGGTTAAACAGACCAAAGAAAAGGTTTCCTATGATCCCTGCCGTTGCAGCAGGAACCAGTTGTCAATCAGAGCTGGACATTTTCTGTATCTACATCATTAGGCCGGATTCACACGAGCGTGTGCGTTTTGCGCACGCAAAAAACACGGCATTTTGCGTGCGCAAAAGACGCTGCGTTTTGCATGCGCAAAAGGCACTTAACAGCTCCGTGTGTCATCACCATATGATGCGCGGCTGCGTGCTTTTTGCGCAGCCGCCATCATTATGACACTCCGTTTGTATGTTTGTAAACAGAAAAGCACGTGGTGCTTTTCTGTTTTCATTCATCCTTTTCACTGCTGTTGCGCGAATCACGCGCGTCCCACGGAAGTGCTTCCGTGCGGTGCGCGTGATTTTCACACACCCATTGACTTCAATGGGTGCGTGATGCGCCAAATACGCACAAACAACGGACATGTTGTGAGTTTTACGCAGCGGACTCATACTGCGTAAAAATCACGGACTGACTGCACGGCCCCATAGACTAACATAGGTCCGTGCGAGGCGCGTGAAAATCACGCGCGTTGCACGAACGTATATCATGTTCGTCTGAATAAGCCCTTACCAAGATGTATTATTATGTGCTATTACGGTTAGGTGAACACATTTGGAACGTAATTGTACATCCACATGCAAGAAGGGGTTAATGGAGTATTAACATTTCAGCAAATAAAGGTTATTCATTGTATAGTGAATAGTTATACAATTCTCTCAAATATATTTTTGACCATTTCCTCTAGGTTTTCAACATCTCTGCTTTTATAGTATGTTAGCGTCAAGCAGCTCCTGAAAGGGGCTTCATTTTTATATTTGCTATAGTGCCCTCTTGTCCATTTTACACTCAATAAACTAAGTTGGCCAAAGGGTGTAACTCAAGGCTGGGTGTACGTACACTGACATTCTCCAGATCCGTTCCCACTTCTCTTATTATTTACCAAAATTTGTAAGTGTAAGACCAGACTTAGCAAATATTCTCCACCGTAGTTTCGGCCGCGAATTCACATCAAAATCTGCATATTTTACATGTGGATTTTGCTGTGGATTTTGCTGTGGATTTTACCTTTAGCTTACTCAGCATGCCTTGAATTCCACGCAGATTTTTTTCCCGCTACGTGTGCATGCAGTTTTGAAAACTTAATCCACAAGTATTGTACTGTAAATTGTTGCAGATTTTCAGGGAAGAATCCGCAATAAAAATCTGCTACAAATTCGCAACGTCTAAAATTATCCTAATAGATCATACAAAGTTCATACGTTTCCTCATGGAATATTGTGGCTGCTCCCTGTGCTGTGATCTCATCCAGTGTTTGGTAAATCATGACATATAAGGCTGGGTTCACACCTGCATCGGGTCCTTCCGCCGTTTTGCTCTATTAGAGGAACAGAACAAGGGTAAAACCGGGAACGACGGTTCCGTTGCACCACGGACACCACCGGTGGCCGACGTTACCTATTGACTTTAATGGGTTCTATCAGGTTTCCGTGGTTTTACTGGAACCAATAGCGCAGCATGAACACTAGTGTTTCCGGTATTCCCGGCCGGATCTATGACGGAGCCTCCAACACAGATGTGAACGAGGACTAAGAGAACGGATCATCCAATGAGAGGTGCAGCTATCTGGGACCTGGTGCTAAATGAAGTCCAACAGCTTCTCGCCACATAAGAGGACACTAGTATTACTTATACCCCATAATATTTAGGGGGTCCTGTTGCATTTTGCATCGGGACCCAGGAGCTCCAAGTAACATCTATGCGCCAAGAACCTGTGTGGCTACATCTTCACTTTCTTCATGTTTGCGTGTTTGATAATACTCATATGCAGGGTGTTCCCAAGAATGGAAGAGGCATTTATAATTAATGGTGAATTCTAATTGCTTGTGCCAGGCTAAGTTCCTTAATTATATGTTGTGTCTTGTGTAGGAATATTTCGGGACAGCAGTTCATTTTAAGAGAGCAGCCGCATCTGTCAGGTAGGGTACACAGCCAGGTATTGATTCTGATCTAAATTCTATTCTCTGATCTCTGAGCCGTACTTAGAAGGATGATACTGTATCTCCGGGGTGCAGAAGGATTGTTATCCCCTTCCAATCCCTACAAAAACATCAAAAACTTGACTCAAAAATTTTGCGTGCATTGCATACACCCATTTTGAGTTATTTATGGTCATGGGATCAGGTTATACAGGAGAATTAGGGGATCACTTTGGCTTTGGTCTGCTCCCTATATGATTTAAGAATGGGTATGGATAGGGGTGAGCGAAGGCTACAGGTTTGGGTTAAGATTCCCTCTATTAAGATAAGGAGGGATTGTAGGTTTCGGGAGCATTTGGCTCTTTAGGTCCAGATATGGGTGCAGGACTATTATCTTATGTGCCCTGGGTGTTTGGTGTCAGGAGGGTGCCCACAAGTCATTCTCCCTTGGCCAGGGTGTTTAGGTAAAGGGTTAGGACAGCAGACTGAATGTTTACTCTGCTCTCTCATACTCTCTCATCACATAGTTTTTGCTTTGCTGTGTCATCCCTTCTCTACTGTCTAATTGACATGTAATAATTTAAATAAATCAACTTATCTTTGTCTTGCAATGATGTTATTAGTTTTACATGTACATTTTCATCACATGTAAAATGTGCATTGTGTTGTGCATTGCTTTAAAATGTACCCCCGCCTGCCTCCTTTCCACCACAAAGGGATCTTCTGTTAAATTGATGGAATCCGACTGCTGGGACCCCCACTGATTGCTTAAGTAGGGAACCCCGATCCCTACCCACTAGCCCTTCCATCTTGAGGAGTTTTATGGAGCAGGGGTTGAGCATGCCCACTGCTGCTTCATACAACTCTATGACAGGCATGGAAACAATAATGTGAGAGGGCATGCTGACCACCAAAAAATGACTATAAAACATTAAAACATAACTACAGAGATGGGAAATACCCAGTATAACAATATAAACCAGTAGAGCAAATAATATCTCATTATCATGACATTTTTCATGGAAGGAAGACGGATATTCAAAATAACCGGGGGCAATGACCTCTACCAAAACCTATAAACCTATATACATTTCACACATTGTATACAGGCTTTTTTTCCTAGTATTACATGACATTAATGACATTATTTTTAATATATTTTTTATATTCAATTATATATATATTTTTTTATATTATATTTCTCTACTTGAAATGTCCGTTTGACTTAATTTAGAAGAAATTTTTATAGTAAATATATTTAAATATGTGGAATAAACATAAATATATATATATATATATATATATATATATATATATATATATATATATATATATATATATATATTTACCTGTAAGGAAATAATAAAACATAAAATATAAAAAATAGTCCAGAGTACTATGTATCTTTTTTTTTTTTTTTTTTTGTTTCTTTGTAATGAATTTTTTTGCAATCTCTTTAAGAAAAAATTCACTATAGATTACTATCCTAGGAGCCTTTAATATTGTAGGGTAACTGGGAATGGGATTCCATACCTCATTAAATTATATATGCCCTGTAAAAATTATTATTATTGTTATTTTGGTATCTGAGGAAGCCTCACACTAGATTTTTTTGTTTGTGAGAAAATACTAAAATGAATAAAAATTAATGAATGAAATAATAAATCAATAAATAAATTATTTTTATATATTATATTTTTATACATTTTATTTTTTTCTATTAAATATATTAATATAATTTTTTATCATTTAAAAAAATATATTTTATTTTTTATACATATCTACCAAGTCTCAAATTACAAAAATGAATATTGCTTTATTTTTTGAGACTCTTTTACACAGGCCAATGATCGGGCGAACGTGAGCACTTTCAAATACTCATTCCCGATCATTGGCCCATGTAGACTGCCCAACAATCGGCTGGCAAATGAGCAAACGTTCAAATATCGGCCAGGAAATCAGTTCATATTAAAAGATTTTTAGATATATTCTTATTTCTTGTTTGACATTTGTTATTAAATAAAAAAATTCTATCTGAATCTTATCTCTATGTCCGTTACAATCCGTCAATTGGATGTTAATTATGTACAATGATAATTTCTTAGATTTGGTTGATGAGGCCCTTACTGCACTAGCTCTACAAATTTATTATTATCTACGGTATATCACTAATTAAAATAATCTTTTTTGTCCATCTCCACATCTTCCATATCTTGAATTAAACCAAGTTGTTAAGTACTCACCATTTAGCAGTAACAGGAATAACAGAAAGAGTCCATTGCGCCTCTTCCCGCTCCCCATGGTTTCCATTGTTTAGTCCCGTGTCTTGCAGATGTACTGTAGATAAGCAAAATCCCAAAACTTTTGGAAATAGGAATTACCGTCTTTATATATATAGTCTTCGTGACGGGATGATGGACTTCATAACAATGTCTGATGTGTCACATTACAAATATCTCATTGTCGGACAACCCCTATCAAGAATGAGCGTCTTACAAACTATATTATTTGTCTTCTACATTCATCTAATTGGAATGTATCAGTAATCTCTGTACTCCTAACCGTAATGATATTAAATTTTTAATTACCATTCGATTAGAAATCCTTAAAGGTGGAGACAGAAACTTAGAATGACAAGAATGACATCTGTGTGGTGACCAATGAAAATTGTGGAACATAAACAAGGCACCAGAGGACTACAGGTAGTCCATACACCTACTACCTACCACCCAATTCCCCCAAAAATATTTTTATACTAAGACTATCGCTTTTATGGGTGGGAGAGATCCACAGTAACACGCCCCCTTGCCAATTACACGCCCCATTGACAGTTCAGGGGGTTATTTAAATATCGGGTGCCAAATATAACGGCACCGATATCTAAAAATCGGGGAAAGATAGGAATTTTTTTATAGTGAGACACATGTATGGGCAGGTGAAAGGTTCTCTTTAACCAACACAAAAGGATATAACCACCGTTACAAATCGTACAAATCCCCAACTGCACTGGTATGGTATTACGTAATAATACATCACGACGAGTGGGCCATTCCTACAAACCACCGAACTATTACGTCATGGTGATGGTGTGAGCACAGGAGTGGACCATCACCAGTATGTACCAGTTGTGACTAACAGTTGACATCCCCCTGTAACATGCCAATATGCCGTTCGTTTTACCCCTCAGTTGCCGTTTTTTTTCCCAGTAACACTCTTTAAAAAATTTATAAAACTTCATCGAAAAGTTTTATGTACACCTAAATGGTATTATATATGGTATGTGGTATATATTAAAAAATATTACTCATCTTGTTGAAAAACAAGCCTTCATGAAGCTACAAACAGAAAAACGGCAGAAATTTTTTAAAAAGTTACGTCAATCGGAATGTGATGATGCGGAAAACTTTTTTCTATGAACATTTTTTTTATTGTGCAAAAGCAGTAAAACCTATAAAAATATTTACATATCTGGTATCGGCATAAATGTAACGACCCAATGAATAAAGTTAAAATGTTATTTATTTCGTACAATGAACAGCGGAAAAAATGAAAGAAAAAATACAATGGTAAAATTGCTGCCCCCCCCCCCCCCCCAAAAAAAATCAATAAAAGTCACTCTATTAATCATATGTAGCCCGGAATTATACTATTTAAAAATGTAACAATTCTTGCAAAAAATAAGCCCTTATATGACTATACAAAAAGTTGGTAAAAAAAAGTTACGGCTCTATAAAAAAATTAAATAAATTTCTGATTCCTGAAGGCCAAAATAGGTTGTGTCCTTAAGGGGTTAAGATCTATAAATAGAGCACATGTCTCCTTGTTGCACAGCACGTGATGTCACTAGCTTATTATCGCCCGGCATCTCAATTATATGACAAAAGGGAACAACATCTAAAAAAATAATTTCGATTTATTTAGAAAAACTTCTATAAAAAACAATAAATGATAATACGGTTTCCAGAAAAAACATGGACGACATTCTTCACGACTGGAATATTTTTGAGATTCTCTTCATATTCTCTCTTTCCTCAGATATGTGTAATGCTGGTTACAATTATTTCTATGTATAATCAGCTTGTGAGTCACAAATTTAATCTGCATTGAAGAAAAAAAAATCCTAAATGTGGCGCTCAAGTACCGTGGAACACCTCAACATACTAAAATGCTGAGCTCGCGGAGGACGGGTCAGATGAAATCTAAATTTAAAGGAAAACTCTTCACAAAACAAAAAATTCAGTTTACAATAAAGTTTTTAGTGCTTTCCAAAACCTCTAACTGTTTTGTATTGGTGGCCCCAAAGAAGATGAGCAGAGGTCATTCTTAGCTCTCTAGGAGTAGCCAGATGTAACATATCAGGAGGTTGTCCTACCTGAAGACCATGCCCTGTCTCTTAAAGGAGAAGTTCAATCATAAAGATGGTCTAATGGGTCATAGGTAAGAATGAGAAGATCACCACTGATTTCCAGAATAACAGAGCTCTATGAAGACCTCAGACCCCTCTGGCAATGCTCAGATTTTTGGTACTGGAAAGCTGACACAAAATTGTAAGCAGAATATTATTGACTTCTATGCTTAAAATATTCCATTCGATTTCAAGTGACAGAAATCTCTGAGCAGCGCCAAAAAGGGTTTAAGCCTATTGAGCCCAATCATTTCAGTGGGCAATTTGAGATCATAACCTTCACTAATACAGTATGACCTTCTCTCTTATGTCAATGATGTCCTCAGCTGATATCAATGGAAGTTTCAGCAGCAGGTACTGACCGGAGGGGCAATTTAATTTTAAGAAGGGGTTGTCCAGTTGGGACTTTGTAAATATATTGTATTACTTACCATGTGCTGGTTATAGCCGGTATTATTGTCTGAACTGCGTTTACAATTCTCTCAGTTGTTATTGAAGAGAGTCGACAATTATGTCATAGGACACCCCTCTAACAGCTTCGCTGAACTCCTATAATGTAGGGGGGTAGTTAGTTTTTGTAGGATGTAACTCAGGATAAGTACAGGATAAGTAATGTAAAGTATGTACAGAGTGACTCCACCAGCAGAATAGTGAGTGCAGCTCTGAAGTATAATACAGGCTGCATCTGATCAGTACAGGATAAATAATGTAATGTATGTACACAGTGACTCCAACAGCAGAATAGTGAGTGCAGCTCTGGAGTATAATACAGACAGTAACTCAGGATCAGTACAAGATAAGTAATATAATGTATGTACACAGTGATTCCACCAGCAGAATAGTGAGTGCAGCTCTGGAGTATAATACAGGATGTAACTCAGGATCAGTACAGGATAAGTAATGTAAAGTATGTACAGAGTGACTCCACCAGCAGAATAGTGAATGCAGCTCTGAAGTATAATACAGGCTGCATCTGATCAGTACAGGATAAATAATGTAATGTATGTACACAGTGACTCCAACAGCAGAATAGTGAGTGCAGCTCTGGAGTATAATACAGACAGTAACTCAGGATCAGTACAAGATAAGTAATATAATGTATGTACACAGTGATTCCACCAGCAGAATAGTGAGTGAAGCTCTGGAGCATAATATAGGCTGGAACTCAGGATCAGTATAAGGTAGGCAATGTATGTACACAGTGACTCCACCAGCAGAATAGTGAGTGCAGCTCTGGAGTATAATACAGGATATAACTCAGGATCAGTACAGGAGAAGTAATGTAATGTATGTACACAGTGACTCCACCAGCAGAATAGTGAGTACAGCTCTGGAGTATAATACAGGATGTAACTCAGGATCAGTACAAGTAATGTAATGTAATGTATGTACACAGTGACTCCACCAGCAGAATAGTGAGTGCAGCTCTGGAGTATAATACAGGATGTAACTCAGGATCAGTACAAGATAAGTAATATAATGTATGTACACAGTGATTCCACCAGCAGAATAGTGAGTGCAGCTCTGGAGGATAATATAGGCCGGAACTCAGGATTAGTATAAGGTAAGTAAGGTATGTACACAGTGACTACACCAGCAGAATAGTGAGTGCAGCTCTGGAGTATAATACAGGATGTAACTTAGGATCAGTACAGGATAAGTAATGTAATGTAAGTACACAGTGACTCCACCAGCAGAATAGTGAGTGCAGCTCTGGAATATAATACAGGATATAACTCAGGATCAGATAAATAATGTAATGTATTTACAAAGTTACAAAATTTTATATGTATAAATAAATTCTATATGTGAAGTGTAAAATGTTTTTCACAGGTGATCATATGCACCCTTTTATCTAAAAACGTCTAAATTAAAGTAGAAAATAAATTGCTTTTGACCTTTTATATGTAAAAACTGTTTCCAACTTAAAAGAAAAAAAATGTAAAACAAAAAAAAAAAATTTCTTCTTATATTTTGACGGTTTTTTTCTTACTTGCTGAGAGAATTTGTCTTGTTGCACATGTTAATGATAAAACAAAAACTTACAACACGACTGCTCTTTTATGTGCCGCTCTTAGGAAACAGGTTTATTTTATATACATAATAAAATATTTGTAGTACTCGTAAATAACAAGTGTAAGCCTTAAGCCATCCAAAATCATTCCAATAAAGTTTTTAATGTATCTGTTTCGGTATGTTGTCATTATTGTGCATGTGACAGAAAGTATTTAGAGGATATCCGGCTTCGGATCTGAATTTTTTGGTGTGTGTCTCTTTTCTTTTGGTCCTGGAAACAGGCGGAATACAACATTACCCATTTGTTTGGCACAGAAGGTTGAGGGACAATGATATAACTTTAGGGGTAAAACTGAACCATTAGGAGGTTTTCGGGCACAAGCATGTGGCCAAGTCTCTGGTGGGAGAAGGTTCAACAAGGTATTAAAGATTATCATGGGATAGGTCAGCTCTACTATTAGCCCAACCGGCACTTGAAATATTATTGATTGGTTTACCCAAAAAGGAGATTCAGTTGTATTGGGATTATTGTAGTGGAGGTAGTTGGGGTGGAGAACTAAAAATAACTCAATCTCCTTTTTGCCACTATATAAATTTAGGTCAACCAATAATAATAGGTCATGGGGCTAAAACTTTACATTGCCTTAGAGATTAAACTTAAAGCTGGGTTTAGATTTAGATCATCAAGCAACTCCGCCGTCAAGATTCAGAGGAAGCAGAGGGATCGGGAAGACAACGATCTAAGCCGCAGAATCCATTTTTAACTCAACGGAAGACATTAGCGGGTGCTTTTAGGCCCAATTAGGCTCAACGCGCCCGATGCGTATGACGTGCGGTTTTGCCGCGTGTATTTGCATGCAGCAAATCCGCAGCGTAATTACAGTACCAACATAGTCAATGGGATTCCAGGAAATCTCATGCACACGCTGCAGTATTTTTCGGCACGCAAATAGACCTACGGTGCGTATTTTAAAATCCGCAGCATGTCAATTTATCTTGCGTTTCCGGTTGCTAATTGTATCTGCCTAACACTAAGGAAAAACGCACCAAAACCCGTAGCATGAAAACGCACTGATTTACGCATCGAAACGTAAAAATGCCCAATCTGGTGCGGTTATTGCCTGCGAATTTCCTCTGTTTTGCTGCGGTTTTGCTGCGGTTTTGCTGCGTATTTTCCGCCGCAATATATGCAACTTGTGCAGGTAGCCTTAGACCTTAGATTTCCATGGATGTCACCTTTTTAATCCACAGTATCTGAGTTTGCAGTATGATACGAAGGAATTTATCTTCTATACTGTTTGTTACTGATGACACGTTGTTTTATTCTGTTTTTTGGTGGTTTTGTTCATATAGAAATTGTCCATGTCAAAGAAACAATTTAGGCCTCATGCACACGGCCGTGCCCGTTATCGGCCGTGGACAGTCACCGGCAATTTCGGCCCATGCTCCCATTCCAAGTATCGGAGCATGGTCCATAAAAAGCAAAGCATAGGACATGTCCTATCTTTTGCGGAGGCTTTTTTACGGCCCGGACACCTTCCCGCAAATATACTAGAAGGTGTCCGTGGTCAATAGAAGTGAGTTGGTCTGTAATTGCGGATCGTAATTACGGTCCGCAATTACGGACAAATTATATGGTCGTGTGCATGGGGCCTTAATGTTCAGCTTTTTCCAGTAGGTAGTAATGTAGTAATGTTGTACAGCCAAGGTTAGGAGAACCCATCACAGTCCTTATTCAGTCAACTTGAGCAGTGGCTCCCTCTTTCAGCTTCTTACTATTAATGGCAGAAGTGCATGTAAGAAAAAGGCCTCTTTAAAGGGGTTGTCCAGTTTAGAAAACCCATTTTTATACACCCTTGTAGGGAACTCTAACTTAATAGAGGGGAGTCCTCTGTTCAGGATCCTCATCGCTTTACCAGAGGGGGCTGTGTAGCACTATATACAATGGGAGGGGGGTTGTGTAGCGCTATATACAGGCTTGGGAATTGCTGTGCAGACCTATACACACAAGGGGAGGATGGGGGCTGTGTAGACCTATAGACACAAGGGCTGTGTAGTGCTATATACAAGAGGAGGGGGACTGTGTAGCGCTATATACAGGGGGGAATTGCTGTGTAGTGCTATATACAAGGGGAGGGGGCTGTGTAGCGCTATATACAAGGGGGAATTGCTGTGTAGCGCTGTATACAAGGGGAAGGGGCTGTGTAGCGCTATATCCAGGGGAGGGAGGCTGTGTAGCGCTATATACACAAGGAGAGGAGGGGGGCTGTGTAGCACTATATACAAGGGGAGGGGGGCTGTGCAGCGCTATATACACAAGGGGAGGAGGGGGGCTGTGTAGCACTATATACAAGGGGAGGGGGTCGGAGTGGCAATATCTACAGGGGGTCTTTGTGGCAATATCTGCAGGGGGGGTCTGTGTGGCACTATCTACAGTGCGGGTCTGTGTGGCACTATCTACAGGGAGGTCTGTGTGGTGCTATCTACAGGGGGGCCGTGTGGCGCTATCTTCAGGGGGGACTGTGTGTAGCGCTAACTACAGTGGCATCTGTGTGGCGCTATCTACAGGGGATGTGTGATGCTATCTACAGGGGCAGGTGTGTGTGATGCTATCTACATCGGGGAAGACGCTATCTACAGAGGGGGTGTGTGTGGCGCTATCTACAGGGGGGTCTATGTGGCGCTATCTACAGGGGGCTGTGTGTGGCGTTATCTACAGGGGTCTGTGTGTGGCGCTATCTACAGGGGGTCTGTGTGGCAGGATCTATAGGGGGTCTGTGTGGCACTCTCTACAGAGGTTCTGTGGTGCTCTCTACAGGGTGTCTGTGTGACGTTATCTATCTACAGGGGGTCTGTGTTGCGCTATCTATCTACAGGGGGTCTGTGTGCCAGGATCTATAGGGGGTCTGTGTGGCACTCTCTACAGAGGTTCTGTGGTGCTCTCTACAGGGTGTCTGTGTGACGTTATCTATCTACAGGGGGTCTGTGTTGCGCTATCTATCTACAGGGGGTCTGTGTGACAGGATCTATAGGGGGTCTGTGTGGCACTCTCTACAGAGGTCCTGTGGTGCTCTCTACAGGGTGTCTGTGTGGCACTATCTATCTACAGGGGGTCTGTGTGGCGCTATCTATCTACAGGGGTCTGTGTGGCACTATCTACAGGGCATCTGTGGCACTATCTTTAGGATGTGTTGCGCTATCTACAGGGACAGTGGTGTAATGAAGGATTCTTTCATTGATGCCTATAATTGGTGTTTATAACTGTCGTCTATTTTACTGCTGGACTTATAATATTATAGTATTTAAAAAAGTAATTAAAACTAATTTAAAATAAGTTTTCTTATTCTCTTATTTAGTCGCTATATTAGCATTTACTGGGGGTATTACTTTTGGTCATCAGATCGCCCACCATTGATGGAGACTTTCCCTGCTCCCTTACTGCCCCGCTCAGGAGCTGCCAAGACTTAGAGGCAACATTGCTCAACAGACCCTTCTAACAAGCAGAGATTGTCCAAAACACTGCCATACACAGCCATACCCACGATCGGCCAGCCGCAGTAAGAAGGCGGAGCTTGCCAGATAAACCAGGTTATCCCATTATTAAAAATGGATCCTCTTTAATAGCATTTCACTTCTTCTCACCCACAACACCGCGTTGGGATTGTGATGGAGACAAGCAAAGCAGAAAAGTTGGAGAACAACTTTTTTCTACTAAAGTTGCATAAATAAATCTCTAGATTTTTAGTGTAAAATTGAGTCACGGGACGACCGGTTTTACTACGGCAAATAAAAATTAAAAAGCACAGGAAAAAAAGTGAAATATCTACATACGGTTGTAAAGCGGCATTTTCTAAATACACCATCGCAAAGACAAGGCAAAGACATCGACTTAATGGGGTTGTCCAGATTTTAAAAAAATGGCTGCTTTCTTCCAGAAAAAGTGCCAGACCCGTCGATCGGCTGTGTCTAATATTGCAGTTCAGCTCCATTGAAGTGAATAGAGCTCAGATGTAACACCCCACACAACCTGTAGACAGGTGTGGCGCTATTTTTTGAATAATGCAGAAATGTTTTTCTAAACCTGGACAACATCTTTAATCCTGAAGTAGATATTCAACTCGGATTACCCAACAGGAAGCGTTATTTGAAAGAGCATGCCAATGAAAGTACATCCATCTCATCCCAAGCTGAGGACGGCGAGTGGAAAAGATATTGTGCTGGAAGACGGTTTAGTATTTCTCCATTGGTTAAAAATCTATTACCATAGAGACTATTAAAGATTATTTATTTCATTATTACAATATTACATGCTACATATATGTCAATAAATATATTGATCAAACGCAAAAGCAAAATATTACATATATTTCACAATTAATACAAAAATTAAAAGTTTGAGTGACATCATTAAAATATATTGCACGTATAGCCTTCATGAGTGGGGAAAATGAGCAGAATGAAGTCAAAATGGTCAACAGTGGGCGAGAAAGGGAGGAAAACGTTTCCTTCGTTTCTTGACCTCCGCCCACCGGCCACTTTGTCTTGCCTATCTGTAGTCACGGGATTGTGGACGGACATGGATAGATAAGTCATATGTCTATGATCAGGAATACCCCTTTAAGACAACTAAGAACAGAAGAGTGTATTCTAAATGACTGAATCCCACAGTTGTTTGTTTTAGGATTGGTCCAGGGGAATATAAGTAATACTTTCCGTCATAAGCAACTATTACAGCTTCAAGGATTGCTGTATACAAGTCATTAATAGGTGAGACAAGTGTAGACAGTGTGGAGATTAGGGGGATTGTTTCTTTATTTCTTTATTCATCCTCACATTGTGGTGGTTGCCAAGATGCTTGTCCGGATGGGTCCTTAGGTGGTCCTTAGGTGGTTTCCTGGGTGGTTGCTGAAGTAATTGACTTGGTCTTTGATGGGGTGGTTGCTGAATTGGATATCTTGGTGGGTCAGGATGAGTTTCTGGATTACATAGTAGGGGCAGAGGATTAATGGTCAAAAAGTTGTTTGGTGTATTGGAAATGAATAGGAATAATACAGAGATCCAACATCTACAGTGAAGGTTTAAGAATTGCTTAATATAAGTCCTAAATAGGTAGGATCACCCTAGGCCATGTAGGGGTAAGGAGGGCTGTTCCTTCACTCATCGTCGTGTTGTGATGGTTGCCTTGGTGGTTTCCTGGGTGGTTGTTGAAGTAGTTGAATTGGTCTTTGATGGGGTGGCTGCTGAATTGGATATCTTGGTGATTGGTGTTGTAGTGGGTCAGGACGAGGATCTGGATTAAATAGTGGGAGGTGAGGATTATTGGTCAAGAAGTTGTGTGATGTATTGGAAATGAATAGGAATAATACCGAGATCAGACATCTACAGTGAAGGTTTTAGAATTGCTTAATGAATGTCCTTAATAGGTAGGATCACTGTAGGCCATGTAGGGGTAAGGAGGGTTGTTCCTTCACTCATCCTTGTGTTGTGATGGTTGCCTTGGTGGTTAACGGGGTGGTTGTCTTGGTGGATTTCTTGGGGGTTGGCGTGGTAAGTTGTTAGGACGTGGTACATTATTGTGAGTATAATATGTTGGATATGTAGTTGGGGCAGGCATAGAGATTGTGGCATTTGGCAGAGCACTGGAGACAGTAGGCGCAATGCTGGTGACGCTTGGCAGGGCAAATGTGCCGAAACTCAGGAAACTTCCAAAATTGAAGAAATAAAAGACCTGCAACAAAAGACAAATATTTGGTCACTAACTTTCTTCTCAAGTCTACATTACAATGCACCATATCTGATTCTAAAGGTAAGAAATATAATATTTCATTCCACACAAAAATACTGTCAGAAACCCACCATGGACCTGCCTGGTGCAGAACTATCAGTCAATTTACTTTAATCCGGCTACGTACTATTTTTGTCACATTTGCATTATCACGATTTGCAGACCATGAAGCATCTGATTAGACTTTTACTGTATGTCCCAGCAGAGCTATATGCTGAACTTCTCGACTTATGAAGTAGGTATTATAGATAACAAGGCTGATACTTACCACAAATATGACAACAATAACCACAATGCAGCCAATCGCGACAGCAACAGAAATGATAATCACTGCCCAGAATTGGAGGCCAGCAGGAGGTCCTATAAATTAGAACATACATATGATCATCATATAAAAGCTGGTTTAAGAGAATCTATATCAAAGCCCCTTTAGTGTGCTCCAAGAATGTAGTAAAAATATCCTATTCCTTTGCCGAGTTCCGATCACCTTATAATTTTGCATGGTTTGAATTTCTCCAATTTGCAAATTGATTTGTAATTTAGCATCCATTAAGATGCATGGAATGAATCTGTATGCCGAGTTTTAGGTAATTTTTTTGTAAATTCAAGATAATTATAAGTATATCAGGTATCAGGCCCAACCGTTTACTCATCTCTAAAGAAAAGTTACATTGATATAACAGGACTCCGCAAGGTCTGACTGGCCCACCAGAGTACCTGAGGCTCTTCTGGTGACCTCTGACACAATAATGGGCCTCTAAAATAACGGAGCCCCAATGGTCCAGCAGAATGCAACCCCATTTGGAGCTGACTTTGGTGCCAATCACTTGTAACTAGTGTCTTTTTTATTGGATGTTTCACTAATAACCCTCTAATCTAATATTGAACATCATTGATGACAAAATGAAGTGGATTATTTATGACGAAGTGGACGTGTAGAGATGGAGAGTGGACCCTCAGAATCACTTCCTCTGATTAGCCCGAGGAACTCTAGTCTGACATTGGATAGGAAGCGGACAGGGGCACACCTTCCAAGAGATAAAGTGAGACCTTCTTCAGGCATCACCCCAACCAAACTATTAGGAGGTATGGTTGTGGTAGATATATAGCCCATCTAAGCACTTTGACTATGTAGATTTTGGAGACGGGATGGAGCACCTTTTCACTTTTTGCCTCAGGCTGCTAAAATATTACCAGCACCCCTGACATAGATGGAAAGACTCTGTCCACAAAGGGCACGAGAACAAGATTTGTAAAAAAAAAAAAAATGTCATACTAACAGAACGTGAATGTAGATCTTCAAACAGTTCACCGTTAAAGGAGTAGTCTGCATTGGACAACCCTTTCCTGTGTGGTAGATCCCCAAAATATGAGCTACTGGGACCTCTGTAATTAGTTATTGTCTCTTCAGTGGAAATAGAACATTTATGGAAATCAATGAGTCACATCCTTCAAGGGGGACAGCTGCTATTTGCTCTACTATATCGACATATAGTATCCTAATAAGTTCCTCATGGAGTCTCCGCACAGATCCATAACCTCCATGGGATAAAAGCTTATCTGGATGTTCTAGGGACTTTCTGCCACTACAGGTGATGGTAAATCACGTGAATAACTTTCATGTATTTATTGTCAATTTAATATTTTTGATAAAATAAAAAAGTTTTTGCAAAAGAAACAAAAGTTGCAATGTACTTTATTACATCTAAAAGCCTTGTTACTATTGAGGATTGGAAGCTCCTCATATAGCACGCTAGAAACTGAGTAGCCATTATTCACATTGGGTCATATTGTTCGCTATTACAAGAGGAGGAGAAGGCAGCTGCTTGTAAAGGCTTGATAGGTCCTCTTTAGGCTGGGTTCACACTGTGCGTTTTTGTTGCGTTTTCGCATTATTATTTTTTTTGTTGTTGTTTTTTTGGTATTTGATTTGGTTGATGAACTCCCATTGAGAGACATTGGTGTTTATCTACCAAAATAAAAAGACGTATGTTAAAAACGCAACAAAAACGCTCAGTGTGTACCCAGCCATAAGGGCATCAAAGTTCAGGTGCATATCTCATAAGGAGCAATGGATATGAATCAGTAGGACAACATTAAGTCAGGTTTATCAGCCTCAGCATGTAGACAGAATTTTTTGCATGCCGACTCTTGAAAATTTTTCATATAAAAATATGAATTCCCTTTCACTATTCCATTAATAAGCTTTATTTTAGTAAAACTGGATAAATAAACCCTTAAATGCAATCGACATTATATTGTACTACAACCTGCATTATACTTACTGTTGGTGGTAGTAACTTGTTTTGCAGTAGTAGTGGGACGTGCAGTAGTAGTGGAACGTGCAGTAGTAGTGGGACGTGCAGTAGTAGTGGAACGTGCAGTAGTAGTGGGACGTGCAGTAGTAGTAGTTGGAGGTGCAGTAGTAGTAGGACGTGCAGTAGTAGTGGGACGTGCAGTAGTAGTAGTACGGGGTGTAGTAGTAGTGGGACGTGCAGTAGTAGTAGTAGGAGGTGCAGTAGTAGTGGGACGTGCAGTAGTAGTAGGAGGCGCAGTAGTAGTGGGACGTGCAGTAGTAACAGTAGTTGGAGGTGCAGTAGTAGTGGGACGTGTAGTAGTGATAGTAGTTGGAGTTGCAGTAGTAGTGGGAGTTGCAGTGGTAGTGGGACGTGCAGTCGTAGTAGTAGTTGGAGGTTCAGTAGTAGTGGGAGGTGCAGTAGTAGTTGGAGTTGTAGTAGTGGTGGGAGGTGCAGTAGTAGTAGGAGGTGCAGTAGTAGTAGTTGGAGGTGCAGTAGTAGTGGGAGGTGCAGTAGTAGTTGGAGGTGCAGTGGTAGTTGGAGGTGCAGTAGTAGTAGGAGGTGCAGTAGTAGTAGGAGGTGCAGTAGTAGTGGGAGGTACAGTAGTATTAGGAGGTGCAGTAGTAGTGGGAGGTGCAGTAGTAGTGGGAGGTGCAGTAGTAGTAGGAGGTGCAGTAGTAGTAGGTGGTGCAGTACTAGTGGAAGATGCAGTAGTAGTGGGAGGTGCAGTAGTAGTGGGAGGTGCAGTAGTAGTTGGAGGTGCAGTAGTAGTAGGAGGTGCAGTAGTAGTGGGAGGTGCAGTAGTAGTGGGAGGTGAAGTGGTAGTGGGAGGTGCAGTAGTAGTGGGAGGTAAAATGGTAGTGGGAGGTGCAGTAGTAGTGGGAGATGCAGTGCTAGTTGGAGGTGCAGTGGTAGTGGGAGGAGCAGTAGTGGTGGGAGGAGCAGTAGTAGTGAGAGGTGCAGTAGTAGTGGGAGATGCAGTGGTAGTGGGAGGTGCAGTAGTAGTGAGAGGTGCAGTAGTAGTGGGAGGTGCAGTAGTAGTTGTGGCTGCAGTAGAAGATGAAGGTGCAGTAGTAGTGGGAGGTGCAGTAGTAGTGGGAGGTGCAGTAGTAGTAGGAGGTGCAGTAGTAGTTGGAGGTGCAGTAGTAGTGGGAGGTGCAGTACTAGTTGGAGGTGCAGTAGTAGTAGGAGGTGCAGTAGAAGTAAGAGGTGCAGTAGTAGTGGGAGATGCAGTAGTAGTGGGAGGTGCAGTAGTAGTAGGAGGTGCAGTAGTAGTGGGAGGTGCAGTAGTAGTAGGAGGTGCAGTAGTAGTAGTAAGTGGTACAGAAGTAGTGGGAAGTGCAGTAGTAGTAGGAGGTCTAGTAGTAGTGGGAAGTGCAGTAGTAGTGGGAGGTGCAGTAGTAGTAGGAGGTGCAGAAGTAGTGGGAGGTGCAGTAGTAGTAGGAGGTGCAGTAGTAGTGGAAGGTGCAGTAGTAGTGGGAGGTGCAGTAGTAGTAGGAGGTGCAGTAGTAGTTTGAGGTGCAGTAGTAGTGAGAGGTGCAGTAGTAGTGGGAGGTGCAGTAGTAGTGGGTGGTGCAGTAGTAGTTGGAGGTGCAGTAGTAGTAGTAGGAGGTGCAGAAGTAGTGGGAGGTGCAGTAGTAGTTGGTGCTGCAGAAGTAGTGGGAGGTGCAGTAGTAGTTGGAAGTGCAGTGGTAGTTAGGGCTTCAGTGGTAGTTGGGGCTTCAGTAGTGGTTGGGGTTTCAGTAGTAGTTGGGGCTTCAGTAGTTGTTGGTGCTTCAGTAGTAGTTGGTGCTTCAGTAGTAGTTGGTGCTTCAGTAGTAGTTGGGGCTTCAGTAGTAGTTGGTGCTTCAGTAGTAGTTGGTGCTTCAGTAGTATTTGGGGCTTCAGTAGTATTTGGAGGTGCAGTAGTAGTTGGGGCTTCAGTAGTAGTTGATGCTTCAGTAGTAGTTGGGGCTTCAGTAGTAGTTGGTGCTTCAGTAGTAGTTGGAGCTTCAGTAGTAGTTGGGGCTTCTGTAGTAGTTGGGGCTTCAGTAGTAGTTGGGGCTTCAGTAGTAGTTGAGGCTTCAGTAGTAGTTGGGGCTTCAGTAGTAGTTGGTGCTTCAGTAGTAGTTGGAGGTGCAGTAGTAGTTGGGGCTTCAGTGGTAGTTGGGGCTTCAGTAGTAGTTGGGGCTTCAGTAGTAGTTGGAGGTGCAGTAGTAGTTGGTGCTTCAGTAGTAGTTGGGGCTTCAGTAGTAGTTGGTGCTTCAGTAGTAGTTGGGGCTTCAGTAGTCGTTGGTGCTTCAGTAGTAGTTGGGGTTTGTGTAGTAGTTGGTGCATCAGTAGTTGTTGGTGCTGAAGTAGTAGTTGGGGCTTCAGTAGTAGTTGGTGCTTCGGTAGATGTTGGTGCTTCAGTAGTAGTTGGTGCTTCAGTAGTAGTTGGGGCTTCAGTAGTAGTTGATGCTTCAGTAGTAGTTGGGGCTTCAGTAGTAGTTGGTGCTTCAGTAGTAGTTGGGGCTTCAGTAGTAGTTGGGGCTTCAGTAGTAGTTGAGGCTTCAGTAGAAGTTGGTGCTTCAGTAGTTGTTGGTGCTGCAGTAGTAGTTGGGGCTTCAGTAGTAGTTGGGGCTTCAGTAGTAGTAGTTTTGGCTTCAGTAGTAGTTGGGGCTTCAGTAGTAGTTGGTGCTTCAGTAGTAGTTGGGGCTTCAGTAGTAGTTGGTGCTTCAGTAGTTGTTGGTGCTTCAGTAGTAGTTGGTGCTTCAGTAGTAGTTGTGGCTTCAGTAGTAGTTGGGGCTTCAGTAGTAGTTGGGGCTTCCGTAGTAGTTGGGGCTTCAGTGGTAGTTGGGGCTTCAGTGGTAGTTGGGGCTTCAGTAGTAGTTGGGGCTTCAGTAGTAGTTGGTGCTTCAGTAGTAGTTGGGGCTTCAGTAGTAGTTGGGGCTTCAGTAGTAGTTGGGGCTTCAGTAGTAGTTGGCGCTTCAGTAGTAGTTGGGGCTTCAGTAGTAGTTGGGGCTTCAGTAGTAGTTGGGGCTTCAGTAGTAGTTGGTGCTTCAGTAGTTGTTGGTGAAGCAGTAGTAGTTGGGGCTTCAGTAGTAGTTGGGGCTTCAGTAGTAGTTGGGGCTTCAGTAGTAGTTGGGGCTTCAGTGGTAGTTGGGGCTTCAGTGGTAGTTGGGGCTTCAGTAGTAGTTGGGGCTTCAGTAGTAGTTGGCGCTTCAGTAGTAGTTGGGGCTTCAGTAGTAGTTGGCGCTTCAGTAGTAGTTGGGGCTTCAGTAGTAGTTGGGGCTTCAGTAGTAGTTGGTGCTTCAGTAGTAGTTGTGGCGTCAGTAGTAGTTGTGGCTTCAGTAGTAGTTGGTGCTTCAGTAGTAGTTGGGGCTTCAGTAGTAGTTGGGGCTTCAGTAGTAGTTGGTGCTTCAGTAGTAGTTGGGGCTTCAGTAGTCGTTGGGGCTTCAGTAGTCGTTGGTGCTACAGTAGTTGTTGGGGCTTCAGTAGTAGTTGGGGCTTCAGTAGTAGTTGGTGCTTCAGTAGTAGTTGGGGTGTCAGTAGTAGTTGGGGCTTCAGTAGTAGTTGGGGCTTCAGTAGTAGTTGGGGCTTCAGTAGTAGTTGGGGCTTCAGTAGTAGTTGGGGCTTCAGTAGTAGTTAGGGCTTCAGTAGTAGTTGGTGCTTCAGTAGTAGTTGGGGCGTCAGTAGTAGTTGGGGCTTCAGTAGTAGTTGGTGATTCAGTAGTAGTTGGGGCTTCAGTAGTAGTTGGGGCTTCAGTAGTAGTTGCTGCTTCAGTAGTAGTTGGGGCATCAGTAGTAGTTGGGGCTTCAGTAGTAGTTGGGGCTTCAGTAGTAGTTGGGGGTTCAGTAGTAGTTGGCGCTTCAGTAGTAGTTGGGGCTTCAGTAGTAGTTGGGGCTTCAGTAGTAGTTGGTGCTTCAGTACTAGTTGGGGCTTCAGTAGTAGTTGATGCTTCAGTAGTAGTTGGGGCTTCAGTAGTAGTTGGGGCTTCAGTAGTAGTTGGTGCTTCAGTAGTTGTTGGGGCTTCAGTAGTAGTTGGTGCTTCAGTAGTAGTTGGGGCTTCAGTAGTAGTTGGGGTTTCAGTAGTAGTTGGTGCTTCAGTAGTAGTTGGGGCTTCAGTAGTAGTTGGGGCTTCCGTAGTAGTTGGGGCTTCAGTAGTAGTTAGGGCTTCAGTAGTAGTTGGTGCTTCAGTAGTAGTTGGGGCGTCAGTAGTAGTTGGGGCTTCAGTAGTAGTTGGTGATTCAGTAGTAGTTGGGGCTTCAGTAGTAGTTGGGGCTTCAGTAGTAGTTGCTGCTTCAGTAGTAGTTGGGGCATCAGTAGTAGTTGGGGCTTCAGTAGTAGTTGGGGCTTCAGTAGTAGTTGGGGGTTCAGTAGTAGTTGGCGCTTCAGTAGTAGTTGGGGCTTCAGTAGTAGTTGGGGCTTCAGTAGTAGTTGGTGCTTCAGTACTAGTTGGGGCTTCAGTAGTAGTTGATGCTTCAGTAGTAGTTGGGGCTTCAGTAGTAGTTGGGGCTTCAGTAGTAGTTGGTGCTTCAGTAGTAGTTGGAGCTTCAGTAGTAGTTGGGGTTTCAGTAGTAGTTGGTGCTTCAGTAGTAGTTGGGGTTTCAGTAGTAGTTGGGGCTTCAGTAGTAGTTGGTGCTTCAGTAGTAGTTGGGGTTTCAGTAGTCGTTGGTGCTTCAGTAGTAGTTAGTGCTGCTGCAGTAGTAGTTAGGACTTCAGTAGTAATTGGGGGTGCAGTAGTAGTTGGAGCTGAAGTTGTAGTTGGTACTTCAGTAGTAGTTGGAGGTGCAGTAGTAGTTGGAACTGAAGTTGTAGTTGGTACTTCAGTAGTAGTTGGATCTGCAGAAGTAGTTGGAGGTAAAGTAATAGTTAGTGCTTCCGCAGTTGTTGCTGCTGCAGTAGTAGCTGGATCTACAGTAGTAGTTGATTCTGCAGTAGTAGTTGGTGCTATAGTAGAAGTGGAAGCGACAGCTGTCGTTGGTGAGTTAGTGGAAGTGGAGACTACAGTATTGGCTTGATCTGAAGTAACAGAAAATAAATAATTAATTAAATAAAATAAATCAAGAACTACATGTTAACACATGTAAGATGGAAGGTCAGACACTTTCACTTTTATTCAAGATGGAGGGTCAGATGTAAACCAAAAACATTTAGTGAATTTCATTATAAGACAAAGCATTTTGACGCCTCCAAAATAGATTTTAAATGTGTTTTTTTGCTGCTGGACTTTTTAATATTGTGTTATAACCTGGGCCTGCCGGTGGATCATCTAGTAGCCAGGTGTGAGAATCCAAACTTAGTTGACAGTGATTTTTCACCTTTCTTCCCAAGTCCTACAGCAACTGCTATTTGTAAAACCCTGGTAGTTACGCTCCTGCTTTGACAGTACATTATCTTTACTATGTGTTGTAACTGGTTACTTTATGACTGGGCTTAAAGCGACCACCTAGTCACATGACAAAATTATAAATATGAAGGGGTATATGGAGTAATATTACCTGGGGCCACCAAAGGGGCGCCCTTCTGTGGTGGATCTGCTGTTTTGGGGTCCCCTCTGTGTGGTCCCAAAATGGCCACAGAGCTTTACAGACTGAGTCTAAGAGCCTCCCTTTGTTCTCGGATTGGTCAGAACCGCTCATGTGAGCAGATCTGGCCAATCTGAGAACAGTGCAAGTGTCTCAGACTCTTAGTCTAAGAAGCGCTGCAGCCATGTTGCGACAACATAGAGCAGACCCTAAAACGGCGGATCCGCGGCATAAAGATTCAACTAAAAAATTACAAGTGTCTCAACTTCCTTCATTTATTAATCAGAGGTGATCTAAAGTTAATCCCTATAGATTGATTCATGTCCGTAGCTTCATAATAGGAGATCAGGCATATTATAGAGCATGGATTGTTTGGGATTATAATTTTATTCTGGGTGTTTCCTATTTTGATAAAGGCATTCAATAATTGGCATTTCAACATTCAAATAAGCCATTAATAATTGATCATGTCATGTTAAACTACTTAATTATATGTTTTGAACAGGTCGTATACAGGAAGGAGTAGTAATAGGAGCAAGTACGGAAGTTGTACTGTCTCTTACGTACGTAGCTTTATAGTGTTCTCTTTATTAGGATCATATTCTTTGCAGATTCTGTCTTTGTACCTTCTGTCAACCTGTCTACCTTCTTATTTACTCCCCTTCCTTTCTCTTTCTTTATGCTTCACATTGCCTTCCAAGAACAATGCATATCAATCAGGATAAGAAGCTATGACCTTCACTATGACCTTCATCAATTTTTCATATTTCATTTCTAAATATGGGTAAAATAATAAGCATGTCTGGTGATCTAATAAACTGAAGTAATAGATGCTATGGTAAAACCCAGTCTCAAACAATGACCTTGATGAGCTCAACCCTAGGGGAGCAATTTTTTTTGTGAATTTGTGAAAATTTCCTTCGCTGGTATTTCATTGAGGGGCAAAAGTTTTATTATGGAGCCATAGTTCTCCATATAAGAAAATGGAGACTGAAAAATGGGTACAAATTTCAACATTTCAGCCTCCATTGTCATATGGAGGCTGAAAATGTTGCTCCATGTGTAAAGGACACATGGTATACAGTACAACCATTGGAAATGTTGTAAAATAACTCCCAACCCTTTCGCATCCTGTGAAACGGACTTTGAAGGGATGAGGTTTTATGTAAATATGCCCACAAAGTGGTAGTTTCTAGGAGGGTTTGTGAGTATTCTTGGGGGAACAGGTCTAAAAATGTACCCCGGATGGGGATTTAAATGTTGGAAGGCATGTTATGAGTATCCTATGGAAAAAGACCAGCCTAATTATAAGGCTAAATAAAAAATAGAACGTTAAGAGGACAAACAATGAAATAATTAATAGAAGAACTAAGAATTAAAGTTAAACAAAACTTTAAAAAACGTTGACATATCATAGTGACATGACATAAGTTTTGATAGGTGGGGGTCCGAGCACTGGAACCCCCAGTGATCTCTAAAATGAAGTGTCAGGAACACTCGAGTGAGCGCTAAGCTGCTTAATTTCTGATCGGATTTCCACAGAAAGCCGAGCGAGCGTTGTACGAGCTCATAGACTTTCTATTGAGCCCGTATTCCGCTCCGAGGAAAGTCAATCTGAAACGTAGCGGGACAGCGATCACCCAAGCACTTCTGCCTCTTTGTTTTAGCGATCGGGGTGGGGTTTCAGTGCTCGAATCCCCACCAATCAAAACTTCTGACATGTCACTATAACATGTCAAAAGTTTTTTAAAAGTTTAGTTACCCTTAACGAAGAAGTTGTGGATAAAATGGTAGGAAGGTCCAGTCAACCCTCAATACACAACCCTTTTTATTTGGAGGTTCCTGACCTAGAGAGGAAGCATCAGGTCCAGATCTATGTTCAAGTTTCATGGAGAATAATATAACACTTAAGAACCATAGTCAGTTTAATACATCCACGAGGTTTGACTCCTGGAATGGCCCCAACAATCGTAAGAACTAGACATTGTTCGACTAGAGATTAGGGATCCTACGGTGAGGGTAAAATTTCCTCCTAGGATTATGCGGATCCATGGATAGATACATGTATCACCAGCAATTAATGTTATTAAGGCATCCGGTAATCTATTGCCACTTAGCATTTGTATTGCTTTAATTTATATTGTCATTTGATAAATAACCCACAGTTATGTTAATTAGAAAATTATTTAGAATTTTTGAAGGATCCTCCGGATCCTAGTTATTCCAGGTGGAACCAAAATTTAAATGCCTTATAATAATCTCCTTTTTGTCACCTTAAGATGTTTACCTCTTCCTATTTATGGTTTGCACAATTTACAATCATAGTGTCTGTAACATTGTAGGACCAATGGGTATTTATAGGGCATAGCCATTTACTTGGTTGGGCCCAAAGAAAAGTAAATGTTAGCATTTTTGGCAAAATTTTTGTCAGTGAACTCCACCCATTTCAATGGGATTTGTCAACTACATCATGTGTATGGGACAGCCCAACTGATTCGATTTTTACCTGTCCAATCCTTCATGTGCCCCCCCCCCCTTCCCCAAGATATGTGGTGTACGAGGTGTTTGGCAGCTGTTTATCTCATAAATATACAAACCATGCATCAAAATGGAGAATTGAGGAAGACGGCACCTGCCAACAACTATCTTGTGTCTATGGCCAATTTAAGACATATACCTATTGAAGGCCTCTTCTCCCGGAGTAAAAACAAGAATCTCGAATTGACAAAGAGAATTCCCAGTATGTATTGACCTCAAGTACCCAATATCACCCCATATGTAGAAACATAACAAGACTTTCCTAGGCTTGGTGCCCCCATAAAACTCACAAGTTAGCTTTAGAAGCTTGAAGTTGGGAAAGTGGCTTATTCCCCATCAAACCTCTGCTATATGCAGCTTGATTCTTTCACCATTGTATGTGGCTATAAAAATAAAACCTAAAAGGTCACCTAAACACAAACATCTTCTCTAGATATTCTATAAGCTGTTGATCCTACAAACATCCCAAGAGTGATCTGAGGAACACCATCCTGCCAACATACACACCGCTTCCATGTTCTCAAATAATCTCATAGCAGGGTGAATGTGACTTGGGTTATATCGTTTTTATACCTCTATGTATTATATTGTATTTTTTGTTCTTATTCTATATTCTTATACTAATAACAAAAATAATATATTCAGGAAGACATTGCAGAATAAACATACACTTAACTTATGTACACCATGACAACTCACTGAGCACAGTCCTATGGAAAACCTCATATAAAATATCATAATACCACAATAAGGTTGTGCCATATGACAAACTCATCTCTGATCATATCTGTATATTTCAAAGACTTGACAAACTTGATCTTAAAGACTCCTGTTTTTATTCTCATTTGATCCTGAGTGGATCAGAAAAGCATTATCACCTGATAACAAGTACGTACGGTATCTTAGATGTGATTGATAAAGTGCAATCACTGCCAAACAAATTGGGTTTAAAAAATTCAAAAACTCACCACTCAGAAACATCATGAGTAAGAGGAACAGTCCCTTGGACCTTCTTCCAGATCCCATGGTATCTATTATTTAGTCCTGTGTCTTGGAAATGTAGATAAGCAATATCCCAAACGCTTGTAAATAGGAAATAACTTCTTTATGTACTCCTTGTGACGAGATGATGGACTTTATAAACAATGTCTGATGTGTCACATTACAAAAATCTCACCGTTGGACAACCCCTATCACGTTTAGTTAAATCACCTTCAATTCAATTGTCAAGAAAAATATTTAAGCAATTACTGTATGATTTCCATACAGAATATATTAATTATCTTCTAGTTGCCTGACTCAGTAAGCTGATAACAATGGTATGTATCGAGATTTCTCTCATCGGAAATGGTCGGTAAGGGTGAATTTCCTTTTTCCCACTTGATCAAGTAAAAATTATTTTTTGATGTCCACTTTGGACAATCCCTTTTTTCTTATAAGGGTCTTAAACAATAAGATGATAGGGTGTCCTGATTCTGTGACCCCCCCAGTGATCAGCTGTAATCGGGGAACCTGAGTTCAATTACCCTGCAGCACCACCGCAGGGGAAAAAAGGCATTACACAGTTCCTGTTGAAGTCTATGGGTTTTTCTTGTAATATACAGACATGCCGGGTTCTCCTGAGAGAAAGAGATGCTCTTTGTAGCTGTTCTTTGTTCTTGCTGATAGATGAGGGCCCTAAATAGGGAAACTTCCTCTATTAACTACAGATTCACTGATAGGGTATTTGAAAATGGGTTTTATGAAACAAGAAGGCCATGTCCATTTTGTTAGACCTCGAAAGAGAAGAAACAGGTGTAAGACACGACAACACTGCTCTCACCATGGTCCCGAAAGAGATTATTTATAAGCTAACCATATGTTAGATTGGTGGAGGTCCATCCTCTGGGGCCCCCACCAATCACTAGAAAACAGGATGCTTATCCCTCATTTCTACTTTTAGCCAAGAGTTTTATGGCCAATGGCCAACTCCACGTGGCCCACTCCATACAGGTCTACCGGACATGGGACAGAGGAGCACTGATAGTCACAAAACCTTTTTAAGTAAAGTATATAATAGAAGTTCTTTTTTGAAGTGGTGTTCCGCTATTAGCAGTCTCATTTTGTTAGAAGAGTCTCCCAACATTAAAGAGGCTCTGTCACCACATTATAAGTGCCCTGTCTCCTACATAAGGAGATCGCCGCTAAAATGTAGGTGACAGTAATGCTTTTTATTTAAAAAAAACCTGATCTATTTTCACCACTTTATTAGCGATTTTAGATTTATGCTAATGAGTTTCTTAATGCCCAAGTGGGCGTGTTTTACTTTAGACCAAGTGGGCATTGTACAGGGGAGTGTATGACGCTGACCAATCAGCATCATACACTTCTCTCCATTCATTTACTCAGCGCATAGGGATCCTTTTAGATCGCTATGTGCTGTCTTATACGAACACATTAACGATACTGAAGTGTTTAGACAGTGAATAGACATTCCACGGGATGTCTATTCACAATCTCTGCACTTTGTTACTCTTTCTGTGGTAGTTACAGCAGAGCAAAGCGTAATCCCGCGAGATTACGTTGTAGATGACAGGTTACAACGAGATTACGCTTGCTCTGCTGTAACTACCACAGAAACATTAACGAAGTGCACAGATTGTGAATAGACATCCAGTGGAATGTCTATTCACTGTATAAACACTTCAGTATCGTTAATGTGTTAGTATAAGACAGCACATAGTGATCTAAAAGGATCCCTATGCGCTGATTAAATGAATGGAGAGGAGTGCATGACGCTGACTGGTCATACACTCCTCTGTACAACGCCCACTTGGTCATTAAGAAACTCATTAGCATAAATCTAAAATCGCTAATAAAGTGGTGAAAATAGATAATTTTTTTAAATAAAAAGCACTGCTGTCTCCTACATTATAGCGCCGATCTCCTTATGTAGGAGACAGGGCACTTATAATGTGGTGACAGAGCCTCTTTAAGCTGAACGCAGAGTGTCCTGCTGCTGGAACCACCAGAAATGCAGTTGTAATCTTTAGAGAAACTTCACAGAAAGTGTTCAATTCCCCTGCAGCGCTACCACAGGAGGAATACAACATTACACACTTCCTATTGAAATCAATGGGCTTTCCATTTAATGTACATGCTGGATCCTCCAGAGAATGTGATACTCTTTTGAGCTGCTCTCCGTTCTCTATTAGATGAGAGTTTTACACGTACAGTAGATGTAAGAGAGGGTTTTCAAAACTAGACAACCCCTTTAAAGAGGAACTGTCCCATGATATCACATTTACTATTCCAGTGAAGGTTGTTACGCTGTTTTCAGGGTTTGGCACTTGTTACTTACTGTTACAATCTGCAATAAAAGGAATGTAATTATACATCAATGAAAAATGCTTTGATGTGGTTAGACATATACATAAATTACCGAGGTGCATAGTATAGACAAGTGTGTTCACTGGACACACCCAAACGGAAAGTGTGATCCTCCGGAGCGTCATTCTTCGGTGACTGAAAATCAAGTATACAACACAGAGACCAAACTGAACAGGAAGAATATAAAATTATGCATTACCACATAGGAAACATCACATACGAAGCTCAAGTATATAAATAGCAAGCTAAGAGAAAAATGAAAGATATCACACCAAATGCTTCTTTCATAGTAAACCTAATCTGGAACTGGGACCATATGACAAATGGTCGACACAAACAATTGTCAGCCTGGTTGGATATTTTTATATTGTATATGTGCCCATCACTGTGCACCAGGATGGTCTTTATCTGATATGCCCATCACTGTGCACCAGGATGGTCATCGTCTGATGTACCCATGACTGTGCACCTGGATGGTTATCTTCTGATGTGTCCATCACTGTGAAACAGAATGATCATCGTCTGATGTGCCCGTCACTGTGCACCAGGATGGTTGTCGTCTGATGTGCCTATCACTGTGCACCAGGATGGTCGTGATGTGGTCAAGCATGTGCATTGCAGCTCTATACATCTCTGTGGGAGCTAGGGAAACAGTGAGAATGCTCGGCTGTCTCTGTATCTTCCATGGAGTTGTATGGAACAGTAGTGTGCATGCTCAGCCATCATTCTGCGTGATATGTACTCATTCTAGCGATAAGTGGGGGTCTCCCACTTTTGTGAATAAATGTTACTGGCAGGAAACCCCGTGTTAAGAAACGCCTATTCCTTTAAGGATCTCCATGACTACTGTTCTAGCTTCTGGGTGGTTCTGTTTTTTCCTTGAGCCTATCTCTTTTCTTTATCTTTCTGCCTATCAGATTTGGTTTAGTATGTATACCTGTACTTCTCTCTCAGTCTTTGCTCGTGATTTTCCTTACTTTCAGGTGTCTTGATCAAGCTTCTGACTAAACCCCATACCTCTGATTTTTGGACTTCTTGGAATACAGACCTCAAGTTGTCTCTCGTTTACCCCTTGTTTGCTGATTTGGATTATTTGATCCCAGCTGGCTCTGACCTATGCTTTACCTGGTATCCACTTGCTTATTTATTTGGACTTTCTGTTTGACCTCTGGCTGTCTGGTTATCCTGTTAAGGTTTTCCTGCATTGCACCTCTTATCCAACATTGAACTCTGGCGAATACCATAGAGTAGCCTTAGACTCTGTTGATCAAAGTTGTGGCAGATTTGAAGTTGCGGATTGATATGTACGCTCTCTCCCAGCAGTCTCCAGCAGCCTTTGGGGAATCGCTCTTCTAGCAATTCCATAACACTCTATTAACATCAATTTCACCAACGTCAAGTTCATGATCTCAGCCAAAGTTCAAGGAAATAAAGATTTGAGTCACTTTCATCATCTACCAATCGTCATCAACAAGAAATGTCATCAAAAATGCCTAATCATATAATGTGATCTAGATTTACATCTCAGGGATTGTCCCTTGTTGTAACTGGAAGCTCTTGGAACTCAATGTAAAATCTGTACCAACATACCATGTGCCATTTATAATACTGATGTCTTCTAATGTAGCAGAGGGGCAGCCTCAGGTACTGGGGCCTGGATGTCACTGCTATTGCTCCAACCCCCTATAGCTACACCTAAGGGGTCTTACTCAATGTAGGAAACATTATCATATCGTTTGAGTTTCAATTCCTGACCATTTCAAGAACTCTGCTGTCAGTAAATGGGAACAATTCTAAGACATTTCTGGTGGGGTATTTTTGAATCTCCATGTCACTCCCTGTATTAGAAAAACATAAAAAATATAGACATCTTGTAGTTTTCAAACTGGTGACTGAGCACCCACAATAGGATGACACGTCCTATTCTATAGAGTATAAGCAGTAGAGCTGTCATCTGATTATCATCACAGAAAGGATTAAAATGAAAGGTAACGCCTTTATTAAAAACCTTGAGGCAGATAACACAGGATGCACCACTGATAATAGGTTATGGGGAAAGCCTAGATCCTTCTCCTTTCTACACTCCCTGTGCAGTGACTACGGTTATAGAGCACGCTCACTACACTCTCCCACAGAAGTAAAAAACTTGTCTGACTTACAGAAAAGAGAATAAAAAATATACAATAAGAAAATGAAAACAAATGAGAAAACAAAGAATCTGTATCAGTATATATATATATATTTAGTAATAAATAAAAAAAGGAATACTTTCTATTTAAAAGGGAAGTACATCAATGCAGTTGATACTTATGCAATATATTTATTATATTTCATGAATTGACAGATTAATGAATGTAAACAGTATAACAAATTTGTATTTGGCTATTATTACCTCCGTTCAAAGGCTTCATCACAGATTTTGCGCATGCAGCGCTATTTTTCACGTCCAAATGTAAGTCTACGTGCTCCGTTAGGCGCCACTGTTATGACAAATTCTGGACTGCGTTGCGGCTTCTGTTATAGACAGAGGCCAAGGCGCAGATGTGCAAAGATGTGAACCTGAACAATACTCATCATATTTTTTAAAGTATAACTTTATATATATATATATATATATATATATATATATATATATATATATATATATACATAGTCTATGATGTTATACATTAGTTAAAGGGGTTATCTGAGATCAGAGAAATAGATTGTTTTTATTTTTAGAATTATATAGAATCCATGGACCATATACCAGAGGTGCAATACCAGATACAGCCCATTGACAGAAGTGGAGCTGTTTCTGGAAAAAAAACAAAAAAAACTTTTTTTTAAATATCATACAAATCCTTTAACCTTTTTGAATATGTCCATAAAATCTAAACTTGTCTGCAACGTAGTGCTGATATGCAGTGGTGGTGAAATCTTTCTGCTGCCAATAATAAATATGGACATCTGTGCACTTTTCTATTGCCTGCTTCTTTATGTACAGTATTTGTATTGTATTTGCTTATGGTGCATTTAAAGAAGCACTTCAGCAAAAAAAATTATAATAATAACTTATATATATAATGCTAACTCATCAGTAATATTCTAGCAGCATCATGTGTTTATTCCCAGATCAGTTGCATCTATGTACTTTGAATCCGTTTATTATGGGCATCTGCATCATATCATCTCAGTCTGACCACCAGAATAGACCATGCTCTCGTGTGTAGACAGGAGGTGATTTCTCCTGTGTGGCTGACATCCTGTTAACTACAGGATTACATCATCACCACCAATCAAACACCTCCCGGCAGCTCTGAAACACCTCCCGGCAGCTCTGAAATACCTCCCCACCCAGCTCCACCCTCCTTGTTCCTCTGTATGTTCCCCATGTTTATGGTTCTGCTGAAGAGATCATCTCTCCCCTATCTAAGAGAACAGACGTGCAGTGATATAATAGGTGAATCCATACAATAATAAGCTGCAGAGTTATAAACTCCCCTGACTCACACTGCCTCATAAGTAACTGACATGGAGAAACCTATCACAAGCAGGAGGCAGGTAGAGCAGTGTGAAGCTGCATCACATAGGATAGACTGATACAGACATGTGAGGACAGAAGTTCTATGTCACGGCACTCAGATAGAACTCAGAGCAGAACAAGTTCAGTGTGATGAGACTCCGCCCCTCTGCAAAGCCAGAAGCATCATGGGAAATGTAGTCCTCATTAGGGGAACCATAGCAGAGAGAAAGAAGGAACAAAGATGGCAGATAACCCATAAATGACACATTAACTAAAACATTTGTACACAAGGCGTACACAGGAGCCTCTACATTATTCTTTAATAGCAGCCTATGCTGCACTATATAGGCAGGAAAAAAAGTTCTTCTTTAATATTTTAAAACCACAATTCTTTTCTTATAAACTAGAGGTCCGTTGTGCTTCAACACATTACATCTCTAGCCGCCACATTTTCCTTCACGCTATCACAACACTAATGTATAATCCGTTTCAAATTGTGAATCAGATGAATTTATAATACGTGTTACCTATATATGTATGTATACATATGTATCATATCAATACAAGTGTACAATTGTGCTTTACTTTTCCTATCTGATATATCATATTACATCCATTAAACTGTACGTGATTTCAAGAAATTTTCCCACTCAGTATGGGTTACTGGACAATACGACCTCACAGCACCCACAATGGAATAGGTCATGTCACTAGCTTTGGCCAACAGTTGTTGTTTTTTCTTGTTTCTACACTTTTACATTTTTTAAATTTTTTCAAGCTTTTTATTCACCTCTCCTTTTTAGCTTTTTTAAGTGAAAATGTATGTGCTGTAGTATATATACACTTTATAATCTGGATTTCCACACTCACACTAGCATGCACTTTTAATATATTTTACTGTATTTTGTTTCACTTGTTTTATTAGGTTTACGTGTTCATTTAAGGTTCGAATTGCCGACTTGGAGGTGGACATATATGCACCTATAATGATCCTGATGAAGGTTCAGTGAGCCCAATAACGGTATTCCGGATTTGTTTGATTAAGGACGATGGATCTACTAAGTCCTAATATAGTCCGCCCCAAACATTTAAGTTTTCTTCTGGACCTGCTGGACAAATAATGACTATGACTAAACAAACAAAAATGATTTGAATGACAATATGGAAGAACCAACCGTCTTGTTTTACGAACCCTCTCTTTTTGATCATCTCAGAGTAATGGATACCCATGATGGTGATATACTCTCTAGTCAAAGATCTCAACAGTTGGCCTTCTTGGGAATGAGAGCAGGATATTCAGTTGGGTTGATGATAGGGGTGTCTATGTCCTCTTGACACACCTGATTTTCTAAATAAAGATTTATTTTTCAAGAACTTATTATTATTATCACTATTATCGCCATTGTTATATTCATATGGGTTTAGGTTTACTTAGATTCCCATGACGAAGCTACAATGGCAAGCAGCGTTATGCATAGGAACTTTCGCTGCATTGTAATAGGGTCATGTAATTTTTCTTGTTACTTTTTCTCACGTTTTGTACTTCAGGTATCTTCCGTGTGTATTGTTATCTGCATGTCACATTAATAATTTTTTATGTGCACATGGCACTTGACATGACATAACATGATGTCATATACATATTATATTTGTTTTTTATGAATGATGAATTTTTATTATTTTTCTATTGTCTCATGTATATATTTTTTATTGACCCCTTCTTTTTGGTATACCTTATCAGGGATATATATTAAAGTGGGACCATTTTGAATTAATAAAGGATCCCTGGTGTGTATAAATGTTTGAAATTCTGTCAGGGGGACACCTAACCTTGCTCACCCTTGCTAATATCCCATCTCGTCTTCAATCTCTACCCGGAGTCCTTCACCAGTACCTAGCCACATGCAGATGGTTTGGCACTAAAGTGGCATCAAGAGTGTGCCATTTGCCATAGAGAAGCATTATGGTAACACTCAGAAAACGACTGTAAGTTCTGAATTGTGGTTTTCTGTTTACTGTTCCTAAAACATGAAGTTATTTATTTGTCCAGTGTGACCCTTCCTTTGTAGTGCCTGATTTTCTTAGCCCTATAGGAAGGCTGGGATGACCAGGAATTATACAAATCACTTGATACTTGGGTGCTACACCTTGTTGCATTTCAGTTCTGATTTAGCAAGACAGTCCCCATTGCCAAGGTAGACCCGGGATTTCTCAAAAGGTAGTCACCATCACCGACATGGCTCATGAAGCAGCCAACAGAAATCACAGTCACAATATACATGGTGTAGTTTGGGAAGTCTCCTTGGTCTTTGTCTTGGTCATGGTGCTCTATGAGTTTTTATTTATATATATTTTTTTTATAAATGACAAGTGCATTATAGGTAATGACCTTAATCAGGCTCTGGTTTTCCTCTTCACCAAATATGGCTAAAGCACCTGTTCGGAGAGATCCATGGCAACCTAGACCGCTGAACAGGGGTCATATAGGCAAGAATGATTGCAACCATCATGGAGCTCTATGATGATCAACTCGCTTTTGATAAGATAGAAAGCAAGAGGCCCACAAACCATATTTGTACAGGTGCCATCTTCTGTCGATGTCCGCCAATATTTCCCTTATATATTTATTATAGTCTATTACAAAGACTGCTATCTGCTCGCTGTGGTGTCAGCATACCTGCCGGTTGATGGTGATGCATGTTGTGCAAGCAGTTGTTCACTTCATAATGAAAAAAGCTGTCCCTTTTTAAGGTGCCTACAAACTCCGGTTGGGGCAGATTTTGTGTTTTTAACTGGCTGGTCAAAGTTTGCAATATCTACATTTGTTTGTGGAGTCACCATACATCGACGACTTTACAGAACCAAATCATATATTTCTTCTTTCTATGTGATAAACTGCATTATCTAACAATCCAGCGTTCTGTCCTACACTTGTTTCTGTGGCTTCAGCAACTGCAGAATCCTCCAAAGAGCTATGATGTCTGGCAACAGAGAGAGCATTTGTAGTGTTGTCTCTGTCTGGTAAAATGTCCTCTATTTCAGTGTCCAACTATATTGTTTATATGTCCTTTTTTTCCCCCCATTTTGTTTCTAAAGAAACCCCTACGTAGGGAGATAAATACATTGGAAACTGAGGGAAGAGACCAAAAATAGGAAGTCCTTAGCCTGTGCTAAACCTGTGTTCACACAACAAGGCAAGTGATTAATGTAAAGCAGGCCATACACATTAGATGAAAGTTGGCTGAACCAGCTAATTTTGGTGGGCCTGTCCCACTATCTGATGCTGGGGACTTCCCAACTCCCAAGATGGTAAATGTCAGAGAAAATAAGGTTTGGGCATGTTGGATTTTAACATGCCCAATCCCTTTGTTCTCTGTCAGACAGGTTGGACTGGGGTTTCTCGGACCTACCAGAGCAAAAGTTACCCTCCATCTACAGAACATGCGCACCTCCACTTTTAGTTGCCCTGTAATGTTATGATTGTACACACAGGACATATCATCAATAAGGCGTACCAAGTTATTTGCTAATCAACCCATAAGAAATAATGGCAAGTACTTAGCTCCAAGTCACCTCCAAATGGGTTTGTCTACTGCTGGATCTTTAAGTCCCATTTTTGTGTCATAGCCTGGGTCCCCTGGAGGAGCCTCTGGTACTTTGGTGAGCCAGTCTTACCCTGTCAGACTGGCCATATGGTTGAGTCAAGTGGAATAGTTATCAGCCGAACGAGCATTTAGCCATTTTTTAGGGTCTGTCTTTTTGTAGAATTCAAGGAAATCACAAAAAATACATATTTTGACACCATGAAAATACATCATCTTGGAAGATCAGGATTTTTGCGGCGGTAGGTAAGCATGGATGTCTGATCTTCGGATCATCATCTGCACTATTTAATTAATTATACCCTGCATGGAATTAAAAATAGTAAACAAATTACAGTGAAGAACCAAAGTGAAGTTTCCCTTCAAGCAGCCACTAACTTTGATGAAGAAATCATAATAAAAAAAGATCATACACATTTTCAGACTTTAAGAGGTTTTTTTATATTTTATTAACACTGCAATGATAACTTCTGAAATAATTAGTACAAACAAAAAATATACTTGACAAACTGTACATAAATAAACTATAATCTAATGTCTTCTAATCTGCAGATAAATACCATTACAAACAGAGCGGTGTACAGCATGTTATAATGAACATAGAGAGGCAAAATGGGTTATAAAAGTGTTTGTTTTAGCACCGCAAGCATTTTGGTCCTTCATATATGTATGGAGCATCATGTGTTACCTAGACATATTCTGCAAAAAAATAAATATTTCAAAATAACTCCTAGATTGGAGAAATGGTAAAAAAATCCTTCACTTAATCATTAACTCCATTTCTTTCTCTAGTTTTTCCTTCTAGGATCCAAGCACATCATCGATGTACCCAATCTTTCTTTTCCTTTCTCAATTATTTTCAATGACCCTAAATATAACCCTCTTCTATTTTTCTGTCATTATTTGTTCTTTTTTATTTCTTGTTCTACCAATCAACTATTTATTATTTTTCCCAACTTTCGTGCCCTCATAAAGTTCTACTGGTCTACTTTTTTGGACTAAAAAACCCAGAATATAAAATAGCCAGAGGAGCCAACTGTTCTTCCGAGATGTATTCATATTTTATATATTGTTGTTATTAGAAGTAATAAGTTCTCTAACAGAGTGGTTATATTACTTTCACGCCACACTGACCGATATAAGTTGTCCTATTGCTTTATCAATATGTTCTTTATCTAAGGGCCCTTGTTTGCCTAATCCCAGCATGGAAAGCACAGCTACAGTATTATCAATTCCTCAGAAGAGAAAGTCTTTTAAGAGTTTTGAACAGGGCATTATCCTGCATACAAATGAAGAGGAGTAATATAGTATATGTATATAATACATGGATTGTTCAGAAAAAAGTTTTGAAAATGTGCATAGTATAGGCAGAAGCATAGCTAGGCTTTCCTTCACCTGGGGCAAGGATTCAGTTTCCTGCCCTAGCGCTGCGTCTAAATGCCCTGGCCAAGGCAGAGTGGCTTTTTGCACTCTTCCTTCACAGTACTCGGGGCATATAGTATCACACTGAGCCCCCTAGCTATATAGTATAGGGGACTATAGATATATGTTTCATGAAGGAATTATTTTTACCATTTCTTTTCTGACTTATCTTCTGTCAAATTAATTGCTGACCTACATTATAGGTTAAAAAAATATATATATATGGGAGGGTTATGTGGTGAAGTGAAATAATTAATGTAACCAATATATCTTGAGCTCAACAAGCAGGAAGTCCTATAATAATAAAAAAAATTATTGGATTTGTAGACAATAAAATGACAGTGTTTATTAGCCTGAGGCCATTCGTTATAACATCATAACTGATTTGCATAGGGTGCATTATTTCGGGTAATGTTGGGGCTATAGATATACTATACTTGGATTCTTGTAATTTTATTTTTCTTGTGGGTCCTAGTTCTTTGGGCTTGCCAAAAATGATGGCCTTTGTTATTTTTTGGTATACCAAAAAGCCCACAATGACATTAAGACTTATAATAGGAAATAAATACTAAACCTAAAATACTATTTCTTCATCGTTTCAGTACCATTTATTGCGGGGCCACCTGACTAATTTCCTAGGACTGTTTCACCAGTCATATTTCAAAGCTTTGCATCATGTTGCTTTTTGATTGATAGTAGAGAGGAAAATACGACCATATTGGTTTTAATATTTAGTAGCAAACGTCATATGGATGACCAATCTATCTTAACGGATGGGAGTCCTGCAAAAATAGCATTTCACATAAAACACTGTAATAAAAAAAAGACCAATGAAAATGTATTACACTCTAATCTCATTTTAATTATTACGGCCCCGGGCACAATATTGACCTCCTATGTCAGATATTTCCATACGAGAAGAGTAAGGACCACAATGTTCCACTGAAGATTCATAACACCCTTAGCGGGCAGCACGATTTGGAGAGTAAGAGGATGATGGTTTTGTAGTAGAATCGAATCTAGGTGCTATGGATTGCAGGAGACAAAGACAAAAGTTTTGTTAGAAGTATATATTGATCTCTTAGGTCACCACAGGGGCGTAACTAGGAAAGACTGGGCCCCATAGCAAACTTTTGACTGGGGCCCCCCTCCCCTGGGTATCACACAACCCCCCTTGTAGATAGTGCCTCCCTATAGATTCCGCCACACAGCTCCCCCTATAGACAGCACCATACAGCCCCCTGTAGATAACATCATACAGTCCCCCTGTAGATAATGTCATACAGCCCCCTTGTAGATAACGCTATACAGCCCTCCCCTGTAGATAACGTCATACATCCCCCCCTTTAGATAACGCCATACAGCCCTCCCCTGTAGATAACGCCATACAGCCCTCCCCTGTAGATAACGCCATACAGCCCTCCCCTGTAGATAATGCCATACAGCCCCCCTGTAGATAACCTCATACAGCCCTCCCCTATAGATAACGGCATACAGCCATACAGCCCTCCCCTGTAGATAATGCCATACAGCCCCCCTGTAGATAGCATCATACAGCCCTCCACCGTAGATAACATCATACAGCCCCCCTGTAGATAACGCCATACAGCCCCCCTGTAGATAACGTCATGCAGCTCTCCCCTGTAGATAACACCAGACAGCCCCCTGTAGATAACGTCATACAGCCCCCCTGTAGATAATGGCATACAGCGCCCCTGTAGATAACGGCATACAGCCCTCCCCTGTAGATAACGCCTTACAGCCCCCCTGTAGATAACGCCTTACAGCCCCCCCCTGTAGATAACGCCTTACAGGCCCCCTGTAGATAACGCCATACAGCCCCCAGGCAGATAACGCCATACAAACCCCCCTGTAGATAACGCCATACAGCCCCCTGTAGATAATGCCATACAGCCCCCCCTGTGGATAACATCATACAGCCCTCCCCTGTAGATAACGCCTTACAGCCCCCTGTAGATAACGCCATACAGCCCCCCTGTAGATAACGCTATACAGCCCCCACTGTAGATAATGCCATACAGCCCTTCCCTGTAGATAACACCATACAGACCCCCTGTAGATAATGCCAGACAGCGCCCCCTGTAGATAACGCCATACAGCCCCAAACCCCCCTTGAGATAACGCCATACAGCCCTAAACCCCCCCTGCAGAGAACGCCATACAGCCCCCAACCCCCCCCCCCAAAAAAAAATGGCCTATAGTTTGTCCTACAAAATACGTGCATTCCCTATCCACAGGATAGGGGATATATGTGTGTTCGCTGGCAGCGATAAGGAGAATGGGGGACTGAAAGTCCCCCGAAGTTCTTCAATGACAAACCTCGGACTTCCGGAGTCTGCGCAGTTCAATAAAAATGAAAGGAGCGCTGGTCACGCATGCGCACAAGCGTGACCAGTGCACAATTCATTTCTATGGAGCTGTCGACAGACTCCGGAAGTCCGAGGTCTGTCATGGAGAACTTCTCCTTATCGCTGGGCGTCCCAGCGATCCCACATGTATCCCCTATCCTGTGGATAGGGGATGGATGTCTTTTGTAGGAACAACCCCTTCAGTGGCGCCGCGCTGTAGCAGCCATAGCGGCTGCTAGCGGAGCCTGCGGCCATGGGAGGGGGGGCCATGCTGGCGGGCAGGACAGGCCCCCTCATGCTGCGGGCCCCGTAGCAGTCGCTATGGCTGCTACAGCGGTAGTTACGCCACTGGGTCACCACTAACTTCCATGATACTTTTAAACACAGGTAAGCACTTAGAATACACTCACTCATTTGGCAGTGGATGCTAGAAGTAGTGATGTTGTGTTTAACATGCATATTTTGAGTATTTTGCCATCCTCTTGGATCACTGGTGACTCGTGTTTTGACTGGGAAGGTTCTTCTTGGTGTCCTGTTTGTCCCTTTTTAGTGTCGTTTTTGGCTGCCTCACATCCCATAGTGCTGGGTATTGCAATTGAAACCAATCAGAAGACTCCCCATTCTGCTCTTCTTCTCTCGTCATATCATACAAAGAGAGAAAGGGCAGCTGCATCCCCCTCCACTTGGTCTAATCTCAACTCTGTATCTGCAAACTCATTTAAGGGGGAATAAGGAGGATTTTGGAAAGATAGAGTGGAAAGTTTCATATTTTTACATGCAATACTGATTTATCCAAAGAAATATATAGTACAGCTGCATCTGAGCAAATTAAATATTGATAAATCCCCTGGCCCAGGCGGCATTCATCCATGGGTATTAAGGGAATTGAGCTCGGTAATGGACAGACCATTGTATCTCATCTTCTTAGACTCCCTTGTAACAGGATAATTGCCACAGGAATTAAGTTGTACCTATATTACAAAGGTAAGAAGATGGAACCGAGTAACTACCGTCCAGTAAGTTTGACATCTATGTTATGTCAAATATTTGAGGATATTTTAAGAGATGGACTGCAAAAATATATAGCGGTGATTAATCTGAACTGATAACCAGCATGGATTCAAGAAAAACAGGTCGCGACTAACCAACATGCTTGGTTTCTATGAGGAGGTAAGTGCAAATCTGGATGTTGATCATGCGAGAAACCACAGAACAGTCTTGTACTGAAGCTACTGGGGGACCATGTATGCACGTGGGTAAGGAATTGGTTAGGAGACAGAAAACAAAGTCTTTATAAATGGTACTTACACAAAATGAGCTGAAGACAGCAGTGGAGTGCCACAAAGATCTGGATTAGCGCCTATTCCTGCGAACCCCTTTATTAAAGACCTTGCAAATGGGATTGATAGTAAGGTGTCAATTTTTGGTGACGATACAAAACTTTGTAAAATACTTAAAACTCAGCTTGATTATAAAATATAACAGAAAGACTTAGATAAGTTGTCAGCATGGGCAAAAACATGGCAGAAGAATTTTAATGTTGATAAATATAAAGTAATGCACCTAGACCACAATAATAGTATTAAAGCATAGACATTTAATATAATAAAATTGGACGTAACAGAACCATAGAAGGACCTGTGTATTCTGGTTACAAATAAGCTAAGCAGCAGCACTCAATGTCAAGCAGCAGCTGCAAAAGCAAATAGGATGTTAGGTTGTATAAGAAGAGAGCTAAAAACCTGTGATTCAAATGTAATATTAACCCCTCTATAAATACCTTTTAAGGCCACATCTTGAAAATGGAGTTCAGTTTTGGGCTCCAAATTGTAAAAAAGGAAATAGGAGGACTGGAGAGGCTTCAACGAGATTATTAAATGGGATGGGAGGTATTGCTTACAATGAAAGGCTAGAAAAATTGGGCTTGTTCAGCTCTCAAAAAAGATGTCTTAAAGGGATTTTATTAACATGTATAAATATATGTGTGGTTAATACAGAGAACTAGCACATGATCTGTACCTTCCAAGGACTCTACAAAGGACCAGGGGACATGCATTGCGTGTGGAAGAAAGACGTCTCAGACATCAATATAGGAAAGGATTCTTTACAGTTAGAGTAGTCAAACTATGGAATGCCCTACCCCAAGAGATAGTGATGGCAGATACTATGTCAGCATTTAAAAAAAGGCTAGAAGATTATTTACTGACGATTGGCAATGAGGGTTATAACTAATCTATCAATGAATGATGTATAATTGATTGAGAAATGTTGAACTTGATGGACCTGTTTATTTTTTCAGTCTATGTAAATACGCAACCTTTAGTTTAGAAAAAAATCAGTGAAGAAACATACAGCCTGCAATATTGATATAACCAAATATGACACCCCTCCTATTGAAACATCGGCATCTTGGCGGCATGGATAGCAGGTGGTTGCTGTTAAACTGGCCCCTGCTATATCTGAATATACATAATTTATAATATTACAGAGGTATCAAAGTCGCTTTAAAAAGAAATTTACAGAAAATATGCACAAAAAAAATGTACAAAACCATAACTAATTACTTACCCTAAAAGTGACATAGACAAACAGAATAAATGCTCCAATGGCGCCGACACATATAAGCATAATAACCCAGGATGTGATGTATATTTGAGGCTCTGGAGAAAGAGAATAGAGGCAATGATGTTAAAATAATAATCGTATAATAATACTCATAATGAGTAATAAAAATTCTTACTGCATTTATAATACAAGTTATTGCTATTACTGTGTCTTTTATAAATCCCTAGTTGCCTTATTTCCCCTGTATACCTCATGGTAGCACGATAGACAGTTGCTTTGAAAACCCGGCATTGGTTATACAGGGTGGCGCAAGTCTACACCTTCAAGATCAATCTTACTAAATCCATAATGCAAATGTGACTTGGGCATAACACATATAACACATATAGGGATCATACATAAAATGGACAACACCTTTGCCTCGACAGTCAGCTGATATCCACACTTACAACCACACAACCTACAAATGTAGCATTATCCGGGACCCTTCCGTATGGTAATTGGAGACTTACGTAACTTGATTTATATGTCTGCTAGTCAATTTGCTTTGGTTCAATCCTTTTAGGAGATGAGATTTTCAGACTACGCATATGCCGGGTGTGACTGTATTATATATCTGTTGTTTGTCTGCCCATGTTGTAATCAATTTTCTTCACCTCTCTCCGCCTTTGCTTCCGGCTATGTTGCTTTGAATTATAAGCAGGCCTGGACCATTTTTGTACATGCTATGTATAGCAAAAAGAATGTGAATTGGAGACTTATGATCAACATATTGGTTTTATTTCCAGTTATGATCCTAAATCATGATGTAATCGCTGTAATATCCTGGCTGCAGTGAAGGCAATAAGAATTTAGAGTGAGCCTTAAAGTCCATAAATCAACTTTTCTTTCTAGATACAACGCCCCTTTTGTCCATGGGCTGTGTCTGGTATTGCATCTCATCTCCATTCAAGTGACTGGGTCTGAGCTGCAATAACAGACACATCCCCAGGGAATAGGGTGGCAGTGTTTCTGGAAATAAAAAAATAAATAAATAATTGCTTTAATAAAAAACAAACTTACCACCAAGTAAGCTATTTTGGTCCACAGCAGCAGTCGTGGTACTTCCAGTGAAAGCAGTTGTTGTGGCAGGTGTTGTTGTGGCAGGTGTTGTGGCTGGTGTTGTTGTGGCTGGTGTGGTTGTGGCTGGTGTTGTGGCTGATGTTGTTGTGGCTGGTGTGGTTGTGGCTGGTGTGGTTGTGGCTGGTGTTGTTGTGCCTGGTGTGGTTGTGGCTGGTGTGGTTGTGGCTGGTGTGGTTGTGGCTGGTGTTGTTGTGGCTGGTGTGGTTGTTGCTGGTGTGGTTGTTGCAGGTGTTGTTGTGTCTGGTGTGGTTGTGCCTGGTGTTGTTGTGGCTGGTGTTGTTGTGGCTGGTGTGGTTGTTGCAGGTGTTGTTGTGGATGGTGTTGTTGTGGCAGGTGTTGTTATGGCTGGTGTGGTTGTTACTGGTGTTGTTGTGGCTGGTGTGGTTGTTGCTGGTGTGGTTGTGGCAGGTGTTGTTGTGTCTGGTGTTGTTGTGGCTGGTGTGGTTGTTGCTGGTGTGGTTGTGGCAGGTGTTGTGGTTGTTGCTGGTGTGGTTGTGGCTGGTGTGGTTGTTGTTGCTGGTGTTGTTGTGGCAGGTGTTGTGGCTGGTGTGGTTGTTGCTGGTATTGTTGTGGCAGGTGTTGTTGTGGTTGGTGTGGTTGTTGCTGGTGTTGTTGTGGCTGGTATTGTAGTATCTGGTGTTGTTGTAGCTGGAAATCGAAAAATATAGATATACAGAAAAGTTTTAGTACAAGATATATTCTCATAACAACAGTATACAGGGTAGGAAAAAAATGTTAGATTTATTTATTAGAGGTCCAACATCTTGGACCACCCTTAACCCTAGAACGGTTACCCCACCCCTACCCTGTCCCCTATTACTGTGTGCCATAGTGGAGAATGCCAGGTTCTGCAAGTCTATGTGAGATAAGGAAATAGACAAGTGTACTTAGCACATCAAACACACATACATAAATACCAGATAATAACCGTATCGAGGTACCCCCTCTATCTTGCAAAATATTTATGCCGTTCTTTAGGTGTAATAACAAGAGCAAACACATTTTAACCTATTCCATATATATATATATATATATATATATATATAATGTCTGTAAGTGGAACACATGACTCAGTTCTGTATAATTAGGTTCATCTGATTTGATTATAAGTGCTGTATATCAGGTGGTGAAATTCATACTGCAGAAGAGATAGTAGACAAGTTTTGTACAGCACTTTATCGGGATGGTAGTGTCTGGTTTTGGTGACGTTGGCTCCTACAGTTCAGTTTTTAGAAGTTTAATTGATTTGCTGCCTATAGTGACAAAAATCAGAATTCTTGTTTGAGTTTCTCCTGCAAGAAATAGAAGTTTGGTTGGGACCATCAAAGGATCTGAAGATCTTTCTAAGGAAACACGTTCTTGCAGGAGACCATTTTGCCTGAGCCAACTATTATTTTTTCAAAAAAGTTTGTTTAAGAAAAACTATTCTCGTCTTCATTTGCATCATCAAATTTAACGGGGAGTTTTAATACCCACTTTTCAAATTGAGCGTCCCCTGGATAAATGTAATAGCTGGAGCCCATACATAGAACTGATATCAATGGTCATTGGTATTCCTGATTGATAGGCTTCATGATAATATACATTTTTGTGTAAACAATGTTAAAAATTCCATTAAGGCTTCAAAAAGAATACCTACTGAGACACCTACTAAAGAATGGGTGGAACTTGCGAGGGGAGTTTCCACCATTCTGATCTGTTGAAGATAACACACATTCTAACGTTATCTAAATCTCATACTTTACTAATGACGTCCCAGTTACATACGTAACAAATCCACAATACTGGCATTTCGTGTTTTTCTTCCTTCCATAAACCCATATATGAAGACACCGTGGAGAATAGGGTTTATATACTGAAATATCTCTACGACTTTGTTATTACAATTATCACTTTCTTCTAGACTTCATATGTGATGAGTGTAAACGTTCGATATATCTCGTAGAGTATAACAACGCTAATGAACCAGAAGGACAAAACTCTGGAAACCCAAATATCATAGGGTTCCCTAAAACATGCGAAAGACTGGAATAAGTAATGCCCTCTAATAAATACACAGAAGGGTTAATTTTTTTTTCTAAAATGTTTGTACAATTCAACTGATTCCCATTGGCTTTCTTTTACTTGGATTTATGGGGGATTTCATTTATCCATCCAGGTCAAAGTATAACTAGTTCTGGAAAGTCCAAATAAGGTGGGATAGTTTTTGAAGTTGTGATGACATTTCACTTAACCAAGAAACATCCTTAGTTCTACTGAGTAGAAAAGAAAATTCCGAGGTATTCGTAGCCTTTAGGGGTAATTCAGTCACATTGATCAGTCACCTTAGTCACATTAGGGAAATTGATTTAGATTTAAACACTTGATTTCTTTTTCTCTTTATAGTCATTATTTGGTAAACTTTTTGAGCCAACGTTTCTTTTTGTATCATGCAACCATAAATGACTTCACTTAAAAAAAAGATATGCCCTTTAGTACTGTTTTATTTGAGTTAAGCTGCATTCACACTGTTAGTGTTTTTGTGTGTGTGTGTGTGTGTGTGTGTGTGTGTGTGTGTGTGTATTTTTTTTTACCAAAAATGGGAGCAGATACCGTATGAGAGAAGTAAGAAAAAAAAGAAAGGTCCTACTTTTCTCTGATCCAACAATTGTGTGAATATAGATTGACATATTAAGTGAAAAAAAAAGAACTCTACACAAAAAATCTTGTAATGTCAGATTTTGTGAGAATATATAAAAAGAGAGTGCCTAAATATGATCATTCACAAAATACTCAGAGAGTCAAGTGGTATGGGCTTACAAATAATGTATGTGTATCTGGAAATTTCAGCTAGTACTGTTGGTCTCATAATAGGTAAAGATAGTTGCACCATGATATCTGACTAAGATATAACTAAAACATGGTTGGTTGAGCCCCACAGATATCAATTACCAGTTTCTTAAGGTTTCTTACTTTCCAATTAAAATGTTTCTTATTTATCTTTTTTGTCCTGTAATTTATTGCAGAAGACCTCCAGTGGAAGCACAACTTTCCATGTCTGCATTCTCCACCTGGCTGTACCACACTCTACGCTTCTGAATACAGTACTTACTTTTTGAACTGCTGCCTTGTCTATGTTTTAAAAAAGCCTCCATCTTGATTCTTAGATTTCCCCAGCTTTCTCTTCCTCTCTGCTTTGTTATCAATCTCATGATGCTTCAGCACAGCATCACATGACCACCATGCTGGGGGACATTGTGATTATCATTCCCTCTATATTCTCCTAAATAAGCTGAGAAACCATAAGTATACAGCCAGGGAGGCCGCACTATATTGTTGTACATTACACCTATGTGACAGGAACCTGTCTATCAGTGGTAGATTATGACAGAAGTTTCTGTCCCCCCCCCCCCCCTGTGTAATACTAGTGTTGTACAGGAACTGCTGAAGCCTGTGATGGGTGACACATAGATCTCCATAGAATCAAGTAGAGAAAGTGTGTCACCGAGCCTGATTCACACGGCTGCTAAGCAACCATCCCAGTCTAATATATAGAGATAAATAACAGTTGAGAGACTGACACATGGAATACCATAATGGTACACATGGAAAAGTTTGTTTTGGACAGGGTGTCCCTTTAACTTCAAACAGTCAACAGTCCTATTGCTACATTCCTAAAACTCAAGACAGTATAAAAATATATGTAATAAAAATATTTTCACATAATATAATAATTATCATATATATTATATAATAATAATTAGAATAAATTAGATCTTTTTTCTTATATTCAAATCAACTATTGTATAATTTTGTACTTCGTATTAAGGATTTAAGAATATTAATAAACAACTAAAAATAATGTAAAGCTAAATATCGAAAATATTTAAAAATAATTTATTGACCCAAAAATTTCAAAAATAATACTCTCTTATATCTCTTATTAATAATAAAAACTACAGCTTACCTGCTTTCATAATTAGAATAAATACTAGAAAAAATACTTTTAGCACTGCCATTTTTATATGTCCCATGATAGCACTTGAATAATTGTCTTCAGATTCCCTTGGCTGAGGCACATCAAAACTCCCGGCTCTATAAATTGTGGTTCTTATATATCCTTTGGAAGTATAACATTTATGCATAAATCACATATGATGTATCGGTTAATAAACATAGCTGCATACATTTACACATACCTTGAGATGCCATGCATGGTAAATTGGTCTCCAGATCATATCATACATTACATATCTCGATTATATTAGAATTAATTGACCATAAGATATTTCTATGCCTATATCCTAATATTGTGACCTCACCTGATGGAATGTAGGGGAACAGCCCATTCCTAAAGTATAAGCAGGCATCCAGATACAGAAACAAGTCCATCAAAATGTCTATGAAGTTTTTTTATTCATGTAGTTCATTTTATTTCTCCGGTTACAAGTGCGGCCGCATCTCCTGACGAAAGTTTAAAAATGTCACAGGGAGACGCAACCAGGAGAGTCAGACATCTCATCGCCTACGCAACCATACAAAGCTTTTTCTGCTAAGGAACTTGCCTTGAGAAGCTTCCAACCTCCTGCCTGTACCGCTACCCTTATCTTGAAACTTGTTATGCTCATCTTCTCTTCTTCTTATATCTTATTATTATGGCTATGTTTGTATTATTTATTTTAGTGAAAATCTGATTGGTCTTCATACTACGCATGATCTTTTACCTTGGTACGGTGCGCATGCTCTCCAGTGAACTGACTCATCACGGTACCGGAAGATGTCATAGGTGTCATAGTAAGGACGGAAGTTCCTGTTTGGGCATATACTGGGTCGAACACTAATAACGCAGATGGTCTGTGCCAACCAGGACCCGGATGCGAAATGCGCCATTGGATACCATCATTAGACTTTAGTATTTAGACTCTGTGAGTACTAACTTTTACACCTCCCGATAAAGGTTGCGAAATGAGCATCAGGGTGCTCCCAGGGGTGACTTCTCCCATCATCTAACCATATCTACAACAGGTACTTAACTTATGTAATACTTTGTATGGTGAACTGTCCCATGGCTCCATTTTCGATGCAGAGCCTAGCTCGGTTCTGGTACTACTTATAAATTTAATGATATCTACATTCAGTCATTGAGTATTTTCTAGCATGGTTTGATGGGTCATTTTATGTTTTTATCTTGTTTGTCTTGGGGGTATTCTAGTATTGTCTCATTTTATTTATTAATAAAGAGATACTTTTTTTATGTGAACGATATTTGTCTTTTGTGTCTATTTTTGGAAGCTTGTATATTGTTGGTTTATTATCTTATCTTTTATCACTACTGGGTGAGTAATGACTTGCACACCTTAAATGTAATTATGAGAACAATATAGTAGTCCAAAAATTTTAACCATGCAAGGGAAATTACAGGCCAATGATAATTTATGGATCTCTCAATCACAATCATTGCAACGATCAGCCGATGAACGAACAGCTCGTTCATCTGCTGATCGTATCGTTTATGCTGAAAGAAATATTATCATTGTCGGCAGCACATCTCCCGGTGTAAACTGTGAAATGTGAAATGTATGAAGACGAGTGATAGTAGTAACCAGTGCTCGTCCTCCTACATAAGTCCTTGTGAAAAGAGCAAACAAGCGCCGATCAACGAGCCGTCTCGTAGATCGTCTATTGTTGTTATGGCTAAAATGAGGTTGGTGTCTAAGGGCCCTAAGACCACGTAGACAGGAAAACGTATAAAAAAAAAATCTGAAATACTCTATATTGATCAATATTCTACTACATTAACTTTAGAACAGGAAAAATCTGTTTGGTATATTCTTAGTCCTTTTGGACTTTTATAGAAACTCTTTTATCTCTGGATCAATTCTGGAAGAAACTCAAATGGTGTTGCATAATGCTGTTCTACTGGATTGTGAAGTTCTATAAAACATATCTCTTATCTACAAAGACGTGTATCATCCATACCATGAGTATATAAGCGACCAAGTGTTGTTAATATTCTATATTATTCTTATTATTTTGGGCCAGCAAGTTGTTTTGAGTCCCCTTTCGGCTTGACTGTAGAAATAGGGCATCTGTAGAACAGTGAAATCCAACCTCTGGCCGCTGTGAAACTACAACCCCCATCCAGACTTTTTCCATTGCATGTTCTTGGTTTGAGTAACTATTTTACTTCACCTTTCACCTGTTCTAAACATGATCTTTAGTGTCCAATAAAATGGATCTTCTCAAACCTCTTATATAAATTCGAAACCAACAGAACTATGAGGATTATAATTAGACAATTAAGGTAAATTAACAGGAAGGTAAATAAAAAAAACCTCATATCTATAAAGTGTGGTGTGGAACATGATATTCCTTAAACAGTTTCCCTATAGGGAATGATACCAAACCATAAAAGTGTTATTGGACAAGGGTTATAGTTACCAGGTGTCACGAACCTGGGGTATGTGGACCCACTAGACTGCTCCATCGTAGCAGAGTGGCAGCTGGCCAAACAACAGTCTTATGCAAAGTCCATGCAAAGTATTTTGGACAAGAGTACCTCTAAGATTCCAGACAAACACGAAGTATAGCAGATGCTTTGGCACAGATGGAGCTTGACGTGGCAGATGACACCAGACAGCAGATGACACCAGACGTGGCAGATGACTCCAGACGTGGCAGATGAGACAAACTCGAATCCAACTAAAGTCTTAGGCTCAGAATCAAACGCAGCAACAGGATACAGGAGCACTGGGAGCAGGAAACAACTAAGGGACCGTTTACAATGCTGAGAGCGCCGTATCCCGGAGTGCCTAAAATGTTTGCCTGCGTTACCTTGGTGACGAGCGTCTGACGAGACGTCTCTGCGACCATGCGGTCACATGGCACTTCCGGAGATGCGGTGCTCGTCATCATGGCTGTTACGCGCCGATTTGCGGATTCCCCACAGGTGAGAACCTCATAGTCTTGTACTCCCGGTATCTCTATAAAAGCCCCCTAGATTTTAAAGTAGTCAGCCTCCTGACGAAGCCGGTCTCAGGCGAAACGCGCGTCGAGGTGCTCTTTTTTCTGTGCCATATCTAGACTGATGTCCATTTCCTCTCACCATGTCTATAGGTATGTTTTATCTTCTTTGGTAATATGCCTTTCCCCTATTTGATAGCATTCTAATTAGGGCTGTATACATATTTATATTTACCATTCATGTCTACTTACCTATAGTTAAATTTTTTCTTGGGCTGTGTATCTATGCTGTCTTTTACAGCTGCACATGTCCTTTATATTACATGGTGTTTACGTGGATTTGGCATTATTGTCTCTAGATACGTTGTTCTGTATACCCTCAGGTATAATTACATCTATACCAATCTGATGCTGTTCTTGGAATCTGACTTATTTTATCATTGTCATTATTTCTGATATCACGTATTGTTATTCATCATGTACTAATAAAGATCAAATATTTTATGAAGATACGTGTCAGTTATATATTCATAGGTACAATATTGGGTGCTATGTCCCCTGTGTTTTTTGGTTGTTCTGCACATAGTGGGGACTCCCTGTTTCTTCTGCTTTGAGGTTGTTTTAGGTTTATTACCGTTTACAATGCAAACATGGTTAGACAACAACAATGCTCATCCAAGGAGTGAAAGGGCAGAGCTATTTTTATAATCCAGGGTGGTCTGTGGATTGGTTAGGGAATTTTTTGCATCTGCCAGGGACGAGCGCGAGCGCACACCCTAAAGGACAATCCAGAGCAGGGCGGCCTTGTGTGCTGGCGTATCCGAGGAGCGAGATGCTGGCAAGTAGCCAGAGGTCTGCAGTCGCGGCCGTCAGAAGGTGAGGGACGGCCGTTACACCAGGAATCATTTTTAATCTTCAAGGAACTTGGTAAGTGTGTCCCAGGGATCAACATAACCTAAGTCTTTCAGACAATCTCTTTTTAATTGAAGCTGATTCGGATCAGTGGATCATCATAGGTCCAGAAACCAGCCGTAATGCCCTGTAGAACTGCTGTCACTGAAAGGAAAATCTAGTATTAAATGTCACCCATTGAAATGAATGGCCATGCATGTGAAAAATGGATGGGCCAGGTCCGCCAGAGCCACTGTTTGTTAGCGGCTCTTCCCTCTGGCTAATAGGGAGGGATCCAAAATGGGAGACACCCTCTATGATGTCCATATTCCTAAAAAAAACAAAAACAAATACAGGATAGAGTTGTCTTCTCCTAATAACTAATGCATATTTAAGGAAAAGTGGACATTGGGTCCTTTTACACGGGCCAATTGTCGGGCCTTCCCAGAAAGTAGTAATGAGCTCTTGACCCCAAACATTACGGATAATAGCTCCTTGCGGAAGGAGCAAACGAGCGTCGATCCACGAGCTGTCTTGTTGATCGCCGCTCGTTGTTACGGCCAAAATGGGCCACTGTAAAAGGACCCGCAGGAGTGAGGTCATCAATTCTAGTAGCAAAAATCCTAAAAGATAGTGACATCTATAAGTAGACAGAACTACATAAGCAGCAGGTAAACATATATTAAAAAAAGATTAATACATGTTGAGTTGCATGTCATCCCTGATCTCCATAACTGAGACGGTACGGTGACGCCTATATTAAAATCAATGAATCATCTCATAATTAATTAGAAGTTGGAAACACATTAGTTTCTTCTAAAACCAGAACTGTTTTTCTAATGACAGGAGATTTTATCATTAGCATACCTCCACTTTCACTGAACTACGATTACAGTGCAGGAGTGAGCACAACAATCGTTTTTCTAAATAACTATTATTAGCGATTCAGCTTTTAGCGGCAGCACGGACTGTGTATATTCCGTGTGGCCGGCGGCTCATACCTCTGCAGTAGCGTTTTGCACGACTCTGTGGCTCCTGTATGCAGAACGGCCACCGGCGCTAGAAAATCCTGTAGCGCTAAGAGCCGTATTGGATACGGGGGCCATGGAGACGAGCAGGACGCTACTGCAGAGGTATGAGCCGTCGATCACATAGATTATAGACAGTCCATGCTGCTGCTAGAAGCAAAATCGCTAATAAAAGTTAGTAGAAAAACGATTATTGTGAACGCTCCTGCAATATAATGGTTTTTCCGTGAAAGTGGAGGTACGGTTTAAAGGGGAAAGCATTTATGGGATTCTATCACTCCCCCTGGATTACGAGGTGTCTCCCGGGATTGATTTTCAATGAACGGTGGAGAAGGCGATTTCTCGAGACTTCCTCCTACCTAGTTGTCCACTGTACATGAAAATTAGCTTCAACATTCTCTTTCTTCCCAGTTGGTGAACCACCACGTTTTAACACTTGTCTATTTGACAGATATTTAACCCATGGGTTGCCATGACTCTATGCCTATTAAAAAAAATACACATATATGATATCACAGTGATCATAATGACCAGAACAATAAAGTTAACACATCAATTAAACCACATGGTGAACGCCGTACAAAAATACCATGCAAAAAACTGTGTCGGAATTGCTTTTTTTCAACCCCCCCCCCCCCCACAAGAAAATAATAATAAAAGTTAATCAATAAGTCCCATGTACCCCAAAATGGTACCAACAAAAATGACATCCCGTCCCGCAAAAAAAAAAAGCTCACATATGGTCACATTGATGAAAATATATAAAAGTTATGGCTCTTGGAATGAGGCCATGCAAAAACAAATTGTTGTTTTTTTAACAGGTTCCCGACCGCTGGCCGTAAATATACGGCCAGCGGCCAGGGTCTCTAAAGTCCGGCGTATAGTATATATACGGCCGCACTTCAGAGACTGTGCACGCGCGATCGCGTGCACACAGCTCTATGCCCTGGCTGTTGCTAACAGCCATGGGCACTGGGCAGAATGTCAGGGGTCAATCTTTTGGCCCCTGAACATGTGATCGCTGTGACAACCAATCACAGCGATCACATGCATTTCTGCATAGAAAACAGTGTGCACGCGATCGCGTGCACACAGCCCTGTGCCCTCGCTGTTACCAACAGCTCTGGGCACTGGGCAGAGTATCAGGGACCAATCTGATGGTCCCTGATCATGTGGTCGCTGTGAAAACCTATCACAGCGACCACATTTGTTTTATTTTGACTTTTCTGGCAGTAAATCTCCTGCCTCTTTTCTTCTCCTCAAACATTGTTTCAGTTTGAGGAGAAGAAGAGACTCGGGAGAATTGCTGCCAGAAGAATACAGTGAAAAAAAATACAGTTACACTAAAACATTCTCTGTATAGATAGATTTCTATCTATCTATACAATCTATCTATCCATCTATCTTTTTTTCTATCTATCTACCTTTCTTTCTTTTATTCTATTAGAATAGGCAGGTAGGGAGTATATAATTATATATATATCCACATATATATAATATATATAGCAATAGCGGTTTATTTTTTTGTTAGCGGTAGTGTAGATATATATAGCAGTTAGTTTGTGTGTTTTATAAAAAAAAATAAAAATAAAATTTGTTTAGTTAGTGTTAGTGTTAGTTACGTTATGGCGAGGAAGTTGTTTAGCGCCGAGGAGGCATACGCCATGCTGTGGTCTGAGTCGGAGACCGCATCAGAGATGGCGTCCGAGATGGAACCTGTTTTAGGTAGTGACGATGACAGCGTCACTTCAGGTTCATCTTCAGGGGACGTTGTCCCTGATGCAGTCGAAACTGCAGAACATGAAAGTGCAGGGCCAAGTAGCGCTGTAGCACGGGACAGCCTGGTCCCTCCAGTCCAGGCTCTTGTATGGGCACCTGCCCCATCTTTTGGGCCTAGAATCCACGGATTTACGGCCACTCCTGGCATAACCGTGGACAATACAAATTTTGTCCAAATGGATTACTTCCATTTATTTATAACGGACGACATCCTAAATCAGATTGTCCACGAAACAAATTTATATGCCACGCAATATATAAGGCAGAAACCTTCATCCACCCATGCCAGAGATTGGACGCCCACCAATTTGCAGGAATTAAAAAATTTTTTGGGGCTCACCCTAAATATGGGTATTGTCAAAAAGCCCTCCATTAGGTCTTACTGGTCAACAAGACCCGCCCAAGCCACCCCAGTATATTCTGCAGTAATGCCCAGGTCTCGTTATGAGACAATAATGAGGTTCCTCCACTTCAATGACAACGCACAGGCCCCCCCAAGTACCGATGCAAACCGGGATCGGTTGTTCAAAATAAGACCGCTAATAAATTCCCTGAATAATTTATTTCTGCAACTCTACACCCCTGAGCAGAATGTAAGTGTGGACGAATCCCTCCTCAACTTCCATGGCAGACTTAGCCAATATCTACCTTCAAAAAGGGCAAGATATGGCGTTAAGCTCTACAAATTGTGTGAAAGCGGGTCAGGATATACCACCGCCTTCAGGATTTATGAAGGGCGGGACCGCACAATAAATGTTCCTGGATGCCCCCCTGATCTTTCCACCAGCAGTAAGATCGTGTGGGAGATAATGCAGCCTCTGCTTCACAAGGGGTACCACCTGTACTGTGATAATTTTTATTCCAGTGTGCCCCTGTTTAGGCATTTGCATGCTGCAAGGACTGGGGCATGTGGTACCATGCGCAAAAACAGAATTGGTTTTCCACAGCAATTAGTGGGGAAGCGCATGGTAAAGGGGGACTCCTGTGCTTATGCATCTGAGGAATTGCTGGCGGTCAAGTTCAGGGATCGCAAAGATGTGTATGTGCTAAGCACGATTCATACCGCAGGAACAGTGGCAGTGAGGGAAAGAGGGGCAACATCGGACAAGCACAAACCAGTGAGCGTGTCCGAATATAACAAGTACATGGGGGGGGTGGATTTAAGCGACCAGGTTTTACAGCCCTATTTAGTAAAACGCAAAACTAAAACCTGGTACAAAAAGGTGGCCATTTATTTGTTACAGGTGGCCATCCACAACTCATTTGTGCTCTATAAAAAAAACAGAGGCAGAGACACATACCTGGATTTCCAGGAGAAAATTATTGAAGGCCTCATTTTTGATGTTCAGGACACCCGAGAATGCCCCCAGTCTGAGGATGTCACGCGACTGACTGAAAGACACTTCGTCAGTCGGATTCCCCCAACAGCAACCAGAAGCAACCCCCAGAAAAAGTGCCGCGTCTGCAGAAAAGACGGGCACCGCAAAGATTCACGATATTTCTGTCCCTCATGTCCCTCGCAACCAGGCCTGTGCATTGAGCCATGTTTTAAAAAATACCACACTGTTCTGAATTATTAGATTTTAGTTAATTTGTTGAAAATATATTTGCCCTACATTACGTTTTTATTTTTCCCCTGATTTTACTCCAAGGGTGAGGGAGGGAATGGGTGGGGGGTGGATGTCATGTTTGATGTTTTCTAAAGTTCATCTGCTGGAGAGCTCCATTTGCATTAACCTGAAATTTCTTATTTTAGAAAACCCCAAAAAATAAATTCCCATTATACCGCTAGATGAATATTTTGGGATCTCTGCTTCAAGAGCAGATATTTTGGACGTGTTATAGAAACTCTGTTGAGTTTTGTAAAACCAGCTTTGAAAAAAAGCGATTTGTGAAATAATCTTCTATCGTCCGCCCTCCTACATCTCTATGTGATAAATAAGGCCACATATTTGGTATCCCCATGCACAGGAGAAGTGGAAGAATGTGAAAGGAGATGAATTTTGGCCGTGGTCTATACCGTGTGTGAAAAATGCTGGTATAAACTGACGCATTTGCTAAAAAATTGCTAATTTTATTTTGATCCATCTTATTCAAGAAACTTTCAGAAGAAAACGGGACTGTCTAAAAATATGAAAAACCCCTAGAAGGAAACCATGTGGGGTCTACTTGTGTGAATGAAGTCATTTATGGGGTGTTTCTAATGTTTCAGCAGCATTAGGCCCCCCAGAAAACAGTATGCTGCTATAAAATCAAGTGCAGAATTCCTGGACCGAAAAGGCCAAAAAGCCTCCTTTTATGCCAAGCCCTGGCACATGCCCATGAATAAAGCACACATATTTGGTATCCCCATGCACGGGAGAAGTGGAAGAATGTGAAATGCGATGAATTTTGTCCGTGGTCCATTTTGTGTGTGAAAAAGCTAGCATAAACTGGCGCAATTGTTAAAAAAAAAAGGTAATTTTATTTTGTTCCATCTTATTCAAGAAACTTTCAGAAGAAAACTGGACTTGCTAAAAATATGATAAACCCCTTGAAGGAAACCTTGTGGGGTCTACTTGTGTGAATTAAGTCATTTATGGGGTGATTCTAATGTTTCAGCAGCATTACACCCCCCAGAAAACAGTATGCTGCTATAAAATCAAATGCAAAATTCCTGGACCAAAAAGCCTCCTTTTATGCCAAGCCCTGGCACATGCCCGCACAGCGAATAAGGCACACATATTTGGTATCCCCATGCACGGGAGAAGTGGAAGAACGTGAAAGGAGATGAATTTTGGCCGTGGTCTATACCGTGTGTGAAAAATACTAGCCTAAACTGACGCATTTGCTAAAAAAGTGCTGATTTTATTTTGTTCCATCTTATTCAAGAAACTTTCAGAAGAAAACTGGACTTGCTAAAAATATGATAAACCCCTTGAAGGAAACCTTGTGGGGTCTACTTGTGCGAATGAAGTCATTTATGGGGTGATTCTAATGTTTCAGCAGCATTAGGCCCCCCAGAAAACAGTATGCGGCTCTAAAATCAAATGCAAAATTCCTAGACCGAAAAGGCCAAAAAGCCTCCTTTTATGCCAAGCCCTGGCACATGCCCGCACAGTGAATAAGGCTCACATATTTGGTATCCCCATGCACGGGAGAAGTGGAAGAATGTGAAAGGAGATTAATTTTGGCCGTGGTTCATACCGTGTGTGAAAAATGCTAGCATAAACCGACGCAATTGTTAAATTCTTGCATTTTTTTCCAATTTTGCCCACTTTAGTGAAAAAAAAAAAAATGATATATACTGACAAATGCCACTAAAACAAAGCCCTATCTGTCCTTTAAAAAGAGTGTAAAATTCAAAGATGAACTTTATTCACCTGCTGAGTTATAGTCATGTAAAGAAGCGCATAGCAAAATTGTGAAATTTGCTCTGGTCATTTAGCTGTAAAACAGCCTAGTCCTTAACCGGTTAAGTGTTATTAATGTGTATAAAACATAAAAAACTATACATATTTGGTATCATCGTAATAGTAACGGACGATGAAATAAAGATAATACATTATTTACGCTGCACAGTGAGACGAAAATTTAAAACCTGAAAAGACAATGGTAGAAGAGTTGTTTTTTCTATTCAAAAAGTTAATAAAATGTTTTTAATATAATGTATGTACAAAAAATGATGTCATTGAAAAACACAACTCGCTCCACAAAAAATATGCCCTCATAAGTCCATATTGAAGAAAAAATAAAAAAATATATCATTCTTGGAACAAAAAATGAAGAAAATGCAGCCATGGTTTGCCTTAGATTGTCTCACTGTGTTATGTTTTTACCCCCTGTATATTGCCTGGCTTGATGACCTTCTTGGTTTTTTAACCGCTGCTAGTTGTACCTCCTATATCTAGAGGAACAAAGGTTTCACCATCATCATATAAAGGGATTCTTTACTGTAAGAGCAGTGAAATAACACCTACTTCTGCATATTACTAGGCTGTACAAATGTTGCCAAAATTATACCCCCTTCTCTGCATCGATTGGCTTAAGCTGCATCTCACAGACTTCTTTTTCTGCCCGCCCCCTGCATGCACTTTGCATATAATACTAGTAATATCAAGAGATCTCTGCTAGATTTTAACTGCTTCCTCCTTCATGTGGATGAAAAAGTAGGGGATCTTATCTGAAATGGAAGGAATTCTGTGAGGTGCAGCTTTGGCCAATAGCTGCAGATCATGAAGTGATGTCAGAGTGAGGGGCATCATATTGGTAACTTTCTAGTAACATGCAGTAAATTTGTTATTTCCTTTGCTGCTATTAACCTACAGTGTACAAAGCACCATGGAAACTTGCATTACAGGCATCAGTGATGAAAATTTGGCCACAGTTTCACTTTAAGCAGCTTACGGCAAGTAGGGCTTGATTTTCCAAATATATGACACTTTACAATATAAAATAGATAATATTTTTGTCAGTCCAGGTCGAATTCCTTAACTTTTGTAAATTAAGGTGGCTATACACATGAAATATATACATTTAAAGTGGGAAAATTTATTTCAATGGGTAGAAGGGGATAATCTGCTGCCAAACACCTCTAGCAGCGTCTTAGGAAAACAAAGGATCGGGCAGGTTATAATCTAAATCAACTCCTTTACATAGGTCCTAAGGGCAGTTCCTGATCTGGTGGACCTGTCCCTTCCAATCATTACATGGACGGCCATTAATTTAGTGAGTGGGCAGATGCGGCTCTTCCCAGCGATAAAAGCGACAGGGAGTACGGACCTGCAGCCATCGTATTAGAAGACATTTTAATACATTAAAAATTAATAAACGATTTACTATTTTTAATTCATGTTTAAAGTGATGACAACAGTAGCACGTGATGCTTAAGCCAAATTTATTTTTCAGCATATAAAATAGACTATAATACAGTAATAAATATAAAATATTTGCATATGTACAAATGTACAATAAATAGACAGACTTTTAATAATCCAAACCCATAAATGAAAATCCAACACATTAATTCTTTTGTGCATAAATAAAAAATAAAATAAAATAAAAAACAGTCACTATCAAAGATAATACAAATTAAGCCAGGTTCCTTTAAGAGAGGCAATACATTCACAGAACACTGTAAAAACTGCCTTCCAAAACTTTAGTGCTATTACATTGTATGTATGGAGGCAGTTCTGAAGGTAGGATAAACATAATATTGATATTTTATGGGGAGAATCCCTCACGATTAAATTCTAACTCCACCCTTAATATATATGACATTTGCTTCCAATGGTTTAATATGTCATGGTTTTGCATTTCTACATGGCATGCTGGATTGTCTACAAGGTTAATCATGTTGTATAAGTTTCTAAAAAATAGTTTTCTTTTGTTCCAGAAACAGTGCCACTCTTGTCAATGGCTGTGTCTGGTATTGCAGCTCAGTCCCATTGAACTTTTTGAGTGTCAGTGTCCATGATTGTGTGTTTACACCAACATGTTACATGTGATGCTGCCTTCTCTGGGATTGGTGGTGTTGCTGGTCACGGTCCCCTGTTGATGCTGATGGTCTTCTCTGTTGTTTCTTCAACTCTACTCCTCTTTCGGGATCCGTTGCTAGGGATGGTCTTGCAGAATTTATCCAATTATAATGAGTGAAATAATTGGGATAACTGGTTACAGCATATGCAGGGGAAGAGCGACAACATGCCAATATCTGCAGGAAAAATACACTTGCATTTAAAATATGCACATGTTTTGCATTGTTTGAAATTATGTACAGTGGGTCCGACTGCTGGTACACGACCACTGATTACCAGAACGGGGGGTCCCATGCCTCAATGGGAGGTTGTATGGAGGTATATCCGAGCATGGGCACTGGAAGATGGTTGTTTCGAATCTTCTATAAAGTTGCATGGAGCGACAGCACACGTACTTAGCCACCACTTCATTAGACTCAAGGGTTCCCCATTCTAGTGACTAGTGGATATGTCATCAGTCGGACCGCCAGCATGGATAGGGTGATACATTTTATTGGAAGGAAAACCCCCCTAACATACAAAGAAATACTCACCCCACATAGTAGGCATCCAATAAGAGCTACACCCAAGACCGAGACGAGTCCAAGAAGAATAATTCCCCAGTATGGAACTACAAAACAAAAAACATTCTTTAATGTATAACAATTCTAGAAAAAATATGTAATGATAGGGCAGCATGGTGGAGAAGAGTCTGATGGTGGACGAGAGCAACTTCCTTCATCTGCCAAAATAATCTACCGTACCCCCCATTCCTTTGGACACATACAGAGGCAGATCGAAGTTATTCTTAAAGAGAAAAAAGGTTCTGTGAGAAGAAAAATGTTGACATGTTCCACCACATGCTGTGTTACGGAGGAGACTTCACTGGAACTACAGAGGCACTACACAGCAGTGCACAAAGTGGCCACAGGTCCGCAATATGGATGTATAGTGACTCGAAATATTCCAGTTTTCACACTAGTCATCAGAGCAATCATAATATGCTAACACTTCTGGTTTTCTGCAATTCCCTTGTCAGCTTTGCTGTATGGACTGGGGCTCGATGAGCAGGGTCATCTCATTATCATTAAAAGGTAAGCAAGTTAATGACAGCTTTTTTTGTACTGATGAAAGCCTAGATAGGGCGGTATAGTAACACTGCACACTAAATACACACATCAAGCTCTGTATGCAGTTCCCCTGTCACTCCCTGGTCTCTGGAGGAGGGGGAGGAGGAGGCTGTACTCCATCCCTTCCTGGAGGCTGTAATATTCTATGGACATATCTCTGTCAATTAACTCTCATTCTTTTCAACTACAATAAAGCACATACACCCTGCTGTACTGTCTATACAGACAATACAGGGAGGAAGTGTGTCTGTTCAATATGGCCCCCCAAGGAAGTTCTTAAAATTAAAAAATTAAAAGCTACAACATTAAAAAAAATATACAGTATATATATTTTCTCTTCTACAGACTTAGATCTAATTACCGGAACTAAATGGAGAAACACAAGACATTCCGTTTCAATATGAAATACTCACTTGCAGATTGGTCGGAGGTTGTTTGGCTGCTGGTGATAGTACTCAAGGTTGATGTGACTCCATTGGAAGCTACGGTAGCAAAATAAATGCAGAATGTTTTAAAATACTATAACATTAAGGTATTGTCATTGCAAAGCATACGGTTCTTCATGCAATCACTTAAGTAAGGCTCTAAATAAGCAATAAGCCTAATTTATCAAAACTGCTTTACATAGAAACAAGCCTTGTTGCCCATGGCAACCAAGCAGAGCTCAGATTAATTTTTTTTAAACTATTCTGGAAAAATGGAAGCTACAATGGGATTGGTTCCTATGGGCAATAAGGGCAGTTTTACTGTTAGACAGACCAGTGTTCCTAGTATAGAAATTAACTTTTTATGTTAAGTACAATGAAAATGTCTGTAACTTACTGGTGACTGTTGTAGAAGAACTTGTAGCTGTGTTGGAGCCAGAGTTAGAACTTGTAGCTGTAAAAATATTCCCAGTTGAGCTTGATCCAGTTGATCCTGATGTGACGGTAGTATTGTTTTTGGTGTTTGTGGTACCACTTACTGTAACTGACCGCGTGGAAGAAGAAGTTGATACAGTAAGAGTTGTACCTGTAGAATTAGAGCTTCCAGTAGGAGTTATAGAAGAACTGGATCCAGATATGGCGGTAGTATCTACTCCTGATGTGTTAGAAGTACTGATAACAGTCCCGGAAACAGTGGATGCAGTTGCAGCCATGGTACTATTATTTATGGTACCAGGTACTGTTGATGTAATAAAGGTGTTCCCACTAACCGTAGAGCCTGTGTTATTAGTTGTGGAGACTGTGGTAGCAGTACTGCTAGTACTAGCAACCGGAGATGTGGATCCGGAAAAAGGGGTAGTAGTTATAGTGGTCACCGTTGCAGCAGATTCTGTAGAAACACTGGTATTGGTGGTAGTACCTGTAGCAACAGATAATGTTACAGAACTAGTATTGATTACATTACCCGTAGAATTGGCAGTCGATCCAGTTGAGCCAATATTATTAGTGACATTTGTTAGTGCAGACGTACTGATGGTAGTACTAGTTGTCATTGATTCTGTAGTGGCAGTAGTACTATTAGTTGTTCCAGTAGCAGAACTAGTGGATGATCCAGTGATAGTAGGTGTTATGGTGCTAGTTGTAGATTCACTGGTAGTAGGTTGAGTAGTATTTGGTGACGTTGAAACTATTACTCCAGTGTTATTGGATGCTGTTGTACTAGTTTCAGAGCCAGTCAAGGTGGGTGTTGTAGCAATAGTGCTAGTTACAGACCCAGTGTTCATAGGTTGGGTAGTAGTGGATGTTGCTATAGTAGTTAATACAGTATTAGAGGGTGCAGTAATACTACTTGAAGATCCAGTTAAAGTGGAGGATGTCACAACATTGGTTGTTATATTGTTTGCAGCTGCTCCAGTAAGAGATTGAGTAGTAATAGATGATGATGAGACAGTTGATCCTGTATTAGTGGTTGCAGTTGTACCAGTTGAAGGTCCATTTGAAGTGAGTGGTGTTGCAGTGGTTGAAGTGTTAGATACATTAGAAACAGTTTGAGTACTGAAGGATATTCCTGATCCAATAGTTGTGGTTGCAGTTGTACTAATGGAAGATTCGCTTGAAATGGGTAGTGTGGCGGATGTGGTAGTTTCAGATACACTACCAATAGGTTGCATAGACGTGGATGTTGAAGAAGCTGATGCTGTATTATTGGAACCATTTGAAGTGGGTGTTGTTGCAACAGTGCTTGATGTTGTAGTTGTAGATTCACTAGCAATTGGTAGAGTAGAAATAGATATTGTCGAGGCTGTTGAACCTGAACTCATTGGTTCAGTGGTACTTGCTGAAGAACCAGTTAAAGCCAGTGTTGTTACAACAGCGTTTGATGTAGTGGTTGACAGTTGAGTAGTAATGGTTGTATCTGAAGCAGATGAAGCAGTACTTGTTGGAGTGGTTGTACTTGCTGAAGAACTTGCTGAAGTGGGTGTTGTTACAACAGCATTTGATGCAGTGGTTGACAGTTGAGTAGTAATGGTTGTGTCTGAAGCAGATGAAGCAGTACTTGTTGGAGTGGTTGTACTTGCTGAAGAACTTGCTGAAGTGGGTGTTGTTACAACAGCGTTTGATGTAGTGGTTGATAGTTGAGTAGAAATGGTTGTATCTGAAACAGATGAAGCAGTACTTCTTGGAGTGGTTGTACTTGTTGAAGAACTTGCTGACGTCGGTGTTGTTACAACAGCATTTGATGTATTGGTTGACACTTGAGTAGTAATGGTTGTATCTGAAGCAGATGAAGCAGTACTTGTTGGAGTGGTTGTATTTGCTGAAGAACTTGCTGAAGTGGGTGTTGTTACAACAGCGTTTGATGTAGTGGTTGACAGTTGAGTAGTAATGGTTGTATCTGAAGCAGATGAAGCAGTACTTGTTGGAGTGGTTGTACTTGCTGAAGAACTTGCCGAAGTGGGTGTTGTTACAACAGCGTTTGATGTAGTGGTTGACAGTTGAGTAGTAATGGTTGTATCTGAAGCAGATGAAGCAGTACTTGTTGGAGTGGTTGTACTTGCTGAAGAACTTGCCGAAGTGGGTGTTGTTACAAGAGCGTTTGATGTAGTGGTTGACAGTTGAGTAGTAATGGTCGTATCTGAAGCAGATGAAGCAGTACTTGTTGGAGTGGTTGTACTTGCTGAAGAACTTGCTGAAGTGGGTGTTGTTACAACAGAGTTTGATGTAGTGGTTGACAGTTGAGTAGTAATGGTTGTATCTGAAGCAGATGAAGCAGCACTTGTTGGAGTGGTTGTACTTGCTGAAGAACTTGCTGAAGTGGGTGTTGTTACAACAGCGTTTGATGTAGTGGTTGACAGTTGAGTAGTAATAGTTGTATCTGAAGCAGATGAAGCAGTACTTGTTGGAGTGGTTGTACTTGCTGAAGAACTTGCTGAAGTGGGTGTTGTTACAACAGCGTTTGATGTAGTGGTTGACAGTTGAGTAGTAATGGTTGTATCTGAAGCAGATGAAGCAGTACTTGTTGGAGTGGTTGTACTTGCTGAAGAAATTGCTGAAGTGGGTGTTGTTACAACAGCGTTTGATGTAGTGGTTGACAGTTGAGTAGTAATGGTTGTATCTGAAGCAGATGAAGCAGTACTTGTTGGAGTGGTTGTACTTGCTGAAGAACTTGCTGAAGTGGGTGTTGTTACAACAGCGTTTGATGTAGTGGTTGACAGTTGAGTAGTAATGGTTGTATCTGAAGCAGATGAAGCAGTACTTGTTGGAGTGGTTGTACTTGCTGAAGAAATTGCTGAAGTGGGTGTTGTTACAACAGCGTTTGATGTAGTGGTTGACAGTTGAGTAGTAATGGTTGTATCTGAAGCAGATGAAGCAGTACTTGTTGGAGTGGTTGTACTTGCTGAAGAACTTGCTGAAGTGGGTGTTGTTACAACAGCGTTTGATGTAGTGGTTGACAGTTGAGTAGTAATGGTTGTATCTGAAGCAGATGAAGCAGTACTTGTTGGAGTGGTTGTACTTGCTGAAGAACTTGCTGAAGTGGGTGTTGTTACAACAGCGTTTGATGTAGTGGTTGACAGTTGAGTAGTAATGGTTGTATCTGAAGCAGATGAAGCAGTACTTGTTGGAGTGGTTGTACTTGCTGAAGAACTTGTTGAAGTGGGTGTTGTTACAACAGCGTTTGATGTAGTGGTTGACAGTTGAGTAGTAATGGTTGTATCTGAAGCAGATGAAGCAGTACTTGTTGGAGTGGTTGTACTTGCTGAAGAACTTGCTGAAGTGGGTGTTGTTACAACAGCGTTTGATGTAGTGGTTGACAGTTGAGTAGTAATGGTTGTATCTGAAGCAGATGAAGCAGTACTTGTTGGAGTGGTTGTACTTGCTGAAGAAATTGCTGAAGTGGGTGTTGTTACAACAGCGTTTGATGTAGTGGTTGACAGTTGAGTAGTAATGGTTGTATCTGAAGCAGATGAAGCAGTACTTGTTGGAGTGGTTGTACTTGCTGAAGAACTTGCCGAAGTGGGTGTTGTTACAACAGCGTTTGATGTAGTGGTTGACGGTTGAGTAGTAATGGTTGTGTCTGAAGCAGATGAAGCAGTACTTGTTGGAGTGGTTGTACTTGCTGAAGAACTTGCTGAAGTGGGTGTTGTTACAACAGCGTTTGATGTAGTGGTTGACAGTTGAGTAGTAATGGTTGTATCTGAAGCAGATGAAGCAGTACTTGTTGGAGTGGTTGTACTTGCTGAAGAACTTGCTGAAGTGGGTGTTCTTACAACAGCGTTTGATGTAGTGGTTGACAGTTGAGTAGTAATGGTTGTATCTGAAGCAGATGAAGCAGTACTTGTTGGAGTGGTTGTACTTGCTGAAGAACTTGCTGAAGTGGGTGTTGTTACAACAGCGTTTGATGTAGTGGTTGACAGTTGAGTAGTAATGGTTGTATCTGAAGCAGATGAAGCAGTACTTGTTGGAGTGGTTGTACTTGCTGAAGAACTTGCTGAAGTGGGTATTGTTACAACAGCGTTTGATGTAGTGGTTGACAGTTGAGTAGTAATGGTTGTATCTGAAGCAGATGAAGCAGTACTTGTTGGAGTGGTTGTACTTGCTGAAGAACTTGCTGAAGTGGGTGTTGTTACAACAGCGTTTGATGTAGTGGTTGACAGTTGAGTAGTAATGGTTGTATCTGAAGCAGATGAAGCAGTACTTGTTGGAGTGGTTGTACTTGCTGAAGAACTTGCTGAAGTGGGTGTTGTTACAACAGCGTTTGATGTAGTGGTTGACAGTTGAGTAGTAATGGTTGTATCTGAAGCAGATGAAGCAGTACTTGTTGGAGTGGTTGTACTTGCTGAAGAACTTGCTGAAGTGGGTGTTGTTACAACAGCGTTTGATGTAGTGGTTGACAGTTGAGTAGTAATAGTTGTATCTGAAGCAGATGAAGCAGTACTTGTTGGAGTGGTTGTACTTGCTGAAGAACTTGCTGAAGTGGGTATTGTTACAACAGCGTTTGATGTAGTGGTTGACAGTTGAGTAGTAATGGTTGTATCTGAAGCAGATGAAGCAGCACTTGTTGGAGTGGTTGTACTTGCTGAAGAACTTGCTGAAGTGGGTGTTGTTACAACAGCGTTTGATGTAGTGGTTGACAGTTGAGTAGTAATGGTTGTATCTGAAGCAGATGAAGCAGTACTTGTTGGAGTGGTTGTACTTGCTGAAGAACTTGCTGAAGTGGGTGTTGTTACAACAGCGTTTGATGTAGTGGTTGACAGTTGAGTAGTAATGGTTGTATCTGAAGCAGATGAAGCAGTACTTGTTGGAGTGGTTGTACTTGCTGAAGAACTTGCTGAAGTGGGTGTTGTTACAACAGCGTTTGATGTAGTGGTTGACAGTTGAGTAGTAATGGTTGTATCTGAAGCAGATGAAGCAGTACTTGTTGGAGTGGTTGTACTTGCTGAAGAACTTGCTGAAGTGGGTATTGTTACAACAGCGTTTGATGTAGTGGTTGACAGTTGAGTAGTAATGGTTGTATCTGAAGCAGATGAAGCAGTACTTGTTGGAGTGGTTGTACTTGCTGAAGAACTTGCTGAAGTGGGTGTTGTTACAACAGCGTTTGATGTAGTGGTTGACAGTTGAGTAGTAATGGTTGTATCTGAAGCAGATGAAGCAGTACTTGTTGGAGTGGTTGTACTTGCTGAAGAACTTGCTGAAGTGGGTGTTGTTACAACAGCGTTTGATGTAGTGGTTGACAGTTGAGTAGTAATGGTTGTATCTGAAGCAGATGAAGCAGTACTTGTTGGAGTGGTTGTACTTGCTGAAGAACTTGCTGAAGTGGGTGTTGTTACAACAGAGTTTGATGTAGTGGTTGACAGTTGAGTAGTAATGGTTGTATCTGAAGCAGATGAAGCAGTACTTGTTGGAGTGGTTGTACTTGCTGAAGAATTTGCCGAAGTGGGTGTTGTTACAACAGTCTGTGCACCTAGAAAGAAAAAATAAATTTTAGATAATTTAACACTGAACTTCCATTAGGAGATAAAAATGACATATTCACCTGATTCTACAGGTTGATACGATTACGGCGATACCAAATTTTTGTTTTATGTTTTACCACTTTTAAAAAAATAAAACTATTTGCTAAATAAAAAAAATCTTTTGTGTCGCTATATTGTGAGAGCCATAACTTTTTCATTTTTCCATCATTTTAGCGATGTGAGGGCTTAAATTTTGCAAGGCGGGCTGTAGTTTTCACTGATACCATTTTGGGGTACATGCAACTTTTTTTATCCCTCTTTATTCAATTTTTTTGGAGAGGATAGGTGACCAAAATACAGCAATTTTTGTGTTTTATATATTTTTTTTAAGGCATTCACCGAACGGATTAAACAATGCTACATTGTGATAGTTTGGACTTTTACGGACGCACCGATACTAGTTATGTTAACGTTATTTTTTTTAACATTGATTTATGGGGAAAAAATGTGAAAAGGGTTGTTTTTTTTACTTTTAATAATGTTTTTTTTTGGAACATAAAAAAACTTTACTTAACTGTTTTTTACTTTTTTTTATTAGTCCCCCTAGGGGACTTGAAGCAGCGATCGTTGGGTCGCTTGCATGATATACTGCAATACTAATGTATTGCGGTATATCATTATTCTGACAGCCTCCTTTGAAGCCCTGCCAGAGGCAATAACAACAACAAATATATAATGTTGTTAAAATTATTATAAATAACAACTAAATAATAATAAATAAATGATAATAATTTTGGATTCCCTTACTTAGCGCCAACTTATTATGCAAGATTGTCCAAAATGATCACCGTTAATATCATACTACTACCTCTTTACAACTACCTGTACTGATACCAAGTAAATCATGATAATCATAATACTATTAATATAAGATTAGTACAATAATAACAATACTAGTAATAATAACAAAAATAATTCTAATAATAATAATAATTCATTATATCAATACTACTCCTAGCAGTAACAAATAAATAAATGTATAAATAAATACATAAGTTGTAGTCATATTACTTATACTACTACTAATAATAATAATAATAATAATAATAATAATAATAATAATAATGATAATAATAATAGCAATAACAAGTAAATACTTAAACAATAGTAATATTACTTCCAATACTACTAAAAATAATAACAATAAAAATAACAAATAAATAAATATCAGTAGTAATAATACTAATACTACTACTAATAATAATAATGATAATAATAATAATAATAATAATAATAAAAAGTAACAAAAATAATAATGCATACCACATCTACTATCACTACTGGAAAATCCCTCATGAAATAAATACATAGATATGTAGATTAAAACTACAATGTAGCAAAATTACAATGTCTAGGAGCTATACTCAGCAGAATGATTGTGCTGTTCATGTTTTTATTACACGGTGACTATGTAATTACACCCTCACACCAGTACTGTGTCATCCTTTTCTACTGAAATAGTAGGTCTCTACCATTATAACATTATTATTATTATTATTATTATTATTATTATTATTATTATTATTGATGATATTATTATTATTATTATTATTATTATTATTGATGATATTATTATTATTATTATTATTATTATTATTATTATTATCATTATTATTAGTAGTAGTAGTAGTAGTATTAATAGATTTACCCAGACATTTATCTTAATTGTTTGCATAAAACGCACACTAGATTATAAGACCAATGCAAGCTTGGAGAAATTAAAAAATACTGATTACAATTTTGGTATTTTTTTTTTCATCGTTCAAATTTGGCTTACCTGTTTGTCCAAAAAGCGCTACAAGGAACACAAGAAAAAGACAGAGGTATGAAGCCTTCATGATGTCTGGTATTATTATTGTCCTTCAATATCAGTTAATAGATCCTGAAACAGCGGCCACATATCAAGATCTACTGAAGGTTCACTGCAGGGGGTTTTATGTTGAGTTGTGTTGAAGTGGTGACAACCCATGTGTGTCATGGCTGAGAGGTGACACCCTGTGATACTTATATCAATTGTTCTATTCTAACATATTTATACATTTAGTTGAAGTAGTTTAGATTTTCGCTATACCAGGTCCTATTACACATTGTAAAAACATGCACTTCACCCCTGATAATTGCGTGAAGGGTTAAAATGTGACGTGCAGCTCTGAGGTGGATGTCTCAGGTATGCTGAGAACACTGACATGGGAGATAGGGTGTGTTCATTGTCACTAAAAAAAGAAGATTGTGATGTGAAGTAGAAGCTTTCACAAATAGTATTAGATGAATGGTTGCTCAGGAGAACAATATTGACTTCTACTGACCTAGCAAAATGTTACTTGACTTACTGCAGTGTGATGTCACACAACGAACGCCATTGAAAATCTATTGAAAAATTCAAGTTAAAGTTTCTTGCCACAGTGTATTTAATGCTACCACTCACATTGCTACATCTCTATAATTCTATTATATAAAAAAAAATTTAATATAAGCAATTAGTCCTTAATTTTAGTGAAAATTTAGGGAGAGTTACCTCCGTTTTTTGATGGAATAAGTAAGTTTCATGATAGGCAACAAATTCATTTCTAGCTTGGAGCATCAGCTATTTTAGTGCCCATGTGATTATTCTCCATAAGGATCTTCATTTCTCCAGAAGTTGAATAGCAAAGAGATAGGTGTCTGCCAGGACTCAGAATCAGTGTATCCCAACCAATTTCCCGGAAACTTGGTGGTCCTTGGAACCTGGTCAGGGGATCCTTGGAAAAGCGCTGTAAGAGCTATGACTCTTATGTTTCAGACAGTAATATAGGAAAGGATTCTTTACGGTTAGAGTAGTCAAACTATGGAATGCCCTACCCCGATATTTAGTAATGGCAGATACAATGTCAGCATTTAAAAAAAGGCTAGATGATTATTTACTGACAAATGTCATTGAGGATTATAATTAATCAAGCATTGAATGATGGGTAATTTATTGAGAAAGGTTGAACTTGATGGACCTGTGTGTTTTTTCAACCTATGTAACTATGTAATTACAGTAGGGATGGCAAACTGATTTCTGCTTGAGAGCAGGCTAAGCAGTCAACAAATCTCAGCCGGATTATAAAATTATAAGACCCCAACCCAACTCTGCACTGGCTTCTATAAGGTGGGAAAGGAAGTAGGATTCCGCCGGAGTGAAAAATGTTCAGGTGTACCTCCATAGTAATAAGGTTGGGAACCACTGCTGTAAATCAATCCTTCACTCCAGAAGGAATCTTAGATTATTATTATTATTTAGCTTGAGATGCCCATTTGAGGACAGATCTATTGCAATATTTGATATCTGGTCAACCATGTGAGATACAGTAGATACAACTTTCCTAGCAGACAATTGCAACTCATCATATTATTTTGGTAGCAGATAAGGATTTGTAAATAGGCAACTCATGTAGATCTACAAGAATCTTCTCAAAACATCTCCAAGATTCATTTTGAGGTAAATAACTTCTAAATAGTTGTTAACAAGTAAAAACAATCAAAAATATAATGGTCCCTCGTCACGTGAGGAACAACAAACTGATTCATTATTTTCCATACAAAAAGAATTTTCAACCAGAATTTCAATCCAAATTCCAAAATTCTCTGAGAAACTTTTCCTATCAAAATCTTTTTAAATTGTAACGTAATTTACTACTGTCTATGGGTCTAGAAAGTGCCGAAAAATGTGACAAATTTTGGGGCAAATTGGCCGAGTTTGACGCAGTTTGGTGCAATTTCAATATTTGCACCTCACGAAAAACATTTTAAAAGTGTTCTAAAAGAAGGTGTGGTTATGCGGGAAAGGGGCGTGGCAGAAAAGGGGCGTGGTTATACTTAAAAGTGGGGAGAGGCTTAAAATGTGACAATTTGCATCGAAAATGTGCCAAAAGACGAGCACAAATTTCTGGCCCAAAATAAGATGAATTTTAAAGTGGTATAAGGAAGAGAAAAGTGTCTAGCGGGTCATGCAAGATGGATCAAAATTATAATGCAGCTTACACCACTGTGATAAATTTGGCCCATTATGTGCCTGTATTAGACAGAATCCTGCACTTCCAGTTGATGTAACATCAAGTCCGAATTAACTCAACACATTTTTCCAAATATTTCAGAGTAGCGTCTTAAAACTCGAAGAAAACTAGTTGATCCAAATAGGCTAAGAATGTTGAGAAATCATGAACCCTTCTGGATGATTAGGCTGAGTTCCCTTGACCATTAAAGGAGAAATGCAGTCAAAAATGATCTTCTGGCATGTCATAGACCCGTGTCAGAAGATCACATCAGCGATACCCCCAACTTAAGACCATCATCATCAATCTCAGGGATTTCTGTTACTGGGAATCTCTGACAGAATATGTTAAATTCCCATTGATTTGAATGGCCATGTCTTTAAAATGTTGTGAAAGATATTTCTACTGATGGAAATCCCTGACTGCCACCAAAGAGGTTTGGGTGCTCACTAGTTCTAGAAATTAGAGTCCAAACTCAGAGACTCTAGCCTATGATCTTCCACCCTATGACTATAAGGAGATATGATTTTTTATAATGGGAGTCAATGAGCAATATATGGTACTGCATGGCATACAGTTCTATACGTTGGGGATATACATTCAGCATATACGTCCGGATATTTATTTCTTATTCCAATTGGTAATGCAGTTTAATATAACCTACTTATTACATATTTGTTCTGAGATAAGCAGACACATAAACAATGGGGAGGCAGAGAACCAGTAAGATTTTTTACTGCTGGAAAATAAATGAATTCCTAAATCTCTGAACTGCCTTAAAAGTAATTGAAAAACGACAGCACGTAGTTACGGTACCGGAAGTTAAAGGAGAAGAGTAAGAATTATACTCCTCAGGACAATATAGTCTGAGCTTCAGATGTTTGGAAATCCTGACACCAGAGACAAGTTCCGCTGGACCTATTGATTATTCTTTTTCTTCAACCTATAGCGGTAATCTCTAACCTGTGGCCCCCCAGCTGTTGCCAAACTACAACTTCCAGTGACCGATGAAGAGCCACAGGTTAGAGACCATGGACCCATTGTTCGAGTCTTGAACGTCTAAGAAGGCTATGAATATTCTATACCTACTGTACAGTTGGACTGTTGGCCCTAAGACGGCAACAAAGGGTCTATCCAAAGAGTATCCCTCGGGGCATACTAAGGATGGGTTCTTTATAGCAGAGCCACCCTTTTCAGAACAGAAACTTAAGCTATTTTGTTTTTGCCTATATAGTGCAGCATAGGTTATTATTAAAGAATAATTTAGAGGCTCTTGTGTATACCTGTTTTAGTTGATGTGTCATTTATGGGTTGTTTGCCATCTTGGTTCATTCTTCCCCTCTGATATGGTTCCCTTAATTAAGTCTTAATATCCCATCAGGCCTATCTAAGTGCAGCAAGTGATAGATCAGTGACATAGAACTTCTGTATTCATGCTTCAGAGTCTTAGTGTATCCTATGTGATGCAACTTCACCCTGTCTCCTCTGCCTCCTGTATGTGATAGATCAGTGACATACTGTAGAACTGCTGTCTCCTAACTCACACTGCAGAGTCTCAGAGTATTTTATGTGTTGCAGCTTCAGCCTGTCTCCTGTTTGTGTCAGTTTTTACACATGAAGCAGTAAGGAGCAGCATCTCATATAAATACACTGGACTCTCTGCACACAGCCCTCACAGATAGTATAGACAGTTAGTGTGAGTCAGGGGCATTTTATAACTTTTCAGCTAATAATTATATGGACTCACGTATTATATCACTGCACTCCTGCTGCCTTAGATACGGCAGAAATTATCTCTTCAGCAGCACTATATACATGGCGGACATACAGAGGAAACGGGTGGAGCTAGGTGGGCAGGGGTCTTGTAGCTTCCAGGAGGGATTTGATAGATGATGATGTAATCCTGTAGTTCACAGGAATTCAGCCACACAGGGGAGAGTGACCTCCTGTCTATACATGGATCATGCTCTATTTTGGTTCTTAGACTGAAATCACAGGACACAGCTGCCCATAATGGAAGGGTTTAAAACGTATAAATAATGCAACTGAGCTGTGAAGAAACAAATGACACTGCTAGAATATTTCTAATGAGTAAGTATGATATGTGCAAAAAAATTGATAGAGTTCTTCTTTAACTCTAAGTGTATGTAGTAACATAATCATATGGTTAGTATAAGGTAAAAAAAATAAAAATAAGAGAGATACGTCCATCAAGTTTAATCTATAATCCTACAGTGTTATTCCAGACTAGGTAATAGATACCATAGAGGCAGCCCAAGTACCAAGACCATGCGGCTGCTTTGGGGTGTGGGGCCCAGAGAGAAGGAACCCAAACCAGGTTGGATGCCTCTCTTATTTTTATGGGTGGTGTCAATCTCTGCAGAAATCTTGACAAATAGAAGAGTTAACCAAAGGATCATGCTCAGGAGATGGGAGTAAACAAATGCCTAGTCCTCTTTCCTAGACAATTAAGGATGCAGCAGTGTTCACCAACACCAGAAGGGGGCCCCATTTTAATCTTTGTTATGGGGTCCCCTAACCTCTATGTGACCCCATATGATATCTACTGTCAAGTCCATGGCCGCGGGCCGTCAGGCTCACTCACCTCCTGACGGCCGCAGCCAAGGGTCTGCGAGCGCTGGCCCCAGTTCCTCCTCAGGAGCCGCCAGCGCTCACTTCCGCTCACCTTGGCCGGGTCCCGTAGGGTGCGCGTGCATGCTCGTGCTCGCTCTTAAAGCGGCAGCGCGCGCGCCGGACTTTAATGGAAAATTAGCCCATGAGTACCCTGGACTATAAGAAGGGCCCAGAGCCTTTCTTCCATGCCGAAACGTTGTTTGTCATATCCTAGTTTGTCTATGCAAATGGTCTCCTAGTATTTTCCAGTTCCCAGTGTTCCCCGTACCTGTATCCTGTATCCCGTGCTATCCTGGTCAAGTGCCGTGCTGAGCTGAAGTCGTGCTGTGCTGTATTCCACACCTGTCCTGCTACTACACGCCTGACGTCTACCTGCTGCCTAGTCCCAGCCGAGCCTGCCTTGCTACTGTCCAAGCTGCCACAGGTACCCTATACGAACTATAGACTGTGACCTGCGCCCTGTTGGCCAGCTGCCATACCGTCAAGGAGGTAAGGCCCAGTGGGTCCACGAACCCAATGTGACATCTACCATCATATTGATCTCTAAGACTCCAGAAAATATATATATACTTACCAGTATAAGCTATGTTGTCTTAATTAATTATAGCATTTCATCCTGAACTAATCCCGAAATGAATGAAGGTGATGGTGAGAATGTTGATTAAACAACATAATAGGAAAATCAACTTTATTTTAGTTCATTTAAATATTCTATAATACAAATATATTAATAAATATAATTTTTATAATTTACACATATGTACACAACAAAACAATATATAATATATATTAATAACATGTAAACGAGACAATCCGCTTTAAGTTTTTACTGCAGTCATCTATATCTGTCTAAACCTTGTCGCTATGAGGTCTACATGACATACAATATTAACCGGTATCATCCTGACTTTTCTTTCCTTAACACATAATTTCTGTACAGCCGGATGGCGATGCATCAAGTTAGTAACAACCATCTGGCGGTTAAAAGGTGCTGCTGCTGCATCCGAATATCCCATGCAGCTCACTTATTTCCATCTTCTCAAAACAAAATTTCTTATTGGTCAATTAACATTAAAAACTCTGGTTATACAATAAAAATATAATACGAAATGATCAATACTGAAATCAATGCAAGGTTCTGTTGGGATGAAATGTCACCAATGCATTGATAGCTGACAGAATAAATATGTTTTGCTTTTTTTTAAAAAACAAAACAAAACATTTTCTTCCTACATTCACGAGACTTCACAAAGTAGGTGACATTTTATGTATGGGGACGTCACCGAGACTTTGCCATCACCGACACTAGACTAGAACCGGTCTTTCTATATTCCTATTTGTGATGCTGTCCTCTCTGGGAATTTCGATGTTGTGTGTAACGTTCTTCGTTTGAGGCTGATGGTCTTCTCTGATGTTCATACTGTTCTATTCCTCTTTCGGGATCTGCCGGTAAGGACGGTCTTGCAGTATTTCGCCAACCATAATGAGTGAAATAGCTTGGATAGCTGGGTACAGCATATGTGACAGGCAATAGAAAACACGCCAATATCTGCAAGAACAAGGTTAGGTATATTACGCCTACTGTATGTTAAACAAGCATTAAATGAAGATCTCAGGGGCCGAAATATTCTACTTTGGAAGCTGCACAGGAGCCCTTAAGACAAGGGAGATGCCCAGGATTATAATAAAAGTTCTCCCTACTGTCTAATAGGCTATACCTCATGTCTCACAATTACTGGTGGATTGACACAGTGGTGATGGACTTTCTGAGGAACCATCAATGAGGTGATCTATGGCTGGCACCCCTCTGTCAACTGTTGGAAAATAAAAATACTATTCCTGCAAACAGTCCTTCTGTCGTTGATGTCCATCTTTGGAAGGTCTACATAGAATTCAGAAATTAATTCTAAACTAATTTCTTAGGCTCCGTCACAAATTCCATCAGATTTAATAGGAAATTAGCCCCGCATGCGGTGCTATTCCTCCCTTCAAAATAAGGGAAACTTTGACAGAACCAGTTTGACCCACTGAATATAAATCAATAAGGTCCACAAAGCACTGATGGTATCTATAGGATGGATACGGCATGGCATTTTTGCATCCATTATAAGCAGAGGCCATGACGCACATATGAACAGAGCCTTAGATAATATTAGACTTTTTTGATTAGTTCATGTAGATTGTTGGTTTATACCACATATATACACAATGTACTCAATTCTAGTAAGGATATATCATAGAAGTACTTACCCCGAACAATAATCCTGCAAGTAAGATAACACCCATGACGGAAACCAGTCCTAAAAGAATAATTCCCCAGTATGGAACTGCAAAGAAACATAAAGAAGTAGATATAATCCAATTATTGTCGACTTTCAGTCCTTATGTGAAACATCTAATACAGGCCGATTGATTATCCCCTATTATACTATGAGATATATTATAGTAGGACACCATGATTACTCATTGTGGTAGACTGCCATGTTTATAGTGATATCTACTAAAGTAAAAAATGTATTGACAGCCCATTTGGCAATGATGAAATATCTAACAAACTTTTGCCTAGTGTTTCTGAGAAAAGTCACTTGCCAGGTCACTTCTCAGTACCGGGCCAACTCAGTGGATAATTTCCCATTCTGTACAGGCCATTAAATGAAGTGACTCACTGTTCAACATTGGATTGACATTGACTGAGAAAACGACGAGCCCCTGCACTACCCAATATTTGTTCAGTTAGGTAAAGCACAAACATCAACTCTCACTAGGTGCGTAACTGCATTGGTGCTCTGAAGCTTCAAGTTACGCCTCTGTGATATATTTATTATTGATACATAAATAGCCACTTATCTTTTCCATTTAGGGTCAGGGTTTTAGATAAATGCTTCCCTGATAGTAAATCGATCCCCAATCTCCCTAAAAATGTTGAATGCTTTCCTATCAGTCAGTTAAATCGCAGTTTCCCAACAATTTTAAATTCCTTGACATGTTGAATGGTCGCGCTTTTAATATGTTGTATGCCTACTCATCGGTGATTTGAGCCCTGGTCATCCCAAAAATCTTGAATGCATCCCCATCTTAACACAAACCTTGGTCTCTAATAAAACATTCAATGCCTCCCCATTGGTGAATTGCACCCTGGGTTCAATTCACCAATGGGGGCGCATTCAACATTTAAAGGTTTATTATAATTTACTCTTAAAGAGGACCTGTCACTAGGTCATATAAGTTGAACTGGTTAACTGACATAAATAGTGCTGTCTCCCTGATTTAAGCACTGTTTGTTTAATTTTTTTCTAAACCCTTGTCCATTCTAGAGATATGGACCACTGTTGTGTTGGCTCCCGATATGATAAATTGCTGAAGTTAGCAAACGGGGTGGAGCTAGCTTCCCTGCCTCTGACCAATCAGCATGAGTCAGTTTGAGAGTACTTCACACCCTGTTGGCTAACTACAGTAAATTAGAAAAGAGGGAGCAAACACAATAGGGACCATATCTCTGGAATGGGGAGGGGGGTAAAGGAGAAAAAGAAAAAGGGAGGCAGCGCTATTCAGGTCAGTAAACAAATTCGACTTATGTGACCCAGTGACAGATCCTCTTTAAAATTATCCCTATCATTAGTGTATTTACCTGCAGATTGGTCGGAGGTTGTTTGGGTGGAGGTAACCAAACTTAGGGTTGATGTGTTTCCACTCAAGGCTGTAGAAATAAAATAAATGCAATGTTTTAGAATAAAATACCTTTAACTCAAAAGAACCAGTAAGACACAAGACTTCAGTATGGACACATTTTTTGATACTTACTGGTGACTATTGTAGAAGAGTTTGTGGCTGTGATGGATCCAGGTGTAGAACTTGTAGCTGCAGAATTATAACCAGTTGTGCTTGAGCCAGAAGTCACAGCAGTATCATTACTACTTGTGTTTGATCCAGTGATAGTAGATTTTGTGGTTGCAGTGGATATGTTTGTGGTGGCAGTTATATCTCTTATGGTTGACCCTGTGGAAGCAGTGGATGCCGTTAGGGTTGTAACTGTAGAATTAGAGTTTCCAGTAGAAGTTGTGGAAGTACTGGATCCAGATGTGGCGGTAATATTTATTGCGCTACTAGTTAAATCTGATGAAGTAGCAGTGCCTGTAGTGCTTTGTCCTGATGTGTTAGTAGTACTGATAAAAGTCTTGGAAACCGTGGATTCAGTAGTAGTCATGGTACTGTTGGTATTGGCACCTGATACTGTTATAGAAGTGATAAGTGTGTTTCCACTTGAAGTAGAACCTGCAGTGTTAGGAGCAGCACTCTCAGTAGAATTAAAGGTTCCAGTAGAAGTTGGGGAAGTACTGGATACAGATGTGGCGGTGATATTTATTGGGGTAGTAGTTAAATCTGAAGAAGTAGCAGTGCCTGTAGTACTTAGTCCTGACGGGTTAGTAGTACTGATAACAGTCCCGGAAACAGTGGATTCTGTAGTAGTCATGGTACTGGTATTGATGGTATCAGGTACTGTTGTAGAAGTAATAACTGTGTGCCCACTAACAGTAGAACCTGTGGTATTAGATACAAGACTCTCAGTAGAATTAGAGCTCCCAGTAGAAGTTGTGGAAGTGCTGGATCCAGATGTGGCGGTGATATTTATTGGGGTAGTAGTTAAATCTGATGAAGTAGCAGTGCCTGTAATACTTAATCCAGATGTGTTAGTAGTACTGATAACAGTCCCGGAAACAGTGGATTCTGTAGTAGTCATGGTACTGGTATTGATGGTAGCAGATACTGTTGTAGAAGTAATAACTGTGTTCCCACTAACAGTAGAACCTGTGGTATTAGAAACAGCACTCTCAGTAACTGCGGAGGCTGTAGTTGTGGTACTATTAGTAATACTCACAGGGGTAATGGATCCAGACAACGTGGTGGTACTTGTTATAGTCAACGTTGCATCAGATTGTGCAGTAGTACTAGCATTTGTGGTAACTTCTGTTGTAATGACTGCTATCTGGGAAGCAGTGCTGATAATGGCCCCACTAGTAACAGATTCTGGGGCAACAGTATTATTAGTAGTTGCTCTATCAGTAAATCCAGTAATAGTAGAAGTAAAACTGTTGGTCCCTGCTGCAGGAGTAGTACTGGTTACGTTATTTGTTGAAGTACTACCGTCAATGATACTTGAAGTTTCCAGGAGTGCTGTTGAAACATTGAATGATGGACTTGTAGTTGATTCAGTAATAGTAGGCAGAGAAGTACTAGTTGATGAAAAGGTAGATGTTGGTGATGTTATGGCAGTGGTTGATGTATTAGATGTAGTCACAGAAGTCATAGATTCACTTGAAATTGGTTGCGTTTGTAAGGATGTTGCTCTAGTCGTTGGACTTGTACTTGTCAAAAGAGTTGTACTAAATGTCAATGATGGGGGTGTTGTTTCTATAGTGGTTGATGCTAAAGTTGTAAACTCACTACTAGTCGGTTGAGTCATAGTTAATGTTACTGAAGTACTCGTTCCTATATTTGCGGGTGCCATTGTTCTAGCTGAAACCTCAGTTGATGTTTGTGTTGTTAAATTTGTGGTAGGTAGGAAAGTAGTAGACTGGGTTGTGGGTACAGTAGTAGTAAAAGATTCTGCTGGAGAAGTGGCTGTTCCTACAGTGGATAGAGTGGTTGTAGGTTCACTACTGATAGTTTGCGTTGTAATTGATGTTTCTGAAGTGCCTGTTCCTGGACTTGTTTCGGATGTTGTTGTAGTTTCAGGTGAAGTTGTAGTACTTGTTCCTGAACTTGATAGGGAAGAGGTACTATTTGAAGCCTCAGTTGGAGTGGCTGTTGTTGTATCACTGGTGGATGGAGTAGTTGTAGGTTCAGGTTGAGTAGTAATCGTTGTAGCTGAAGTGGCTATTTCTGCACTTGTTAGGGATGTTGTTCTAGTTGCAGTTTCAGTCGTAGTGGATGCTGTTGTAACACTAGTGGATAGAGTAGCTGTAGGTTCACTAGTGATAGTTTGCGTTGAAATTGTTGTTTCTGAAGTGGTTGTGCGTGCACTTATTTGGGATGTTGTTGTAATTGTAGTTTCAGGTGAAGTTGAAGTTGTTGCATCACTAGTGGATAGAGAAGTTGTAGAGTCACTAGTTATAGGAGGAGTTGTAACTGATGTTTCTGAAGTGGTTGTTTCTGTAGTAGCTGCAGATGTTGTTGTAGTTGTAGCTTCAGGTGTAGTTGTTGCATCACTAGTGGATAGAGAAGTTGTAGAGTCACTAGTTATAGGTTGTGTTGTAACTGATGTTTCTGAAGTGGTTGTTTCTGTAGTAGCTGCAGATGTTGTAGTTGTAGCTTCAGGTGAAGTTGTTGCATCACTAGTGGATAGAGAAGTTGTAGAGTCACTAGTTATAGGAGGAGTTGTAACTGATGTTTCTGAAGTGGCTGTTTCTGTAGTAGCTGTGGATATTGTTGCAGTTGTAGCTTCAGATGTAGTTGTTGCATCACTAGTGGATAGAGAAGTTGTAGAGTCACTAGTTATAGGTTGTGTTGTAACTGATGTTTCTGAAGTGGTTATTTCTGTAGTAGCTGCAGATGTTGTAGTTGTAGCTTCAGGTGTAGTTGTTGCATCACTAGTGGATAGAGAAGTTGTAGAATCACTAGTTATAGGCGATGTTGTAACTGATGTTTCTGAAGTGGTTATTTCTGTAGTAGCTGCAGATGTTGATGTAGTTGTAGCTCCAGGTGTAGTTGTTGCATCACTAGTGGATAGAGAAGTTGTAGAGTCACTAGTTATAGGTGGTGTTGTAACTGGTGTTTCTGAAGTGGTTGTTTCTGTAGTAGCTGCGGATGTTGTTGTAGTTGTAGCTTCAGGTGTAGTTGTTGCATCACTAGTGGATAGAGAAGTTGTAGAGTCACTAGTTATTGGTGGTATTGTAACTGATGTTTCTGAAGTGGTTGTTTCTGTAGTAGCTGTGGATGTTGTTGTAGTTGTAGCTTCTGGTGAAGTTGTTGCATCACTAGTGGATAGAGAAGTTGTAGAGTCACTAGTTATAGGTTGTGTTGTAACTGATGTTTCTGAAGTGGTTGTTTCTGTAGTAGCTGTGGATATTGTTGTAGTTGTAGCTTCAGGTGTAGTTGTTGCATCACTAGTGGATAGAGAAGTTGTAGAGTCACTAGTTATAGGTGGAGTTGTAACTGAAGTTTCTGAAGTGGTTATTTCTGTAGTAGCTGCAGATGTTGTAGTTGTAGCTTCAGGTGTAGTTGTTGCATCACTAGTGGATAGAGAAGTTGTAGAATCACTAGTTATAGGCGATGTTGTAACTGATGTTTCTGAAGTGGTTATTTCTCTAGTAGCTGCAGATGTTGTTGTAGTTGTAGCTCCAGGTGTAGTTGTTGCATCACTAGTGGATAGAGAAGTTGTAGAGTCTCTAGTTATAGGTGGTGTTGTAACTGGTGTTTCTGAAGTGGTTGTTTCTGTAGTAGCTGCGGATGTTGTTGTAGTTGTAGCTTCAGGTGTAGTTGTTGCATCACTAGTGGATAGAGAAGTTGTAGAGTCACTAGTTATTGGTGGTATTGTAACTGATGTTTCTGAAGTGGTTGTTTCTGTAGTAGCTGTGGATGTTGTTGTAGTTGTAGCTTCTGGTGAAGTTTTTGCATCACTAGTGGATAGAGAAGTTGTAGAGTCACTAGTTATAGGTTGTGTTGTAACTGATGTTTCTGAAGTGGTTGTTTCTGTAGTAGCTGCAGATGTTGTAGTTGTAGCTTCAGGTGTAGTTGTTGCATCACTAGTGGATAGAGAAGTTGTAGAGTCACTAGTTATAGGTGGAGTTGTAACTGATGTTTCTGAAGTGGTTATTTCTGTAGTAGCTGCTGATGTTGTTGTAGTTGTAGATTCAGGTGTAGTTGTTGCATCACTAGTGGATAGAGAAGTTGTAGAGTCACTAGTCATAGGTTGTGTTGTAACTGATGTTTCTGAAGTGGTTATTTCTGTAGTAGCTGCTGATGTTGTTGTAGTTTCAGGTGAAGTTGTAGTTGTTGCATCACTAGTGGATAGAGAAGTTGTAGAGTCACTGGTTATAGGTTGTGTTGTAACTGATGTTTCTGAAGTGGTTGTTTCTGTAGTAGCTGTGGATATTGTTGTAGTTGTAGCTTCAGGTATAGTTGTTGCATCACTAGTGGATAGAGAAGTTGTAGAGTCACTAGTTATTGGTGGAGTTGTAACTGATGTTTCTGAAGTGGTTGTTTCTGTAGTAGCTGCAGATGTTGTTGTAGTTTCAGGTGTAGTTGTTGCATCACTAGTGGATAGAGAAGTTGTAGAGTCACTAGTTATAGGTTGTGTTGTAACTGATGTTTCTGAAGTGGTTATTTCTGTAGTAGCTGCAGATGTTGTAGTTGTAGCTTCAGGTGAAGTTGTTGCATCACTAGTGGATAGAGAAGTTGTAGAGTCACTAGTTATAGGTGGAGTTGTAACTGATGTTTCTGAAGTACTTGTTTCTGTAGTAGCTGTGGATATTGTTGTAGTTGTAGCTTCAGGTATAGTTGTTGCATCACTAGTGGATAGAGAAGTTGTAGAGTCACTAGTTATTGGTGGAGTTGTAACTGATGTTTCAGAAGTGGTTGTTTCTGTAGTAGCTGCGGATGTTGTTGTAATTGTAGTGTCAGGTGAAGTTGTTGCATCACTAGTGGATAGAGTAGTTGTAGAGTCACTAGTTATAGGTGGTGTTGTAACTGATGTTTCTGAAGTGGTGGTTTCTGAACTTGTTGCAGATGATGTTGTAGTTGTAGCTTCAGGTGTAGTTGTTGCATCACTAGTGGTTAGAGAAGTTGTGGAGTCACTAGTTATAGGTGGAGTTGTAACTGATGTTTCTGAAGTGGTTGTTTCTGTAGTAGCTGCGGATGTTGTAGTTGTAGCTTCAGGTGTAGTTGCTGCATCACTAGTGGATAGAGAAGTTGTAGAATCACTAGTTATAGGCGGTGTTGTAACTGATGTTTCGGAAGTGGTTATTTCTGTAGTAGCTGCAGATGTTGTTGTTGTAACTTCAGGTGTAGTTGTTGCATCACTAGTGGATAGAGAAGTTGTAGAATCACTAGTTATAGGCGATGTTGTAACTGGTGTTTCTGAAGTGGTTATTTCTGTAGTAGCTGCAGATGTTGTTGAAGTTGTAGCTTCAGGTGTAGTTGTTGCATCACTAGTGGATAGAGAAGTTGTAGAGTCACTAGTTATAGGTTGTGTTGTAACTGATGTTTCTGAAGTGGTTGTTTCTGTAGTAGCTGCAGATGTTGTAGTTGTAGCTTCAGGTGTAGTTGTTGCATCACTAGTGGATAGAGAAGTCGTAGAGTCACTAGTTATAGGTGGTGTTGTAACTGATGTTTCTGAAGTGGTTATTTCTGTAGTAGCTGCAGATGTTGTAATTGTAGTTTCAGGTGAAGTTGAAGTTGTTGCATCACTAGTGGATAGAGAAGTTGTAGAGTCACTAGTTATAGGTTGTGTTGTAACTGATATTTCTGAAGTGGTTGTTTCTGTAGTAGCTGCGGGTGGTGTTGTAGTTTCAGGTGAAGTTGTAGTTGTGGCATCACTAGTGGATAGAAAAGTTGTAGAGTCACTAGTTATAGGTTGTGTTGTAACTGATGTTTCTGAAGTGGTTATTTCTGTAGTAGCTGCAGATGTTGTAGTTGTAGCTCCAGGTGTAGTTGTTGCATCACTAGTGGATAGAGAAGTTGTAGAGTCACTAGTTATAGGTGGTGTTGTAACTGATGTTTCTGAAGTGGTTGTTTCTGTAGTAGCTGCAGATGTTGTAGTTGTAGCTTCAGGTGTAGTTGTTGCATCACTAGTGGATAGAGAAGTTGTAGAGTCACTAGTTATAGATGGAGTTGTAACTGATGTTTCTGAAGTGGTTATTTCTGTAGTAGCTGCAGATGTTGTAGTTGTAGCTCCAGGTGTAGTTGTTGCATCACTAGTGGATAGAGAAGTTGTAGAGTCACTAGTTATAGGTGGTGTTGTAACTGATGTTTCTGAAGTGGTTGTTTCTGTAGTAGCTGCAGATGTTGTAGTTGTAGCTTCAGGTGAAGTTGTTGCATCACTAGTGGATAGAGAAGTTGTAGAGTCACTAGTTATAGGTTGTGTTGTAACTGATGTTTCTGAAGTGGTTGTTTCTGTAGTAGCTGTGGATATTGTTGTAGTTGTACCTTCAGGTGTAGTTGTTGCATCACTAGTGGATAGAGAAGTTGTAGAGTCACTAGTTATAGGTTGTGTTGTAACTGATGTTTCTGAAGTGGTTGTTTCTGTAGTAGCTGCAGATGTTGTAGTTGTAGCTTCAGGTGTAGTTGTTGCATCACTAGTGGATAGAGAAGTCGTAGAGTCACTAGTTATAGGTGGAGTTGTAACTGATGTTTCTGAAGTGGTTATTTCTGTAGTAGCTGCGGATGTTGTTGTAGTTTCAGGTGAAGTTGTAGTTGTTGCATCACTAGTGGATAGAGAAGTTGTAGAGTCACTGGTTATAGGTTGTGTTGTAACTGATGTTTCTGAAGTGGTTGTTTCTGTAGTAGCTGCAGATGTTGTTGTAGTTTCAGGTGTAGTTGTTGCATCACTAGTGGATAGAGAAGTTGTAGAGTCACTAGTTATAGGTGGTGTTGTAACTGATGTTTCTGAAGTGGTTATTTCTGTAGTAGCTGCAGATGTTGTAGTTGTAGCTTCAGGTGTAGTTGTTGCATCACTAGTGGATAGAGAAGTTGTAGAGTCACTAGTTATAGGCGGTGTTGTAACTGATGTTTCTGAAGTGGTTGTTTCTGTAGTAGCTGCAGATGTTGTTGTAGTTTCAGGTGTAGTTGTTGCATCACTAGTGGATAGAGAAGTTGTAGAATCACTGGTTATAGGTGGAGTTGTAACTGATGTTTCTGAAGTGGTTATTTCTGTAGTAGCTGTGGATGTTGTTGTAGTTTCAGGTGAAGTTGTAGTTGTGGCATCACTAGTGGATAGAGAAGTTGTAGAGTCACTAGTTATAGGTTGTGTTGTAACTGATGTTTCTGAAGTGGTTATTTCTGTAGTAGCTGCAGATGTTATAGTTGTAGCTTCAGGTGTAGTTGTTGCATCACTAGTGGATAGAGAAGTTGTAGAGTCACTAGTTATAGGTGGTGTTGTAACTGATGTTTCTGAAGTGGTTATTTCTGTAGTAGCTGCAGATGTTGTAATTGTAGTTTCAGGTGAAGTTGAATTTGTTGCATCACTAGTGGATAGAGAAGTTGTAGAGTCACTAGTTATAGGTTGTGTTGTAACTGATGTTTCTGAAGTGGTTGTTTCTGTAGTAGCTGCAGATGTTGTAGTTGTAGCTTCAGGTGAAGTTGTTGCATCACTAGTGGATAGAGAAGTTGTAGAGTCACTAGTTATAGGTGGTGTTGTAACTGATGTTTCTGAAGTGGTTGTTTCTGTAGTAGCTGCAGATGTTGTTGTAGTTTCAGGTGTAGTTGTTGCATCACTAGTGGATAGAGAAGTTGTAGAGTCACTAGTTATAGATGGAGTTGTAACTGATGTTTCTGAAGTGGTTATTTCTGTAGTAGCTGCAGATGTTGTAGTTGTAGCTCCAGGTGTAGTTGTTGCATCACTAGTGGATAGAGAAGTTGTAGAGTCACTAGTTATAGGTGGTGTTGTAACTGATGTTTCTGAAGTGGTTGTTTCTGTAGTAGCTGCAGATGTTGTAGTTGTAGCTTCAGGTGAAGTTGTTGCATCACTAGTGGATAGAGAAGTTGTAGAGTCACTAGTTATAGGTAGAGTTGTAACTGATGTTTCTGAAGTGGTTGTTTCTGTAGTAGCTGCAGATGTTGTAGTTGTAGCTTCAGGTGTAGTTGTTGCATCACTAGTGGATAGAGAAGTTGTAGAGTCACTAGTTATAGGTTGTGTTGTAACTGATGTTTCTGAAGTGGTTGTTTCTGTAGTAGCTGTGGATATTGTTGTAGTTGTACCTTCAGGTGTAGTTGTTGCATCACTAGTGGATAGAGAAGTTGTAGAGTCACTAGTTATAGGTTGTGTTGTAACTGATGTTTCTGAAGTGGTTGTTTCTGTAGTAGCTGCAGATGTTGTAGTTGTAGCTTCAGGTGTAGTTGTTGCATCACTAGTGGATAGAGAAGTCGTAGAGTCACTAGTTATAGGTGGAGTTGTAACTGATGTTTCTGAAGTGGTTATTTCTGTAGTAGCTGCGGATGTTGTTGTAGTTTCAGGTGAAGTTGTAGTTGTTGCATCACTAGTGGATAGAGAAGTTGTAGAGTCACTGGTTATAGGTTGTGTTGTAACTGATGTTTCTGAAGTGGTTGTTTCTGTAGTAGCTGCAGATGTTGTTGTAGTTTCAGGTGAAGTTGTTGCATCACTAGTGGATAGAGAAGTTGTAGAGTCACTAGTTATAGGCGGTGTTGTAACTGATGTTTCTGAAGTGGTTGTTTCTGTAGTAGCTGCAGATGTTGTTGAAGTTTCAGGTGTAGTTGTTGCATCACTAGTGGATAGAGAAGTTGTAGAGTCACTGGTTATAGGTGGAGTTGTAACTGATGTTTCTGAAGTGGTTATTTCTGTAGTAGCTGTGGATGTTGTTGTAGTTTCAGGTGAAGTTGTAGTTGTGGCATCACTAGTGGATAGAGAAGTTGTAGAGTCACTAGTTATAGGTTGTGTTGTAACTGATGTTTCTGAAGTGGTTATTTCTGTAGTAGCTGCAGATGTTATAGTTGTAGCTTCAGGTGTAGTTGTTGCATCACTAGTGGATAGAGAAGTTGTAGAGTCACTAGTTATAGGTGGTGTTGTAACTGATGTTTCTGAAGTGGTTATTTCTGTAGTAGCTGCAGATGTTGTAATTGTAGTTTCAGGTGAAGTTGAAGTTGTTGCATCACTAGTGGATAGAGAAGTTGTAGAGTCACTAGTTATAGGTTGTGTTGTAACTGATATTTCTGAAGTGGTTGTTTCTGTAGTAGCTGCGGGTGGTGTTGTAGTTTCAGGTGAAGTTGTAGTTGTGGCATCACTAGTGGATAGAAAAGTTGTAGAGTCACTAGTTATAGGTTGTGTTGTAACTGATGTTTCTGAAGTGGTTATTTCTGTAGTAGCTGCAGATGTTGTAGTTGTAGCTCCAGGTGTAGTTGTTGCATCACTAGTGGATAGAGAAGTTGTAGAGTCACTAGTTATAGGTGGTGTTGTAACTGATGTTTCTGAAGTGGTTGTTTCTGTAGTAGCTGCAGATGTTGTAGTTGTAGCTTCAGGTGTAGTTGTTGCATCACTAGTGGATAGAGAAGTTGTAGAGTCACTAGTTATAGATGGAGTTGTAACTGATGTTTCTGAAGTGGTTATTTCTGTAGTAGCTGCAGATGTTGTAGTTGTAGCTCCAGGTGTAGTTGTTGCATCACTAGTGGATAGAGAAGTTGTAGAGTCACTAGTTATAGGTGGTGTTGTAACTGATGTTTCTGAAGTGGTTGTTTCTGTAGTAGCTGCAGATGTTGTAGTTGTAGCTTCAGGTGAAGTTGTTGCATCACTAGTGGATAGAGAAGTTGTAGAGTCACTAGTTATAGGTAGAGTTGTAACTGATGTTTCTGAAGTGGTTGTTTCTGTAGTAGCTGCAGATGTTGTAGTTGTAGCTTCAGGTGTAGTTGTTGCATCACTAGTGGATAGAGAAGTTGTAGAGTCACTAGTTATAGGTTGTGTTGTAACTGATGTTTCTGAAGTGGTTGTTTCTGTAGTAGCTGTGGATATTGTTGTAGTTGTACCTTCAGGTGTAGTTGTTGCATCACTAGTGGATAGAGAAGTTGTAGAGTCACTAGTTATAGGTTGTGTTGTAACTGATGTTTCTGAAGTGGTTGTTTCTGTAGTAGCTGCAGATGTTGTAGTTGTAGCTTCAGGTGTAGTTGTTGCATCACTAGTGGATAGAGAAGTCGTAGAGTCACTAGTTATAGGTGGAGTTGTAACTGATGTTTCTGAAGTGGTTATTTCTGTAGTAGCTGCGGATGTTGTTGTAGTTTCAGGTGAAGTTGTAGTTGTTGCATCACTAGTGGATAGAGAAGTTGTAGAGTCACTGGTTATAGGTGGTGTTGTAACTGATGTTTCTGAAGTGGTTGTTTCTGTAGTAGCTGCAGATGTAGTTGTAGTTTCAGGTGTAGTTGTTGCATCACTAGTGGATAGAGAAGTTGTAGAGTCACTAGTTATAGGTGGTGTTGTAACTGATGTTTCTGAAGTGGTTGTTTCTGTAGTAGCTGCAGATGTTGTAGTTGTAGCTTCAGGTGAAGTTGTTGCATCACTAGTGGATAGAGAAGTTGTAGAGTCACTAGTTATAGATGGAGTTGTAACTGATGTTTCTGAAGTGGTTATTTCTGTAGTAGCTGCAGATGTTGTTGTAGTTGTAGCTTCAGGTGTAGTTGTTGCATCACTAGTGGATAGAGAAGTTGTAGAGTCACTAGTTATAGGTTGTGTTGTAACTGATGTTTCTGAAGTGGTTGTTTCTGTAGTAGCTGCAGATGTTGTTGTAGTTGTAGCTTCAGGTGTAGTTGTTGCATCACTAGTGGATAGAGAAGTTGTAGAGTCACCAGTTATAGGTAGAGTTGTAACTGATGTTTCTGAAGTGGTTGTTTCTGTAGTAGCTGCAGATGTTGTAGTTGTAGCTTTAGGTGTAGTTGTTGCATCACTAGTGGATAGAGAAGTTGTAGAGTCACTAGTTATAGGTTGTGTTGTAACTGATGTTTCTGAAGTACTTGTTTCTGTAGTAGCTGTGGATATTGTTGTAGTTGTACCTTCAGGTGTAGTTGTTGCATCACTAGTGGATAGAGAAGTTGTAGAGTCACTAGTTATAGGTTGTGTTGTAACTGATGTTTCTGAAGTGGTTGTTTCTGTAGTAGCTGCAGATGTTGTAGTTGTAGCTTCAGGTGTAGTTGTTGCATCACTAGTGGATAGAGAAGTCGTAGAGTCACTAGTTATAGGTGGAGTTGTAACTGATGTTTCTGAAGTGGTTATTTCTGTAGTAGCTGCGGATGTTGTTGTAGTTTCAGGTGAAGTTGTAGTTGTTGCATCACTAGTGGATAGAGAAGTTGTAGAGTCACTGGTTATAGGTTGTGTTGTAACTGATGTTTCTGAAGTGGTTGTTTCTGTAGTAGCTGCAGATGTTGTAGTTTCAGGTGTAGTTGTTGCATCACTAGTGGATAGAGAAGTTGTAGAGTCACTGGTTATAGGTTGTGTTGTAACTGATGTTTCTGAAGTGGTTATTTCTGTAGTAGCTGTGGATATTGTTGTAGTTGTAGCTTCAGGTGTAGTTGTTGCATCACTAGTGGATAGAGAAGTTGTAGAGTCACTAGTTATAGGCGGTGTTGTAACTGATGTTTCTGAAGTGGTTGTTTCTGTAGTAGCTGCAGATGTTGTTGTAGTTTCAGGTGTAGTTGTTGCATCACTAGTGGATAGAGAAGTTGTAGAGTCACTAGTTATGAGTGGTGTTGTAACTGATGTTTCTGAAGTGGTTATTTCTGTAGTAGCTGCAGATGTTGTAGTTGTAGCTTCAGGTGTAGTTGTTGCATCACTAGTGGATAGAGAAGTTGTAGAGTCACTAGTTATAGGTTGTGTTGTAACTGATGTTTCTGAAGTGGTTGTTTCTGTAGTAGCTGCAGATGTTGTTGTAGTTGTAGCTTCAGGTGTAGTTGTTGCATCACTAGTGGATAGAGAAGTTGTAGAGTCACCAGTTATAGGTAGAGTTGTAACTGATGTTTCTGAAGTGGTTGTTTCTGTAGTAGCTGCAGATGTTGTAGTTGTAGCTTTAGGTGTAGTTGTTGCATCACTAGTGGATAGAGAAGTTGTAGAGTCACTAGTTATAGGTTGTGTTGTAACTGATGTTTCTGAAGTACTTGTTTCTGTAGTAGCTGTGGATATTGTTGTAGTTGTACCTTCAGGTGTAGTTGTTGCATCACTAGTGGATAGAGAAGTTGTAGAGTCACTAGTTATAGGTTGTGTTGTAACTGATGTTTCTGAAGTGGTTGTTTCTGTAGTAGCTGCAGATGTTGTAGTTGTAGCTTCAGGTGTAGTTGTTGCATCACTAGTGGATAGAGAAGTCGTAGAGTCACTAGTTATAGGTGGAGTTGTAACTGATGTTTCTGAAGTGGTTATTTCTGTAGTAGCTGCGGATGTTGTTGTAGTTTCAGGTGAAGTTGTAGTTGTTGCATCACTAGTGGATAGAGAAGTTGTAGAGTCACTGGTTATAGGTTGTGTTGTAACTGATGTTTCTGAAGTGGTTGTTTCTGTAGTAGCTGCAGATGTTGTAGTTTCAGGTGTAGTTGTTGCATCACTAGTGGATAGAGAAGTTGTAGAGTCACTGGTTATAGGTTGTGTTGTAACTGATGTTTCTGAAGTGGTTATTTCTGTAGTAGCTGTGGATATTGTTGTAGTTGTAGCTTCAGGTGTAGTTGTTGCATCACTAGTGGATAGAGAAGTTGTAGAGTCACTAGTTATAGGCGGTGTTGTAACTGATGTTTCTGAAGTGGTTGTTTCTGTAGTAGCTGCAGATGTTGTTGTAGTTTCAGGTGTAGTTGTTGCATCACTAGTGGATAGAGAAGTTGTAGAGTCACTAGTTATGAGTGGTGTTGTAACTGATGTTTCTGAAGTGGTTATTTCTGTAGTAGCTGCAGATGTTGTAGTTGTAGCTTCAGGTGTAGTTGTTGCATCACTAGTGGATAGAGAAGTTGTAGAGTCACTAGTTATAGGTGGTGTTGTAACTGATGTTTCTGAAGTGGTTGTTTCTGTAGTAGCTGCAGATGTTGTTGTAGTTTCAGGTGTAGTTGTTGCATCACTAGTGGATAGAGAAGTTGTAGAGTCACTGGTTATAGGTGGAGTTGTAACTGATGTTTCTGAAGTGGTTATTTCTCTAGTAGCTGTGGATGTTGTTGTAGTTTCAGGTGAAGTTGTAGTTGTGGCATCACTAGTGGATAGAGAAGTTGTAGAGTCACTAGTTATAGGTTGTGTTGTAACTGATGTTTCTGAAGTGGTTGTTTCTGTAGTAGCTGCAGATGTTGTAGTTGTAGCTTCAGGTGAAGTTGTTGCATCACTAGTGGATAGAGAAGTTGTAGAGTCACTAGTTATAGGTTGTGTTGTAACTGATGTTTCTGAAGTGGTTATTTCTGTAGTAGCTGTGGATGTTGTTGTAGTTTCAGGTGAAGTTGTAGTTGTTGCATCACTAGTGGATAGAGAAGTTGTAGAGTCACTAGTTATAGGTAGAGTTGTAACTGATGTTTCTGAAGTGGTTGTTTCTGTAGTAGCTGCAGATGTTGTAGTTGTAGCTTCAGGTGTAGTTGTTGCATCACTAGTGGATAGAGAAGTTGTAGAGTCACTAGTTATAGGTTGTGTTGTAACTGATGTTTCTGAAGTGGTTGTTTCTGTAGTAGCTGTGGATATTGTTGTAGTTGTACCTTCAGGTGTAGTTGTTGCATCACTAGTGGATAGAGAAGTTGTAGAGTCACTAGTTATAGGTGGTGTTGTAACTGAAGTTTCTGAAGTGGTTGTTTCTGTAGTAGCTGCAGATGTTGTAGTTGTAGCTTCAGGTGTAGTTGTTGCATCACTAGTGGATAGAGAAGTAAATTCACTGCTGGTAAGTTCTGTTGTCGGTGATGTAGCCGATGTACTTGTGTCTGTACTTGTTAATATTATTGTGTTTGCTGGAAACTCAGTTGAAGTCGTTGTTGTTGGAGCAGTGGATGAAGCAGCTATTGTGGATTCACCAGTGTTACTGGTATCAGGAATAATTTCTAGGGAAAATAACATGGATTTATTATAAAAAAGAATGACATTATACTACATTGATATAATATTTATACCTGGCATTTCTACTCTTTGTTCGGTTACTTTAAAGGCTATGTAATCCCTTGAATGTGAATACATTTTTATTTTAATAAAAATGTCAGTCAGTGTATTTTGTGCAACTTTCAAGTTAGTTTTTATAAAAAATTATTTTTAGCTTTTTAGATACAGCTGCTCTGTATTCTCTATGCTGTGCAGCTGTATCATTGGCTACGACCTGAATCCGTCAGTCCCGTGGACCTGGCAGGTTCAGTGTCAGTGGTCCTGCGTGTTTCTGAGTTATGAACTTAGATGTGATAGATTACAGGTGGATCCTGCGTGTCAGAGACTCGCAGAACTAGCGTCGGACTGGCCCACCGGAGAAAGGCTCCAGTGAACGGAAGTGAAACGTTGCACTGAGTGCTGCCTATTTTTTGCTTTAGATATGAGATGATAGATAGATAGATAGATAGATAGATAGATAGATAGATAGATAGATAGATAGATAGATAGATAGATAGATAGATAGATAGATAGATAGATAGATAGATAGGATAGATAGATATGAGATAGATAGATAGATAGATAGATAGATAGATAGATAGATAGATAGATAGATAGATAGATAGATAGATAGATAGATAGATAGATAGATAGATAGATAGATAGATAGATAGATAGATAGATAGATAGATATGAGATAGATATAAGATAGATAGATAGATAGATAGATAGATAGATAGATAGATAGATAGATAGATAGATAGATAGATAGATAGATAGATAGATAGATAGATAGAGAGATAGATGATAGATAGATAGATAGATAGATAGATAGATAGATAGATAGATAGATAGATAGATAGATAGATAGATAGATAGATAGATAGATAGATGACTAGGATACCTCTTATAATATTTTCTTTTTTATAAATTGAGTATATAATATTTGGCTTAAAAAGTAAGTACTCCCTA